>NC_029789.2:17765522-17806615 GCF_000816755.2 Arachis ipaensis
AAAGAAATTATTTTTGTAATCAAATTAAATTAATATTTTTTTATAGATTTCTTTTTTTTATTTAATGGATTTTTATTGAGTTAATAAGTGATTGAAGTAAGGCTTGGTTTGGTAAAGTTTTTCGAAAAGGTAGTACAAATAACTCGTTTTGTGTTTGATAAATTAAAAAACTCATGTGCTTATGCTTGTAGTTTTTTAAAAATTAGGGTGCTTTTGAAAGCATTTAAAGAGAAACTTTTTAAAGTTGGCTTGTATTTATTAAAATTAAAAAAATTTAATATAATATTGTATATTAATAAATATCTAAATTCTTTTAAAAATTAGCTTTCATAAACTACTTTTAAAAGATAAAAATTTTACTAAACTAAACCTAATTTAATTGAACTTGATTACTAAAATAATTTGGTTACCTAGCATTGTTAAAAAACAAAAACCCAAACATCTTATGTTGGGTTCTATGTTTATTGAATTGATTTACTTAAAATTGTTTTCAAAATACAGTCAATTATAGTTGATAATTCCTTTAAAAATGATTCTGAATTTTTTAAGTTAGGTTTTTTTTATTGTTAGTTTTATGGTCGAGTACTTCTTTTATAATCTAGTTCTACAGTATAAAATTAATTTTTCTTTTTATTGTTTTGAACTGAAAGATAAAATTAATTTTAAGAAAATGAAATGCAAGTTTCTCAAATACATAAATGAATTGGAAGAGATTCAAATGGACTCAATTAAATTTTTGTTTGAAATGGGTCTGACCCTAAATCCTAAATATGATCAGGTGTAATATTTAGTATCACAATGCAGTTAAAAATGCTTTAACTAACTTTTTTCCAAAAATAAAATAAGACTATTATTTTTAAGAAAAAATTCCACTCCACTTTCCTGCGATATGCTAAAATGACACTCATCTCCCATCTATTTTATAAATGTACATTCCGATCCCTTCTAACTTTTAAAAAACCTCATCTTTAATCCATTTTAAACTTTTTGTGTAAACTAATATTAACTTTATCCATTTTTAAGAAAAAATAAATTATTTTTTTAAAAAATACCCATTAGCAAAAATTATATTTTTTATCATTAAATTTTACTTACCAAAGAAGTTTTTTAAAAGTTAGAAAGGATGGGAATATACATTTATAAAATAGAAAAAAAAGAGTGTTATTTTAACATCTCGCAAAGGAGGTGAGTGAAATTTTCTCTATTTTCAATTGTTATATAATTTTTTCTTGCATTTTTATCCTTCTTAATGATTTGATAACAAACTATTAACAGAGAGCATAAAGTAAATGTTAACAATTATTAAACACATATTCTCTATTCAATAGTTTACAAGCTTAAATATGTGGTCACGAAGAGAAAAGAGAAAAAAAAAAAAAGATACCATAATCGTTACTTACAAAAAGAGGATTTAAAATATACTATAGTAATATACATATAGATGTCCTAGCATTTTTTAGCCCGAAGGACATTACTAAGTAGTAGTAGTTTGCCCTAGGAGTGATGAAAGATGTTTTTTTTTTTTTTTTATTTTTTTTGTATTTTTTTTTTTTTTTTTTTTTTTTTATTAAAAATTTTTTTTTTAGGTTTTTTTTTTTAAAAAAAATTTAATTAAATTATTTATCCAAACTAATCCTTAACCATATTTTAGAAATACTAACAAAAACAAAAGATACATATTTTTCAAAAATTTAATTTTTGATACAGGCCTGCTACACATACAAGCTTTTTTAGCTTACAAGTTCTACAAGTTGGCCCAAGCCCAAGAAAAAGAACGCGCACCACACTCCCCACACTCGAGCGTAAAAACCACGTGCGTTACTCAACCGTTTCATTTTTCCAAAGCGCGCTCATTATGAGAGACTCTTCCTCAATCAATACCCAAACCCTCGAGATTCAAGCAACGTTCGAAACCAAACAAAGTTCTAAAGAAACCGTCCAACTCCTCGTGAAAAGTAAAAGAAATCAAGAAGAAAACATACAAATCTCCATCAAAAAGCACCAAAAACAACAAACAAATATTTTTCAAGGTACTGTTTCATTTTTCTTCTAGATTTTTCACATTTTTGTTTCTGATTTCGAAATCGAAGCACTATATCGTCGCATTTCTCTCTCTGTTTCACTGTTCTTGGTTTAGATCTCATATTACTGTTCTGATGAAACTCTTTAAGTCGTTTACGCTGTTTTACGTACTTATAGTGAAATAATTTTTGGGTGTATACATATAAACTCTGTTTTGTGCATGTTTGGATGTTTTTTAAGTAGGTTTGTATACATATAAACTCTGTATGATGCATTTCTGGGTGTATATGTCAGACTTTGAATGTGACTGGTGCTTCTAGTGGCATTTTGAACTTAAATATCATTCTGATATATATATATATAGGGGTGTTCAAAACCGATCAGGACTGACCTAAACCGACCAACCGAACCGAAAAAACCGAAAATCGAACAAACTGAAAACTGAAAAACCGAAAAAATAAATTTTGCTATTTTTATTGCAGTTTGGTTCGGTTTTCGGTTCTGACAATGAAAATCCCAACCGAACCGGCATATGAAAAACCCTAAAAAACCAACCCAGCCACCCCACAAAGACCCCAAACGTGACTCCTGTCTCCTCAGTCCTCACTCAGTCACTCGTGACCTAAGTCACCTAACCCCCGCACCCCCAAATGTAAACCTAGCTTCTCTCCCTCTCTTCTCTCAGTATCACTCTCTGCTGCTCTCAGGCTCTTCTCGAAGCCTTTTATTCTTCTCAATTCCCACCACCAGCAGCACCGAAGCCTTCCACCCAGCGAGCACCGACCCAGCAGCGTTCTTCCCAATAGTGCCCAGCATTGCCAGCGAGCATCGACCCAGCAACGTTCTTCCCAGCAGCACCGATCCGTCGACTGCCGAAGCCTTCTTCCCACTGAGCCACCCAACACAGCACCAGCCAGCAGCGTTTTAACTTAACCCACAACACAAGACAGCACAGGACTGACCACTGAGCCACCCAGCCGCCGATTCAACTGAGATATGGAGCCCGAGCCTCCGAGTCAGGTATGTATTTAAGTAATTTGACTAATTTCTGTTCAATAAATCAATAATCATTAATGGATTGCTGCTGGTTGTTGTTAACTTGTTAATCAATAAATCAATCATTTCAGTTTCATTGTTCTATATATTTGTTGTTTGATTGTTGATTGTTGTTTATTATTTTGTTGTTATTTTTTGAAATTGCTAGTAATTACTATTGCTGTTCATTGTTCATTGTTGATTGCTGGTTGTTGTTTATTGTTCATTACTGATTTTTTAATTATTTGTTCATTACTGATTGTTTGAAAATATTAGTAATTAGGTTGATGAAGGTAGCTATTTTGTAAAATAGGTCAATGTTATTCTTTTTTCCCCTTATAATATTTGAAAAAAAAAACTACTTTTTATTTTAGGTTCGGGAGATTATTAGCAGATTTGAGAAGAAGGGATTTTACTTAAAAGGTAAATTCTTTTGTTTTTGTTACTACTTAACATACGTGCTAACAATTTAGCTTAGAAACTCCACAAATTGCTAGTAATTATAAAGTCTTTCTTTAATGGATTGGTCTAATACATTATCTCTAGTTCTATTGTTGCCATGGTCTGGGAGGGTAAAGGTGTTGTTGCAACTGGCTGAAAGTTGATTGGAGCAACAAATCCCTTGGCATCTGAGCCTGGAACTATTCATGGTGGTCTTGCATCGAATGTGCTTTCCATAGATCTTGCCATTCATGGTAACTATTTACTTAAACTCATCTCAATCTAACAGCACAATTTCGACTATGCTTTCCATAGATCTTGATCGTAGGTCTGTTAAGTAAATTTTAGGTTGACAAGTAAAATGGTTAATGTTATAATCTTATTTTTGAAATAATTGTTCAAATTAATCATAAAATCAAGTGCACTTTAAATAAAGGTTGTAGTGGTCTATGTGTGTGGATCCTTTTTGATTGGAGTATTGGACATGTCAGTGGTAGAATTTTGACATTGTTTGATAAGGTAGTCCCTAGAATGGGTCCTAAGAGATGATGGTGAAGATTCACCTGTGACATGATCAAGTGCTTTTTCCAATTATTATTGTTTTTATTATATAACTATCTTTTGATTTTAGGTAGGTTTGCTTAAAGAAGTTTCATTGTTTTGTTAGAGAGGACACCAAGACGTGGCTATCTGTTGCTGGAAATTTATTTTTATTTTTTGTTGTGTTGACTATTGAACCTTTAAACTTTTTTAATTGTCGTATTTTAATTTCTTTTGTCGGATGACTTTTCTCTAAAAACTGAACCAAACCGCACCGCGAACACTCCTATATATATATATCTGGTGCTGTTCTAATTGTGCTTGACCTTGTAGTGTCATTTTATACATGTTTTGTTTGGGTGTATGAGACTGGTATTTGGGTGCACGTGGCTGATATTTGGGTGTATGTATCTGGTATTTGGGTACATTTTTTATCTATTGACAGTATTTCTTTTTTCTTGCAGTAAAAATAACAACCAAGAACCAAGGTGGAAAAAAAATACAATGTAAGCACATATAGATATCTTAGAACAAGTCAAATTTTCCTAATACAAATATAGATTATTTAAATGACTCTAATTTTGCTTTGTTTACAGCAAACCAAAGACTTGATGTGTGCCACCAGACTATTGAGTAAAAATTTTGAAAAGATGAGCGAGCCAAAGAAAGTGATCGTTCATGAATTAGGTTTTGGTGGACTCATGCACATCCCGCCAATGAATGTGCTTCACAAACTATTAAATGAGTTGGCTAATTCCTTTAAATTGGGAAAAAACACACTGGAAACAAGTTATGGTTCCTTTAACGTTAAACCCAAAACAATAGGGGCTGCCCTTGGCCTCAATGCATCAAGTAACTCATTACAGAAAACCTCTATACTTTCATTCTGTGTAATATATTCTTCGTAATATCTTATTCTGATCTCATGTAATCAAGTAATAAATTTAGGTGTATATGAGTGATATTTGGGTGTATTTCAAGTAATAAATTGTTTTCTTTTTTGTAGGAGATCTATTTCCTGATAAAGTGAGTTATAAGAATCTTTTTGAAGAGAACAAACTGATTTTTAGAAAGTTCCAGGGCAACACTCTAAAGAATCTGACCGATGACATGATGAGTATCAATGTTGAAAACGAACAAGATCGCCTGATGTTCAAAAGGATTTTCATCCTCTATATTCAGATGGCGTTCTTGTTGCCAACTACAATAAACAAAGTATCTCCCATGCACATAGCTCCAATTTTTGAGATGGAGAAAATAACGGAGGGCAACTGGGGCTGAATTTTATCATCAAAGGCATAACAAATTACCGTTTGAAAAAGAAAAAATCAATTGACGGATGCCTCTATGTCTTGATGATAATCTATTTCCATCTAGCAAAAAACAAGGACAAGAAAGAAGAAGAAAATCCTGGACTACCCTGGGTTAGCAACTGGAATAGAGAGCAGCTCGTTGCAAGGATGATAGCAGAGATAGATGGTCATATGGTAAGCGAATAGAATACCTTCTCTGATTTGGGTGTGTTTTATTTATGTAGATGCTATAAACTAACATTTCTACTATTTCAAGGCATCGTCAAGATGGCAGAAACAAAAAAAATTGAAAGAAATGAAAAAAAAAAGAAAAGAAAGAGGAAAAGTAAAAAACAGAAAAAAAGAAGCCAAGTGCATTATCTGAGAGTGATCCATCAGAGACTGAAGTTGATTTTTTCTCTGAGTCTGAGTTGAAAGAAGACTCAAAGGAACCTAGAAGGAAATATCCCAAAAGGACGGCCAAAAAGTAAGTAATATTTTTGGGTCTATTTTGTCAGTTTTAGGGTGTTTTTTCCTAATGATTATTTGCTTTCCAAAAAGAGGAAGCAAATTTTAGAGGATTCCAGTTCAGAAAGCAAAAGTGAATCCAATGATAAGTAAGATTCTGAAACTATCATCAATTTCTTTCCTATTTCTTACAAAATTTAATGTATTAACAGAGGGTTTCTCATTTAATTTTAGGAGTGAAGAATCATTGGCAATTAAAAAACAAAAATCAAAGAAAAAATTCACACTCCTGCAAAAAAGTATGCACTGCTTTCAAGAGTATCTCATCATCAATATTGTTGTATTTGTCTGATTCATAATTTTTTTATTTTCAGGATGCAATCCAAAAAAAGAAAGCACATAATTGAGGATTCGTCTTCAGAAGAAGAAATTCATTCCTATGATGGGTAAGATACTTTCTAAAGCTATCTTACACTCTATAATCAAAACTATATTTTGTTAACATGTAATTTTGAATGTACTGGCAAAACTGAAATTGGAACTGAAACAATAGAAGAATTTTTAAGACAATGAAAAAAGAAGAAAACAAATGAAAGAGGCTGCTGCACAGGGGTATGTTGAATTTGGGTGTATATGATCTTTTTTAAGGTGTTTTGGTTGCTGATTATTATTCTTGCTTTATTTGATAGAATTTTGATATCCTGATTTAACTAAATAGTATTTTTTACTGAATGATATTTATTCTATACTTAGAATGCCGGAGGTGAACTTAGCAAACGAGACTGATCCTTTGTTTTAAGGACAAACGGATCAAAGCATTGTAAACAAACCTTCAGATTACATGTAACATCTTTTTCTTATACCATTTTTTAAATTCTTTTTTTTACCATATTCTTCTAATTCTTTATATATTTTTTTAGAACAAAGAGCCCTTTAATGTTTTATTTAAGAAAAAAAAAGGTAGGAAAAAAAAATTGTAAACAAACCTTCAGATTACATGTAACATCTTTTTCTTATACCATTTTTTAAATTCTTTTTTTTACCATATTCTTCTAATTCTTTATATATTTTTTTAGAACAAAGAGCCCTTTAATGTTTTATTTAAGAAAAAAAAAGGAAGGAAAAAAAATCTGCAACTACGTAAGTTCTAAAAAAAAAAAAAGAGCCTTTCCGGGTGTATTTGGTTATTATTTGGGTGCATTGTTTTCTTATTTGGGTGGATTTCAGGTTGAGTAGGGAAGAAGAATCGGTCAGTGACCCAACTCAACAACAAATGGTCGTTTTTCAACCGCCCTCTGAATCGCTTAATATGTAAGTTTTACAACTAAATTTCAACCTTCTAATAATCTATTTTAAAGGGCTTTCTTAACGTTTTATTTTTGTCTTGTTTAGAGTTCCAATTCAACTATGCCTGGCTTCATCCCAGATAACATCAGCAAGCCCTGTGCCACCAATCGAACCATCCCCCTAACAGAGAGGTGAGGAATAATATTCGGGTGTATTTAGTTATTGTTTGGGTATATTGTTTTCTTATTTGGGTGTATATCTTGAAAATTGAGCTGTAGTTGATTTTTTTTATAATTTGATTCGTTTTCTCTAACCCTGCAGCACTCTACAACCCCAGAAAGTTTATGAAATCACACCGACGGTGCCAGCAGCTCCATCTAAAATGTATGTTCAACACAATATAACTTGGTTTTTGATATCATTCATCTATTCTTATTCTTATAGTATGATATATGTCAACATGCAGTGATCCAGCCCCCGAAGCCACTGCTGCTGCATTATTGTTGATGGCCCGGACAGCATCCTACGTACCTAGAGAATGTCCGTTGCCATCATTCAGCCTTGGCTTCACTGATTCAAGCCAAGAAGAAACACAGAGCCAAGAGGGGCAGGGGCAACCAGAACCTCAGGTGGGAAAAATTCCGAAAACCACAGCACTAATAGAAGAATTAGATGAGTTGGTGGAAAAAATTACAAAGGGTGGAGTAAAGACAGCACTAGATTCTGCAGAGGGTAAAAGTTCCCCAATTGAAAAGCAGACCGTGGGCCAGATTTTTGACAAGTTTG
Organism: Arachis ipaensis; assembly: GCF_000816755.2. Classification (NCBI taxonomy): domain Eukaryota; kingdom Viridiplantae; phylum Streptophyta; class Magnoliopsida; order Fabales; family Fabaceae; genus Arachis; species Arachis ipaensis. The sequence continues at coordinate 17,773,394 of NC_029789.2, forward strand.
AAACTCCTGCAAGGAGCAATTTAATGTCAGCCGAAATGAAAGAAAAATGCTACCTCTGGGCCACACGTATAAAGACATACGGGGACGGAAGTACTGATGAGTATGATCCAGTTTGCACACTCAATGTCCCACAACCATTGGTGTTGTCAAGAGTCCACTTTGCATCTCTAAAAGCTACTTCATATATCGAAGCTGACGTAAGATTAAAATAAGATTAATAATTATATTATGACATGTGACTGAAATATTGATTGATGTAATTAATTTGGCTATTTTGTTTTTCTAGATTGTCACTGTTATGTGCTTGATCCTAAACCAAGAAAATATTAAAAGATTTCAGGAAGAAATTTACTGTCTCCCGCCTAATATTGTGGTAAGGTGTAATGTAATAAAATTTGGGTTTATTTTGTTATCTTTTGGGTACATGAAAAGATTTTTTTTTGTGTTTCACAAATATTGCAGAACATGGCCATTGGAAATCATCCAGATGGGGAGTTCTTACAGCCGAAATCCAAAAAGCCATTTAAGGTCGAAGACTACCCAATGTTTATACCCTTTTTGGACCTGACAAAATTAGCATCACATCCATATGTAAACTTTTATTTCTAAAACTTCTTATCACAATTCTTTGGTTATCTGTGAATTAAAGTAAAACACTGTTCAATGTGGACATGCTTCAAATTTTTGCACCTGTTTGTTATTCAAAGCATTGGTGGTTATGGGTGATTGATGTAAGAAAGAAAAAATTTTATATACTTGACCCATATCACAAGGAGTGTCCCTCCAAAGCCAGAATGAAGCTAAATAAATTTATTGTAAGTTGATTATGTTTTTTGCATTTTAAAATTTGAGTGTATTTCAATTCAAAGTAAGGTGTACATTGTGATCCTTTTGGTATATTCATTTATTAGATTTATTCTTTCTTATATTTTGCTTTGTTTTTTGTTTTTAGGGGTACGTGATTTTGAGAATTAGGATATATGCTGGGGGAGCACCTTTCAAGAAAAAAGATCATGAAATTGAACCTCCATACATTGACATTTCAGGCCAACAAATACCGTATAAATCTTTCACTCTGAAAATTGTGTTTTCTCTTACTGTCCTGTATTAAATTGCTAATTTGTTTTTTGTTTTTCAGATACGATTGTGCTGTTTATGTAATGAAATGGCTTGAAATAATCCAGCCTCAAAACATTAAAAAAGGGAAGTATGAGTGGGACAATTGGACTCAGGTAATTGTATTTAAAACTATATAACTCTCTATTACTTTTCTAAATTAACAGAGTTGATTAAAAGAATATTCTTTCAAACTGTAGGCAGAGGTGGACCACTTCAGAGTTGAATTTACTTCCCGAATTCTTTTTCATGAGATGAATCATGACAGAGATACAGCAATCAGGGGAAGTGAAGCAATGAGATTGTCCAAGCCATCTGCAGTTTTGTTGAGTCCATATTGTCAAGTAGATTCATATGATATTGACAGTGACAGTTAATTTCAGTGTTATCTAGTCTTGAAATAGTTTGAACACTTGAAAATTTTGTGAATATTTAATGCAGTTGTATTATAAAATTTGTTTGCATAAATAAACTGTCTGTGCTGTATTCAAAAACTGTAAATTACAGGTACAAAAAAATAAAGAAAAACAACACCAAACCAACTAATACGCCCAATTACCTTAATTATGCACCCAAATATAACCCGTATACACCCAAATATATACCCTAAACCCTACCAAAGTCACCTGGCCATAGTCTTCTTCTCCGTTGCTCAGTCCCTCATCCCCTTGCCGTCGCTGCTTAGCCTCTCATTCTCTCGCCGTCGTTTCCCTCTCCTTGTCGTCGCCGCAGCTCCTCGCCGTCACCACTCAGCCCGCAGCTACTCGCCGTCGCCGCTCAGCCCGCAGCTCCTCGCCATCGCTGCTCAGCCCGCAGCTCCAGCCTACCGTTGCTGCTCAGTTTTTAGCTCCATAAGACCGTAAGTTCCTCTTGCTTTTGTTCTCTCATGCGCGCTTTCTCTCTCTCCCTCTCCATCATATTATGAGATCTAAGTTCTTTTTTGTTCTTCCACAGATTCATCTCTTGGTTGCCGTTGCTATGAGCTTGGCCATCGCCATTGCATGTGAGCCTGTCACCGGAGCCCCTTCTCTTTGTCTCTATGATTCTGTGACTGTAAGTTTTACAATTTTTTATTCAATTTTGTAAATGTATGTGCTGAAGTGGGTTTATATGTGTTTGATTGAGAATTTTGTTGTAAATTTGTTGATTGAGAATTACTTTGTTGATTGCAATTTGTTTGTGTCTCTGATGGTAATTTTTCATTTTTCATTTTGATTGAGCATTAGAGACTTTGTGATTGTAATTTTGCTTTAATGTGTCTAATTGCAGTTTTTTAATTTTTTATTTTGAATGAGAATAAGAGACATTGTAATTGTAATTTTGTTTATATGTGTTTGATTGCAGTTCTTTATTTTTCATTTTAAATTGTTATCGGCTCTAGTATTTTTCATGATGTTGGTATGTTGCAATTGCAATTGGTTATATATGTTGATTGAGAATGAGGCTATCATATTCATGCTTTATGCTTTAGATCAACAGAACAATAAAAATTTAATACTTCTATAGTTTATACTAGTATTTACAATTTAATACTTACCTATGCTATAATGCTTATTTGTAAAGTTTTCAAAGTGCTTCCGACTTTTACATTAGCAAAGATTCAAGAATTGAAGGATCTTGAAGAGGAAGCTAAGAGGAACTAATCTTTGAAACCTCTCTTGCTATCTCTTTCTGGTGACTTTGTGATTTCTTATTATGAAAATAAAGTAAGCTACTAATTAACTAACTTTGTAAACTAAAACATATGTAGCAGTTTCCAAATGTGATTGAGTGTATTTTTATTCATTCATTCAGATAGATGTTTTTGAATTCAAGAACAAGATGTTTGGGCTTTATTTCTCATCGAGTTCATATGAAAGATGCACTGACTTTACTTTCGGTCTAGTGGAGTTTTATTACGAGTTAAGGTCAGATGAGGAGAACTTTGAGATTGTGATGATACCTCTTGATGAGTAAGAAGAATCCTTTAAGAAAGGATTTGAAAGTATGCCTTGGTTGTCATTGTCTTTTGAGGACAAGAACGGTGGAAAATGATCAAAAATAAAGATTGAATACTCTTTTATATTAATGTTGTAATTTTTTTGTTGTGGTGTTAAATTTATAGTGATCAAACATTAGCTTTTTTTAATTTTAAGTTATTAACATTGTATGAATCTTATGTTTGTATTTTAATTTATGCATGAATTTTAAGTTTTTATCTTAATTTATATATGAATATGTGAAAATTAAAATGTTATTTAATTTTTACAGGGGCGGGTAGTATATGAGTAACAGGACGGCGGGGCGGGGTCAGGTAGGGTAAAAACCCGTCCCTACCCGCTGCACTGCCACCCCTACTAAACCCTAAACCCCAAAATCCTAAAACCCTAGACACTTAAACCCTAAAACCCTAAAACCCTAAACCCTAAATCCTAAAACCCTAAACTCTAAACCCCTACACCCTAAACCCTAAAACCTTAAACCTTAAACCATAAACCCTAAACCCCTAAACCTTAAACCATAAACCCTAAAACCCTAAACCCTAAATCCCAAAACCCTAAACCCTAAACCCTAACCCATAAACCCTAAAACCCTAAAACTCTAAACCCTAAACACTAAACCCCTAAACCCCTAAACCCTAAAACCCTAAACCCTAAATCCCAAAACCCTAAACCCTAAACCCTATAAACTAAATAAAACACTAATTTCTAACATAAACAGCAGCATCTGAAAAATATAAAATTAAAATCTCAAACACAAGAGAATTCAGAAATATACCCAAAAAACTGAGAGTTACACCAATATCCTGTAACTATACACCCAAAAACCTATCTGCTGTTGTTGGATCCCTGAACTAATAATTCATAATATCAATGGCTGGAATTTGCTTGCACCACTGATGTAGTATCAAAAAGGTTTAACTGGAAATAATAAACTCACATATTAGCAAAAACTATTAACAAAATAATTAAACTCAATTACCACCTATTTAAAGAACATCACTTTTACATCGCTTAGAGCTTTCATTTTCTTCTTCTTTGAGGCATTTGTAATATGTTTGTCCAACTTTGAACTTAGCCTATTTTTTGGACGTCCTCTTGTTCGAACCCTTGGAGGACTTTGAAGCTCGTTAACGGATTCCAAGTTGTCATCTTCGTGAGATAACAAACATGTTCCCTTCCTTTTGGCTTTCAGTTCTTCCATTTTAACCATGACGTTATCGTAGGAATGGTGCAGAATGGCAGTCAGCTCCTCGGATTCTTATGCAAATTCATATATATTTTGCAAACGAAACACCAATTCGTCAAATCTCTTACTTCTTGGCTCCAACAGTGGCTCGTCGTGGCTGCTCTTGATGTGTGTGTGTCACCTCTTTACCTTTATGCTCCATCGTTCTAATATATATCTCGGTAACACTTGGGTTACTCGTTCAAAGCTTAACATGCTTAGGGCGTGACGACACAATATCCCTCTTGACTCGAATAATAAGCACTGGCATTTCACTTGGGCTGCTACTGAGTCGTAAGTAACCGCAAACTTGTTGAATATTGAGCTGGAAACTTGTTCTCCAACTTCGTATACTGTATAGTCTAGAGCGGAATTCATTAATCTTGTGATGCAATTCACCTTCCCTCTGAATTGTGCTTGGACTTCCCTAAACTTTTAGTGAGTGTACACATGTTGAAACTAAGCTTCTATGGAGGATTTTGTTGCACACGGTATGACCGTGTGAAAATCTGCAGCATCCGATTATCTCTCTGTTTGCTCCCTGCTTCCAAGGCAATTATCGTATTGTTTGACAAATTGGATAAGTGAGCTGTTCTGGGTAATGAACTTGTTAAAAAATGAATGCATGCTCTCACTCCTTTGTGTGCTTCTCATCCCGGCCCAGAAGTGGTGATCCAGATAAATTGGAACCCATATATGACGGTCTTCATAAAGATCTACAAAATACACCAAATCAGACTATAATACACCACAAAACATGAAATTTACACCTCAGCTGCAAATTTTAAATGTCATTACCTGAAAGCCACTTGTTGTTCACAAGACCATACTTCAGCAAAAAATCATCCCAATTCCTATCAAATGATTCTTTGGTATGAGAGTTCCAAACAACTTGACTCATTTCTTGTTCGATTTCTGTGTGTCCCCCGTTTAATTTGCTTGGAATCTTCTTCATGATGTGCCAAATACACCAACGATGAATTGTTGTGGGCATACAAGCCTCGATAGCCCTTTGCATCGATGCACATTGATCGGTGAGAATCCCTTTTGGAGCATTTCCTCCCATGCAACGAAGCCGACATTGAAATAACCATTTGAATGATTCAATATCTTTGTTTTTCATCAAAGCACATCCAAGAATGTTGACTGACCGTGGTGATTCACCCCGACAAAAGAATCACAAACCAGATTATACCTGAAACAGATTATGACAAAACAGAATTAAAATCAACAAATACACCCAAATAATGATCTTATACACCCAAAAACCTCCAATACACACCTCTGCAGCAAATTCATAAAACAACATTAATTCAGCATCATAAACCAGAACAGCATGTTACGTGTTTGTATTGTAGGTGGTGTCAAATGAAATAACATCTCCGAAATATTCACAGGCAGCTCTACTCCTTGCATCCACCCAAAAAGCAAGCTTAATGGACTGATCGTTCTCGAGTTCGAGCTCGAAAAAGAAATTCTGATTCTTCTCTTTCATTCTTAATAACTATTTCCCGAATTCTTTTGCATCCTCTTGTTCCGAAACATTCCGCACTTCTCTAGTGATGTTATTCCTTACGTCTTTTTCGATGAAATTTAACTCGCGGTGACCCCCGACTGCTGCAACAAATGATTGGAAAGTTTTGCTAGGTTTGATACCGCCTTCCTCGTTATTATCTATTGTACGACACACGGACATGCTTAGTTCCCTGTGCTGTTTGAGCATCTGTGCCTGATCTGGACAGCAAGGATGTGAATGATGCAACACGACCTTCAAAATGATCCAAACACCAACATCCTTCAATACGTGTATATAAATTCTTGTAGGACAATTTAAACCAGCTGAGGGATTTGTCTTCTTGGTAGGAGATATTTTTGATTTCCATTTTCCCTCGTTGCTACATGTAATCAATTGATTCTTAATTTCATTTTCCTTCTTATTTTGCTCCGAACTCTTGTAGAAAAACCTGCAACCTTCGAATAATTCTTGTAGAATTTTGCAGCATCTTAAGGGTGTTAAAAGTCATCCCAACCTTGGGGATAAATTGGTCATCAACACCACAGAAGGTCTGCAAAATACACTCAAAATACACCATATTAAAACAAGCATAAACTATAGAATATAAATACAACTATAAAACCATCATCAAAAATAAGAAAACCAGATTCATGAATCATAACTAAACAGAAACTAAAACAATTCAACTAAAATAATAAGACAATTCACCCTCCGTTAAATGAAAAGTCATAAACTGTAAATACACCTAAACTTTCCTCAAATGCACCCAATTATTACTGATCTACACCCAAATGTCTGATATAAAATGGACACAATTATTTTAATTCTAATGAGAACTAGTACATTAGATTCAATTCAAACAAGGAAGAATAAACAACAAATATCACAGGCAAGGTTCACGCGTTATTCAGCTACACAACAAAAAACTACTAATTGGATTCAAATTCAGATTCAATTACTAATTAAAACTAAATCACACCTCAGGAACTTCACTGGATTCAGTTTCAAAATCCACTTTGCTCTGGTTCAGCTGACAATCTGAAGTTGAATCATCCATTATCTTCAAAAATGATTTCACAGCTTGATGTAAAAAAATAATAGAAAAATACACGATGAAAAATCTGAAGCACGTAAATGAAAAAGGAGAAAGCAGAGAGAAACACACGTAAAAGACGAAGGAGAAGGCAGAGAGAAACGCACGAAAGAGATCGAAGAAAGAAGGTAAGAAATTCGAGAAAAGGAAACGAAATCCTTTCAAAAAAGGAAATTATATATTCACGCGTTGATTGAGTTAAAATCTATTAGAGGCGTGTGAAGCATATGTGCATAATAGGCGCGTTTGAGCGTAACATCAATTAGAGGACTTGTAAGACTTGTAGAGCAAAATCACTTGTCTGTCAAGATTAATTGAAAATTCTTTTCTACTGACAACACATAAAAGTTAAATTCATCTTCTAGCTAAAAATTTTGAAATATTAATGTGTATTGTATTATTATTCATGTTAGATTTGCGATATATTTCTCATTAAAAATTTAAATACTTTTTAAAGCTAAAAATTTGCAATAAATATCTAATTATAGATTATGATACTTATTGGAGTAATTTATTTTAATAAAATGATTGGAATATAAAATTACACAAATATTTTTATTAGGGTTTGGTTACACATCTGTCCTATTTGAATATATGTAAATCGAATAAGTTAAGCTCAATTTGAATATTTTTACATAAATCAAATAAAAAAAATTCGATTTAGTAATGTAAGAGAGAGTACTTCAATTTTGTACCCCTCAAAAATAGAGCAAATTATTCAAAAATATTTTGTACCACTACATAAATTAAGTCTCTTCACTTCGATTGATGAAGAGAATGACATAACATTTTATTAGAATTTTTTTATTTAAATTAATTAAATATATTATTTTCTAAAATCCATAAAGCAAAGAGCATTTATTGATATACGCAATATGTCATATCTTGGGTGATGTGACCCAAAATTCATTAAACACATATCCAGTGACTAAGAACCCGAGATATGAGACAAAAAAACCTAAACGTATCCCGGATGCATTCAGAATATAGTATGAAGACGAAAATAGGTACTCAATACCCAAGATGCGTACATTAAAGAAACGGGGTCACAGTACCCAAGATACGTGCATACAGAAAATGATATCACAGTACCTGAGATACGTGTCTAATTATCTAGGTATCTCTGCATCCTAGATGACTACATATAAAAAAAAGTCTATATAAGGAGTTTCCTAGTTTAAATATTAGTCACACTACATCCATATCTCTATTTTTAGTCTGTATACTTCTTCTTCACATACAGATGGATAATAATCAATTTTTTTGTAGTAATTTATCCCAATGGGACAATAAAAAGTGGTGAGGAAGGTGTGATATTTGAGTAAAAAAACTGTGATATTGCGTACTTGTCGTGTTGATCCTCTAGATATGCTAAAGAATGTCATACTAAGCAACATGGGGGTAATAGGTCCCAAAGAGGTTGGAAGAGTTGTATATAGTTTTTTATCAATGCTGCCAAGTGAAGGGTTTACTAACAGGGTATTTTGACTCGAAGCTGATCAGCATGTAAGGGTAATGTTTAACATACATGCTAGGCTAATGCCGTAATGTATGATGGAGTGATATGCTACCGTTCGTGACATTGGTGGTGGCTGTGGGCCGTCTTCTTCTATCTCGCAGGTAGTCTCAGTGGAGGCAATATCGATTCACTTTGCCCAGCCTCGAGATAGTGTCAAAGAGGACGATAGTGACTCAGATTCGGATTTTATTTCCAATACCGGATCATTTAACGAGAGTGATTCTTTTGCGGAGTATGTATCAGAGACTCCAACTGGTGGGGGTACTTGGTTTCTTCTTCCTCACCTTTCATGTTTATTGTTAATATTTCATCATGTTGCATCTATGGAGTAGTGGTATTCATAAAGTTACAAAAATGATAAAGTCCAAAAAGTAGTCCAAATTATAAAAAATTTGAAAAGTACTACAAATACAATAAAACAGAAAAGTTTCACATATACAATAAAACAGAATAAAACTAGGGTAAAGTACTAAATTGGTCCCCTAGGTTTAGGCGTAATTCTGTTTTAGTCCTTAAGGTTTAAAGTGTTCTATTTGAATCCAAAAAAGTTTCATTTAGCATCAATTTAGTCCCACAGTGAGGTCAAAATTAAATAATTAACAAAATATCCTACATAACAACAGTTCAAGAATAAAATCGATAATCTGGAGAACAAGTACAAGCTCCAGAGGCACAAAATCAACCATTGATGCATCAATACATTTATTTATTATTTTCTTTAGTTTTATAGAAAATATTTTATTTATATTATAAAAATAATAATAAATAAATGTATTGATGTATCAATGGTTGATTTTATGCCTCTGGAGCTTGTACTTGTTCTCCAGATTATCGATTTTGTTCTTGTACTGTTGTTATGTAGGACATTTTGTTAATTATTTAATTTTGACCTCACTGTGGGACTAAATTGATGCTAAATGAAACTTTTTTGGATTTAAATAGAACACTTTAAACCTTAAGGATCAAAATAGAATTACGCCCAAACCTAGGGGACCAATTTAGTACTTTACCCATAAAACTGATACATCAGTTAGAAAACTATGATTGTTGATCATTGTGATGATCCAAGTGGTACCCCGTCCTATAATCAGGTGCACGTATCTGTCACTGAAGTTTGCTTGACTGAGGACGAATGACACCCAGGAGCTTTGGCAGAGGAGTTTGCTGGGGGTGACGAAGTTAGTACTGGCTGATGTGATAGGAAGTGATGAAGGCTGATAGACTAAGGGATGAGGAATAACAGACTGGTAATATCGTGATGGCATCTATTGATATACTGGTGGATGTGATACTAGAGGATATACGAGCGGCGTAGTGGTAAACTTACATGTGGGGTGAGCCTGTGTAGTCCCACGACAAAGGAATCTGCTGATGAAAAGCAGGAGCTATATATGGCCCAGGTTTGTATAGTACTGTCAGTGACGTGTATGTCAGGCCCAAGAAGTAGCTGGCTGACCTCCTTGCTTCTCATCATGGTCTCTCCTACCACGATAGCAATCTGCCAAGTAATCCATGATGTCCCCTGGTGCAGTCATAAGTTGATACATCTCATGGAACTGTATAAGTTGGGTGTGATTATGTCAAAATCAGCCTAATCCCAAGCAAATGTACCCTCCTCTTGCTGTGCTGCTGATGATGAGGGGCCGGGCTACTGTTATTGTGCCCCTAATGGGACCCTTGCATGAACTCCCTCGCAATGTCCGCCTCATGCCCAGCAAAGAAGCTGGGCAATGGAATATCACCATGTGTCGCTTCTGTGGCCTCCTCAGCCATATCCTCCTCGCGTGCATACTCAGCTGCCTCATCCGACAACTATTCATTCGCATCTGCACATCTCACTCGCTGATTCTGAGCCTCCATGTTACTTTCGAACATCATCTCTGACATGCCTTCTCGCCCGTTGTCAATGGTCTGAAGCATCTACTGGAATGTCTAAGACATCCCTTTGTATTGGGGTAGCCAGTAGGATATTCGCAGGCGGTGCCGCAACCCTTGGATCAACCAGCACGTTCTCCCTAGATAGAAACTTAACTCGACATGCTCCCTGCCACCATGTCCAGTACTCCGAAGTGGGTCGAGGAGCAGGGATCCCGTCGATGATCACCATGTGCTGTGGCTGGCCATGTGCCTTCCACAAGTCATACCAGTCACGGTGCACATCAAGCCACCACATATCATCACCTCGAGTCGTCTTGAACAGAAACTCGACGACATTGACCAGATCCGTTGACCGGTGCTACTCTCCCCTAAGTTGTCTCTTTACTTTGTCCACATGAAAAAACTCTACAAACTAGAAGCAGACAATCAGACCACAACTCTCTATGTATGAATCTCCCCAACACTCTTAATCCAGTCAGGAGCCATGTGCTGTAGCTGGAGATCCTCGTTTGGTGTCCAACAAAACTAGATCATTGATACAAATTCTAATAATTAGACATGGAAGAGTACTAAACATAATATAGTAGGAACCGAAATAGATCATACCTCATCAACTGTGAAGGCATCGAGCCTACGTCGTAATTGTAATATCCTGTCATAATGGTGGTGTCTGGTTTGTTGCTCTAATCCCGCCAACCTATTCATGGTGAATAAAATATTCTTAATAATTAATATTGCAAGTAGTAACGGATAATGAATATTAATTAATTAATTACCTGGCTATAAGTGGGAACCATTGTACATCATACCCAGTCGGACAGAAGGACGGAAACTGTTGAGTTGAGAACACAATTAATTTAATGATGATGACAAACATTAATTTATTAGGTTAAATACCTAATTGGGTTTGATTGTTTTATTTAGTGATGCAGGCCCAAATTTGTTTAAGATGCAACTCAAACTAATAAGGCACAATGCACTCAAGTATGCTGAATGGAAATTGATCTACAAACCAAGCCCAATGTCAACCAAGCTTTAGTGAATCAAACCTAAGCTAAGCTTCTCTTGTGCACTTCGGGTAAACACGAGAGAGAGAGAGAGAGAGAGAGAGAGAGAGAGAGAGAGAGAGCTTCATCTTCGAGCTCACACCAGAGAAGAAAGAAAGAAAAAGTAAATCAAGAAAACAACGTCCAATCACACTAATCAAAAGCATGTTAAGTTAAGTCAGAGGTTAAAGGTGATTTATTTCTATTTGCATGCAAGTTAATCTTTTCACTTCTTCTCCAACTCTCTACAATACCATTTTGAGATAAATGAAGAAATTGGTGTCTGATTATCTCTATTGTAAATCAATCGCTTACATTGTTACTTGGAGCCAAAGCACAATTTCAAGAGTTTGGATTTTGGATTGTCACTGAGCAAACAAATCTCTATTGCTCTGCACACCTCGATCAAACAAAGAACCATATTTAAAGTCCCTAATTTTGGGATTGATTAAAGAAAAGGAAGGGATGATTTTTACTAGCCCAAGGTCCAAGAAGTTGACTTTTGAGGAACCCTAACCGTGGCTCTGACTAAGGTACAAAAAGAAAATTGAATATAATAAGAGACCAAGGAGAGAGAACCCGAGAGAGAGAGAGAGAGAGAGAGAGAGAGAGAGAGAGAGAGAGAGAGNGAGAGAGAGAGAGAGAGAGAGAGAGAGAGAGCAAAAAGTGAATCCTTACTACTGAGTTTGAAGTCTTGGAAGTATTGCACCTACACTAAAGGGAGCACTCCGCCAAGATGAAGAACAAGGTTTTAAGTTCAGAAGTTGGGTTTAACGCATAGAGTCAAGGCTGTGAATTGTCATCTCCCTCATGTTTTACTGTTTTGTATTTCAATTTCAATGTATATCTTTCTTAGGTTTCTTTGAGAGGTAAAAGGCAAGAAAGAGAGGCATTGAAAAAAACCATAGAGTAAAAAAGGTTGAGAGAAACACTTGAGAGAAAAACCAAGAGTGATTTCAGATTCTTTTTGGTTGTATTTTCTGTCTTAAGTCATGTACCTGAGAGGGATTCCTTTGCTAAGTTGGGTAAGCACTTAGTGTGATAAGTCTAGGTATTAGCATAGCTAAGTCAAGTTTATGTTGAAGCTTGTGTGCCTAGATAGGATTACATTGAGTCCTAAAAAATTGGTGTATGTAATACTTGGATTGATAGTGGAAATTCCACCAATGCTATGGTGGAGACTGGATGTTGGTTGCATTGCACAAGGCAACTGAACCAAGATATATGGTTGTGTCACCTTCTTCCTCTCTACTTTAATTCTATTTTTTTCGGTTTTTATGAGACAAAACGAAATTATCTCCTGCATAATCCGTTGCGCAGACCAAACAGAAGCCAAGTTTAATTTCATATTTAAGGCTTAATTAATCAAAGTTAAAGAAGGCCATAGATTCAACCCCCCTTCTCTAAGCCTTCTGGAACCTTCAGAAACCTATGGTAAATCCAAGACAACACAAATGGTATACACCCCGCAATGTCCGTCATGTCATGCCCAGAAGTGGTGCACAAAAGTTGTAAGTGTGTGCCAGCAATGCAGACCCCCCCCAAAGCAATGGTCCGCATCTATCGAAATCCTCTAGTAGTGACAACCATCTGAAAGGGAAAAGTGTCGCTAACTTGTCCGTGAACAAAAATCCTCCGATCAGCATCATCAAGTAGCACTGGGCATATTTACAGAGAGTATTTGGATCTATCCCAAGTAGAATGTGTAAGACCCTGCTCCTTAACTAGGTCATCCTCAAACCAAAAATCTATTTCCTATCCTCTAACTGTGATGGCAACCTATCCCTGAGCAAATCCTCAACTCATAGCCACGTGGGGTGCCCATGGTATTGTTGGAAGTCTCTGGTAAAACCCTTGATCGGCTCACTATCTCTATGCAGACTAAGATGTTAAGCAACATCCTGCAGCGTAATGATGACCTCACCCCACAGAAGGTAGAAATTATGGGTCTTGGGCCTCTACCGCTCCACAAATACAGAAAGCAAGGTATTGTCAAATATGAAATTCCTTAACTCTACTGTATGTCCGAATCTAACCTCCCTAATGTAAGGCAATAGAACGTCGGGTGGGGGGATAGACAATGTTACATGGCATGACAAGAGCAACTGAGGCCTCTGCAAGAATAGTAACTGATAAACCAATTTTATGGTTTATATTGTGCTAAATTGAGTGGTTTTTTCATCTATTATTCTCACGCTTATTCATAGAAATCGCATGTTTTATATTTTCCTTCCTGATTTTGTGCTATGATTGAAAACATGCTTCTTTGGCCTTATATTTGCTAATATTAATCCTCTCTTATTACCATTCGATGCCTTGATATGTGTGTTAAGTGATTTCAGAGTTTATAGGGCAGGAATGACTTAGAGGATGGAAAGGAAGCATACAAAAGTGGAAGGAATACAAGAAGTTGAAGGAACTGCAAAGCTGTCAACCTGACCCTCTCGCACTAAAACTGTCATAACTTGAGCTACAGAGATCCAAACGACGCGGTTCCAGTTGCGTTGGAAAGCTAACGTCCAGGGCTTCTATTTAATATATAATATGCCATAGTTTCCCTGACGCTAGGCGATACAAACGCGTGCTCCACGCGGACGCATTGCAATGATGAAAATCAGCGTGGCAGATTTCTTCTCCAGCGATTTCTGGGCTGTTTTCGACCCAGTTTTCGGCCCAGAAAACACAGATTAGAGGTTATAAAGTGGGAGAATCCATTCATTCATAATCATCAGCTCATACATTCACTTTTCATAATTTAGATGTAGTTTTTAGAGGGAGAGGTTCTCTCCTCTCTCTTAGGATTTAGGATTAGGATTTCTCTTAAAGGATTTAGGATTTCAACTTCTTCTCAGGTTCAACGTTCCTTTTATTTATTTTTTTCCAATTTACTTTATAAATTTTTCCATGTTATATTTGAATTTATGTTTAAATGTAGTTTGATGTGTTTCAGATTTATGATTGCTTTATTCCATTTATGACGTCTTCAATATAATTTAGAATTTTCCCTTTTGGCTTTGGTTAAATAATTGGTGACGCTTGAGTTATCAAACTCGAGGTGTTGAATGAAAATTGGAATTCTTCAAGAATTAATTCGAGTTTCAATAACTCTAGCCTTTCCCAAGGAAAGACTAGGACTTGAGGATTCAAATTAATTCATCCACTTAACTTACCTTCATAGTTAGAGGTTAACAAAGTGGGAGAAAAATCCAATTCTCATCACAATTGATAAGGATAACTAGGATAGGACTTCCAATTCTTATACCTTGCCAAGAGTTTTATTATTTATTTAAATTAATTCCTTACAATTTACTTTCTTGCCATTTACTATTCTTGCTTTTTATCTTATACATTAAAAATCCAAAATTCTACCTTTTCCATAACCAATAATAAATCATACCTCCCTGCAATTCCTTGAGAAGACGACCCGAGGTTTAAATACTTCGGTTATTACTTTTTATTGGGTTTTGTTACTTGTGACAACCAAACTTTTGTACGAAAGGATTTTCTGTTGGTTTAAAAACTATACTTACAACGCGATTATATTTTTACATTTCTTTACCGATAGAAAAACCGATCGTCAGTAACCTTTAGTCTTCTAGATTAATCATATCTAAGTCATGAATATCTAATATTTATTATAATTAAATATTAGCACTTTGTACATAAATAATTTCATTAGCAAAATATTATTCTTATATGAATAATATGTTCATACTTATAGTTAATTTAAAACCAACTATCCTAATTAATTAAAGCGAAAAAATCTAATCTAACATGTCAATGTTTTACCACGTACTCTAACTACTTATATCTAATTATCCTTACATGTTGAATAAAACAATGTAAATCAATATAATATGACTTGTCATTATTCTCATATATCTTCTACTAAATAACTCAAGGTACCATAACATGTTAACTAACTTAATAAAGCTTAAATATATGTAAATTAATTAATTACTCAAAATAAAAGAGAAAAAAAAACTAACCTCGAAATCCAATGTTTCGACTATATGCCACATTGTATTCAGTACAAGAGATGCGCTAAATACCATTGGAGTTACCATCGGATTTAGCGTCGCATATTAGCATCGACTTTACCGACAGATTTATGGACGGTTTTGATGTGAAATTCGTCAGGTCAAATCATTACCTGCGGATTTCCGTTTCCGACGATAAATTTGCCAATAATAATTGGAGGAAAAATAAAAAAATAGGCACGATATATAGAGTGAGATTTACCGGCTTTTTGGTGACCCGCAATGCGTTACCGTCGAATTTATCCGCCGATAAACCCGACAGTAACAAGCCCTAAAATTCGAGGCGCAAACCCCCTCCCCCTTCATTTTGAAATCTCCTCTCTCTCTCTCTCTCTCTCTCTAACCTTTCTTCTCCCACTTTCTCTCTAACTCTCTCCTCTCTCCTGCCGATTCGTTAGCCCCGTCACCGCTGGCACCTCCTGCCGACGCCTCCTGGTGCATAAAACTGACTAGTACAGATAGACCGGCAAGTATACTGGGTCGTCCAAGTAATACCTCAAGTGAGTGAGGGTCGATCCTACGAGGATTGTTGGTTTGAGCAAGCAAAGGATACCTTGTAGATCTTAGTCAGGCGGATAGAAAACATAGTTGTCACGAGAAAATGTATAAAACAGATAAATAAATAAAACATTACTAGATAGGTGTGAAGTCAATAGTATGAGAACGGTTGAGGCTTTGGAGATGCTTCTTCCTTTTGGATCAACTTTTCTCACCATCTACTACAACTTCTGATTGATTCATTCTATGACAGGCTGTAAATGATTAACGCCGGGTCAGCGGTCATTAATCTCCTCTGCTTCAGATCAAACGTCGGGTCAGCGGTCATCTAATCTGAACAGGGGTGAAGTTCTAGCAGTCCATTCCCTTGGTGATCCTACTCAAAGCGCCACAGACAAGATCGGATCTTCCAGATCAGAGAACGCTGCTCCTTGGGTTCTAGCCTATACCACAAGGCCCTAATTACCCCACACATCGGCTGAACTGATATCTCGAGAAGTCCCCAACGAAGCCGTGGATTAGCCGTCTAAGAGATGTATAATCAAACTTGTGGTTTAATACTATCCCATCAAGGACTCGCAAGAACCCATGTGAATAGGGATGATGGTCAAGTTACACTCCCAATTCGTTAGGATGAAGAACGAAGATACATCTTAGAATGGAATCAAGCATAGATTAAAGTAGAATAGTGATATTATTAATTCATAAAAATCAGCAAAGCTCCTAACCTTAACCTAGAAGGTTAGTGACTCATACTGTACAGAGAAACAATGTAATTCAAAAATATGGCATAAGGTGTTGTAGAAAATCATCTGATAACTAAGAATTACAGAAGTATGATAGACTAGACTTGGAGGTGCAAAAGTCCACTTTCTGGGCCCACTTGGTGAGTGTTTGGGCTAAGTTTGGAGTGTCTCCATGAGCTAGTACCCCTTAGGGGCGTTGAACGCTGGCTTGGGACTCCCTTTTAGGCGTTGGACGCTAGCTACCCCCTTTTGGACGTTGGACGCCAGGAATGGGGCTGGTGGCTGGCGTTGAACACCAGTTTTGGGCCTTCATTTCAAAAGCAAAGTATAAACTATTATATTTTTCCGGATGTTAGCTTTCCATAGCCGTTGAGAGCGCGCCATTTGGACTCCTATAATTTCAGAAATGCTCTTTTGAGTGCACGGAGGTTAGATCCTGACAGCATCTGCAGTCCTTTCTCTGTCTTTGAATCAGACTTTTTTCAAAGCTCCTCAATTTTAGCTAGAGAATACCTGAAATCATCATAAAACACACAAACTCAAAGTAGAATCCAAAAATATGAATTTTGCACTAAAACCTATGAAAATAGAATAAAACTTAAACAAAACATAATGAAAACTATATGAAAATGATGCCAAAAAGCGTATAAAATATCCGCTCATCAGAACACCAAACTTAAATTGTTGCTTGTCCCCAAGCAACCAAAAACAAAGTAGGATAAAAAATAAGAGAAAGATACAATAAATCTCAAAGTTCTCAATGAAGCTCAGTTTCAATTAGATGAGCGGGACTAGTAGCTATTCACTTCTGAATAGTTTTGGCATCTCACTTTCCTTTGAAGCTTAGAATAATTGGCATCTTTAGGAACTTAGAATCCATATGATATTATTGACTCTCCTAGTTTAGTTCTTTTTTATTCTTGAACACAGCTTCTTATGAGTCTTGGCTGTGACTCTAAGTGCTTTGTTTTCCAGTATTTCCACTAAATATATAAACGCCACAAACACTTAACTGGGTGAACCCCTTAGGATTGTGATTCAGCTTTACTAGAATCCCCAGCCAGTGGTGTCCAGAGTTCTTAAGCACACTCTTTTGCTTTGGATCACAACTTTAACTGCTCAGTCTCAAGCTTTTCACTTGACACCTTCACACCACAATCATATAGTTAGAGGAGGAGTTCATTTGAACTGTTTAGGCTAAGATTTTGTTTCTTTTAGGCCCTCCTAACCATTGATGCTCAAAGTCTTGGATCCTTGCTCTTACCTTTTGGTTTAAAGAGCTATTGGCTTTTTCTTTTTTTTTCTTTTTCTGCTTGCTCTCTTCTTTTTTTTTTTTTTTTCTGCTTGCTCTCTTCTTTTTTTTTTTTGGATTTTTTCAGATTATCAAGAATACTTTTCCTTTTTCACCATTCTTTCAAGAGCCAACATTCTTAACTCCAATATCAAACATGCACTGTTTATTCATGCATTCATAAAGTAAAAGCAATGCCACCACATCAAAATAATTGAACTATTCTTATTATATAACTCGAAATTCATGCATCTTACTTCTCTTTTTCAAATAAAATTTTTCTTTTAAGCAAGGTGAGAGATGCATGGAATATTTCATAGCTTTAAGACATAAATAAAGATGATCATGCACTAGAAATAGACAATAACACAAAATACATGGAAAACAGAAAAATAATCATAAACAAAGGGAAGTATGAAACGAATCCACCTTAGTGACGGCAGCTACTACTTTCTCTTTGGAATCCAATTGAGCGCTTGATGTCTTCTATGTTACGCCCTTGTCTTTGTTGCTCTTCCCTCATGGCTCTTTGATCTTCTCTTATTTCATAGAGGATGGTGGAATGCTCTTGATGTCTCATCCTCAATTGATCCATGTTGGAGCTCAATTCTCCTAGAGAAGTGTGCAATTGGTCCCAATAGCCTTGGGAAGGAAAATGCATCCCTTGAGGCATCTCAGGAATTTCTTGTTGAGGTATCTCCACATGCTCTTGTTGAGGTGTATGTGTAGGCTCTCTAGTTTGCTCTATCCTTCTTTTAGTGATGGGCTTGTCCTCCTCAATGGGGATGTCTCCTTCTATGATAATTCCAGCTGAATTGCATAGGTGACAGATAAGGTGAGGGAATGCCAACCTTGCTAGGGTGGAAGGCTTTTCAACTTTCTTGTACAATTATTGAGGTATTACCTCATGTACCTCCACCTCACTTCCAATCATGATGCAATGAATCATGATGGCTCTGTCAATGGTCACTTCTGACCGATTGCTAGTAGGAATGATATAGCGTTTGATGAATTCCAACCATCCTCTAACTACGGGTTTAAGGTCAAGCCTTCTTAGTTGGATAGGCTTGTCTTGGGCATCCCTCTTCCACTCAGCTCCTTCCACACAAATGTATGAAAGGACTTAGTCTAGCCTCTGATCAAAATTGACCCTCCTAGTGTAAGGATGTGGGTCTCCTTGCATTATTGGCAAATGGAGTGCCAACCTTACACTTTCTGGGTTGAAATCCAAGGGTTGCCCTCGAACCATGGTGCTCCAAATTTTGGGATGTGAGTTTACACTAGTGTCATGGTTTTTAGTAACCCATGCATTATCATAGAACTCTTGCACCATCAAGATTCTAACTTTCGGTATAGGATTGGTTAGGACTTCCCAACCTCTCCTCCGGATTTCTCTTCAGATCTCCGGGTACTCATTCTTTTTTAGCCTAAAGGGGACTTTAGGAATTACCTTCTTCTTTGTCACTACTTCATAGAAGTGGTCTTGATGGGCTTTGGTGATGAATCTCTCCATCTCCCAAGGTTCGAAGGTGGAAGCAACAGCTTTCCCTTTCCTCTTTCTAGAGGATTCTCTGACTTTGGGTGCCATAAGTGTGAATGGAAAGCAAAAAGCAAGGCTTTTCCAACACCAAATTTAAAAGCTTTGCTCGTCCTCGAGCAAAATATGAACACAAAGGAAGAAAAAAGTAGAAGAAGAAGAGAATAGTAGAGATGGAGGGAGAGATGGTTTCAGCCAAGTGGGGGCTTTAGTGTATGAATTGTGTGTTGAAATGGTTGGAAGCAGGGGTATTTATAATGGTAGGATATGGCATGGTTCGAATGAATGGGTGGGAATTAGGTAGAAAATTTTGAATTTGAAGTGGGCGAGAGTGATGATGGTTTTGGGAAGAGATATAGATGTGATTGGTTGAGGGTTTATAGGTAAGAGTGTGTGGGGAAGAGTGAAAGTAGAAGAGAGAAGAAGGTGGTCAAATTCCTTGTCCCCTTGTGGGTGTTGAACGCCCAGCTCCTGCTCCTGTCTGGTGTTCAACGCCAGCTATGTGCTCCTTTTAGGGCGTTGAACGCCCATTGGGGGCCTCCTTCTTGGTGTTCAACGCTAGGTCTGTACCTCTGTTGAGGTGTTTGAACGCCCAGTCTCTGCCCTCTGGTTGCATTTAACGCCAGCAATACTGCTCCTCATGGGCGTTGAACGCCCACTCTGGCCCCTTTGTTTGGCGTTCAATTCCAGCAAGGTACCTGCTCCAAGGTGTTCTGTTTCCAGCTCTAACTGTTTCTATTTCTATTCTAATTAATGTACATGATCACAAACTTAAAGAAAACATGAAAATTAAACTGATGTAACTTAAATAAACTTAAAGAAAAATAGAAATAACTAATTATGGTTGGGTTGCCTCCCAACAAGCACTTCTTTAACGTCACTAGCTTGACGGTTAGCTCCTTACGGAGATGAATAGGGGCTCAGAATTTTGCCCCTTATAGTGAACTTCTTGCCTGTGCTCTCATAGATAAGTTCCATATGTTCTAGAGACAGGATCTTGTTCACAATGTTTGGGATGATTGGATTGTCAATGAAGATAACTCTCATGCCAGGTTAGAGGCCTTCAGTGAGGATTTTCTTATCCCTCCAGCCCTTGGGCACTTTCTTACTGCCCTTTCTCTCGGAGCTTGATGGTGGTTGCCCCACACCAAACTTAGAATTGGTGTCTGGGGGCTCTGTTAGGCTCTGTATTGAGAGGAGTGGTTGAAGCACTTCATGTTTGTTAATGGTGCTTCCTTCAACTGAGGTAGAATGAGGTTTATGAACCTTGAACACAAGATAGTCCTCGTCTAATTGCAGGACTAGTTCTCCTCTGTCTACATCAATCACAGCCTTGGCTGTAGCTAGGAAAGGTCTTCCAAGAATGATGGATTCATCATCTTCCTCCCCAGTATCTAGGATTATGAAATTAGCAGGGATGTAAAGGTCTTCAACCTTCACCAAGACATCCTCTACCAGTCTATAAGCCTTTTTCATGGACTTGTCTGCCATCTCTAGTGAGATTCTTACAGCTTATACCTCAAAGATTCCCATCCTCTCCCTTACAGAGAGAGGCATGATGTTTATACTTCACCCTAGGTCACACAGAGCCTTATCAAAGGTCATGGTATCTATGGTACAAGGAATCAAGAAGCGTCCGGGATCTGGCTTCTTATGAGGTAACTTCTGCTAAACCAAGGCATTGAGTTCCTTAGTTAGCACTGGATGTTCTTCCTCCAAATTCCCTGTTCCAAATAACTTGGCATTCAGCTTCATCAGAATTTCTAGTTTCCTCCTCCTCATCCGAGGAAGAGTACTCTTCAGATTCTATGATCTTCAACCAAGCATTCAAGAGAACTTCAATAGGCTCCTCATGAACCTTGGATTCCATTAATTCTTCAATAGGAGGATCCTTAGTGGACCTTGGGTATCCAACTACTCCTATTGTGGCATTCAACGCCAGGACTTGTGTCTCTTTGGGCATTGAACACCCAGCTTGTATCCCTTTACTGGCGTTCAACGCTAGCTTTTGTGCTACCTGGGGAGTTGAACGCTCAGTAAGGCATTCCTTACTGGCGTTCAATGCCAGGAATGGTGCTTCTATGGGTGTTGAACTCCCAGTAAGGATCTCCTTACTGGCGTTCAACGCCAGAGATGGCTCACCCTTGGGCGTTGAATGCCCAGTAAAGACTTCCTTACTGGCGTTCAACACCAGAGTATCCCCTTCAGATTCGGCCTCAACTTCTACAGTGATGGCCTTGCATTCCTTTCTTGGGTTTACTTCAGTGTTACTAAGAAGAGTGTTAGGAGGAGTCTAGGGGGATTCTCTTACTCAGCTGACCAACTTGTACCTTCAGATTTTTGATGGAGGACTTAGTTTCTGTTATGAAACTGTGAGTGGTCTTGGAGAGTTTAGAGACTATGGTTGCTAAGTCAGAAAGGCTCTGCTTAGAAGTCTCCATATGTTACTGAGAAGTTGGGAATGGTGGTCTGTTGTTGAACCTATTTTGGTTTCTTCCACCTTGATTGTTGTTAAAGCCTTGCTGAGGCTTTTGTTGATCCTTCCATGAAAGGTTAGGATGGTTTCTCCATGAGGAGTTATAGGTGTTTCCATAGGGTTCTCCCATGTAATTCACCTCTTCCATCATGGGTTGATCAGGATCATAGACATCTCCTTCATAGGAGGTCTCTTGAGTGCTGCCAGCTGCAGCTTGTAATCCAGTCAAATGCTGAGAGATCATATTGACCTGTTGGGTTAAGATCTTGTTCTGAGCCAATATGGCATTGATGATTGGACTTTTGTGTGGTTTAGAATTCACAAATGAAATCTCGTTGCAAGTATAGTTTCTAAACCAACAATAATTCTTTCATACAAAAATTTGTTTGTCACAAGTACAAACCCCTAAAATCTATAAACTGAAGTATTTAAACCTCGGGTCTTTCTCCCTAGGAATTACAATAAAGTGCTTTGTTATTGGTTATGGAGCTATGTTTGAGGTTTTTGAGATATTAGACATGAAAGGTAAATGGCAATGAAAATAAACTAACAACTAGAAAGCTCTTGGCAAGGTTGTGAGAATTAGAAGTCCTATCCTAGTTATCCTCCTCAATTGTGACCACAATTATCCATTGCTACCACTTAGTTAACCTCTAATCATGGAGGAAAGTCAAGTGGATGAATCAACTTGATTCCACAAGTCCTAGCCAACTCCCAAGGGAAAGAATAGCTTTAGTGGTATCCAAATCAATTAGCAACTTCTAATTATCAATCTACAAAGGAATTAGATAACTCAAGCATTACTAATTACTCTACCAAAGCCAAGAGGAACAAAATCTACACTAAGATCCAACCAAGCATTTCATCAAACACTTGGAAGGCATAAAAGAAAAGCAAAGTAAATTAATAACAACAATGAAATCTAACAACTACTTATTGCAAGGAATTAATAACAACAATCAAAAGAAACACAATTATTATGAATTACCTCAAATTGAATTAGAAGAAAATAGAAGGAACAAGAGTAGATCTACAATAAATCATAGAAACAACATAAAGGAAATTACAATAAAAGAATAGAGAAATCATAAATGCAACAACAAAGAATTGAGAAGAAGAAGAAGAAGTAGAGAGCATGAATCAAAACCTAGATCTAAGAACTAAACCTAATCCTAATTCTAATCCTAGAGAGAAGTGAGGGCTTCTCTCTCTAAAACTAACCTAAACTAAACTAATGATCAAAAGTATGTAAACTATGTTTATTCCTCTTCAATCCTTGGCTTAAATAGCATCAAAAATGAGTTGGATTGGGCCCACAAGGCTTTACAATTCGCTGGCCATGTATTGCTTTAAGTGGATCATATGGCAGTAATGACGCGTGTGCATACAGTGTGCATACGCGTCACCATACGTGTAGCAACAATGGCAAATCTTATATCGTTTCGAAGCCCCAGATGTTAGCTTTCCAACGCAACTGGAACCGCATCATTTGAACCACTGTAGCTCAAGTTATGGTCGATTTAGTGTGAAGAGGTTGGCTTGATAGCTTTTGCAATTCCTTCATTTCTTCATGAGTTCTCCATTTATACATGCTTTTTTTTTTCATTCCCTTGATCCAATCTTTGCCTCCTAAATCTGAAATCACTTAACAAACATATCAAGGCATCTAATGGAATCAAGGTGAATTGAATTTAGCTACTTTAAGACCTAAAAGCATGTTTTCACACTTAAGCACAATTAAAGGAGAAGTTATAAAATCATGCTATTTCATTGGATAAATGTGGGTTAAAAGGTTATAAAATCCTCTAAATTCAACACAAGATAAACCCTCCAAATGGGGTTTATCAGGCATTCAGAATGTCAACCTCCAAGACTCCTTTCTTCTGAGCTACCCCATTGTTCACAAGGTTTCTCTCAGAAGTTACATGAATTGGTTGTTTGAAACCATTTCAATGAGTTCCTATGCCTCTGTAGGTGTTTTCTTAACTGGAGTGATCCACCAGCAGAATGGTCCAATGACATCTTGGACATCTTAGATAGACCATTATAGAAGATACCTAGGATAGTCCATTCTGAGAGCATGTCAGGAGGACATCTCCTGATCAGTTGCTTGTATCTTTTCCAAGCTTCATAGAGGGATTCACCCTCTTTTTGTCTGAAGGTTTGAGCTTCCACCCTGAGCTTGCTCATCTTTTGAGGTGGAAAGAACTTGGCCAAGAAAGCATTGATCAACTTTTTCCAAGAGTCTAGGCTTTTTTTAAGTTGAGAATCCAACCATATCCTAGCTCTGTCCCTAACAGCAAAAGGAAAAAGCATAAGCCTATAGACCTCAGGATCCACTACATTGGTCTTAACAGTATTACAGATTTGCGAGAATTCAGATAAGAATTGATGTGGATCTTCCAGTGGAAGTCCATGAAATTTATAATTCTGTTGCATTAGAGAGACTAATCAGCTTAAGCTCAAAGTTATTTGCTCTAATGACAGGTATGGAGATACTTCTTCCATAAAAGTCAGAAGTTGGTGCAGTGAAATCACCAAGGACCTTCCTTGCATCTCCTTCATTATTCTGTTCGGCTGCTATGTCTGTACTTTCAGTTTCTTGTTCGAAAAGTTATGTGAGATCTCTTCCGAAGTGTTGTGCTTTAACTTGTTGCAAACGCTTCTTTAGGGTCCTCTCAGGTTCAGCATCAAGATTAAAGAGAGGTTCCTTATCTCTGTTCCTGCTCATAAACAAGAAAAAGAAGAGCAAGAAAGAAAAAGAATGGGAGTTTCTATGTCAAAGGATAGAGAACTCCCTATGAGATGTGAAGAAGAATGAAGATAGAAGAATGAGATGAAGAATTCGAATAGAAGGGTAGAAGAATTCGAAAATTTAAGAAGTAAAAAGAGAAACTAGAATCAAAATATTTTTTTTTATTTTAATTATCAATTGAATTAAAAATATTTGAAAATTAAATAGGTAATTTTTGAAAAAGAATAGAGAGAGAGAAAGGGGTGTGAAGTTTTCGAAAATAGAAGAGAGGAATTAGTTAGGAAGTTTTGAAAAAGAAGGAAGAGAAACCAAGTAACTAATTAAGAAAGATTTGAAAATAAGATAAGATAGGAGATTTGAAAAAAATTTGATTTTAAAATTTTGAAATTTAAGATTGGAAAGGGAAAGTCAACAAGATAAGATAAGAATTGAAAATATTTGAAAAAGATTTGATTTTGAATTTTGAAATTGAAATAAGATAAGAGAAAGATTTGAAAATAAGTTGAAAAGATAAGATATGGTGAAGATTTGAAAAAGATTTGAATTTGAAATTTAAAATTAAGATAAGATAAGATAATGATTTGAAATTTAAAGAAAGATAAACCAAAGATAAAATAAAGATTTGAAAAAGTTTTGAATTTTAAAATTTAAAAGAAAGATAAGATAAGAAAGAATCAAATTAAAAGAAAAGAATTGAAAAGATTTTAAAAAATAAGATTTAAAATTTAAAATTTGACTTTACTAACAAGAAAATACTAAACTTCAATTTTTTTTAAATCAAGATAAGAAAAGAAAGTAAGATTTTCGATAATTTGAGTGAAGATAGAGAAGATATTTTTTTATTTTTTGAATTAATGAAGAAAGAGAAAAATAACCAAAAGACACCAAACTTAAAATTTTTAGATCAAAGACATTAGTTTTTCGAAAATTTAAAAAGAAAAACACTACAAGACACCAAAATTAAAAATTTTAAGATTAAAATAAGAAAATAAACAAGAACAACTTGAATACCAAGAAGAACACTCAAGAACAAATACAAAGGATACCAAACTTAAGAACTGACACTAGACTCAAACAAAAGATAAAGAAAAGATGGGTTTTGAAAAAGAAAACAAAAGACACAAAACAAAATAGTAAAAAGTACCTAATCTAAGCAACAAGATAATCTGGTAGTTTGCCAAATCCGAACAATCCCCGACAACGGCGCCAAAAACTTGGTGCACGAAACTGACTCCGCACGTTTCGCACAAATAGACTGCCAAGTATACCGAGTTGTCCAAGTAATACCTCAAGTGAGTGAGGGTCGATCCCACGAGGATTATTGGTTTCAGCAAGCAAAGGATACCATATAGATCTTAGTCAGGTGGATAGAAAATATAGTTGTCACGAGAAAATACATAAAACAGATAAATAAATAAAATGTTACTAGATAGGTGTGAAGTCAATGGTATGAGAATGGTTGAGGCTTCAGAGATGCTTCTTCCTTCTGGATCAACTTTTCTCACCATCTACTCCAACTTCTAATTGATTCATTCAATGGCAGGCTGTAAATGATTAACGCCGGGTCAGCGGTCATTAATCTCCTCTGCTTCAGATCAAACGCCGGGTCAACGGTCATCTAATCTGAACGGGGGTGAAGCTTCTAGCAGTCCATTCCCTTGGTGATCCTACTCAAAGCACCACAGACAAGGTCGGATCTTCCGGATCACAGAACGCTGCTCCTTGGGTTCTAGCCTATACCACAAGGCCCTAATCGCCCCGCACCGCGGCTCAACTAATGTCTCGAGAAGTCCCCAACGAAGCCGTGGATTAGCCGTCTAAGAGATGTATAATCAAGCTTGTGGTTCAATACTATCCCGTCAAGGACTCGCAAGAACCCATGTGAATAGGGATGTCCGGGCCCACTTGGTGAGTGTTTGGGCTGAGCTTGGAGTGTCTCCATGAGCTAGTACCCCTTAGGGGCTTTGAACGCTGGCTTGGGACTCCTTTTTGGGCATTGGACGCGAGCTACCCCTTTTTGGGCGTTGGACGCTAAGAATGGGGCTGGTGGTTGGCGTTGAACGCCAGTTTTGGGCCTTCATTTCCAAAGCAAAGTATAGACTATTATATATTTCTGGAAATCCCTGAATGTTAGCTTTCCATAGCTATTAAGAGGACGCCATTTGGACTTTTGTAGCTCCATAAATGCTCCTTTGAGTGCATAGAGGTCAGATCCTGACAACATCTGCAGTCCTTTCTCTGTCTATGAATCAGACTTTTTCCAAAGCTCCTCAATTTTAACCAGAAAATATCTGAAATCATCATAAAACACACAAACTCAAAGTAGAATCCAAAAATATGAATTTTGCACAAAAACCTATGAAAATAGAATAAAACTTAAACAAAACATAATGAAAACTATAGAAAATGATGCCAAAAAGCGTATAAAATATCCGCTCATCACCTCCTCTCCTTGCACTATCCTTTCTCCCCGACGACAAATTTGCTCAAGCCGTTCCTCTTCTCCATGAAGAATCTGCACCGCCTCTGCTCTGCGACAAGGAATCTGCATCGTCGTCGGCCACCTCCTCCATTGCAAGTAAGTTGGTCGTTTCTAGCATTAGATTTTTTTTAAATTAATGTTTGGATTTTGCTGTGAAATTATTTTTATTATATGTTTTAATTTCAAATTAATGAAATTTTTTTGAAATTCAGATTTAAAGTTTAAATTATGTTACAGTGAAATTGGGTTTAGGGTTTGAAATTGATTACTGTGAAATTGGATTTAGGGTTTGGATTTTGCTATGAAATTATTTTTAATATATGTTTTAATTTTAATTTGATAAAATTTTTGTGAAATTGGGATTTATAGTTTAAATTATGTTACTGTTAAATTGGATTTAGTGTTTGGAATTGATTATTGTAAAATTAGGTTTAGGGTTTGGATTTTGCTGTGAAATTATTTTTATTATATGTTTTAATTTCAAATTGATGAAATTTCTATAAAACTGAAATTTAGAGTTTAAATTATGTTACTATGAAATTAGGTTTAGGGTTTGGAATTGATTATTGTGAAATTGAGTTTAGGGTTTGGATTTTGCTATGAAATTATTTTTAATATATGTTTTAATTTCAAATTGATAAAATTTCTGTGAAATTGGAATTTAGAGTTTAAATTATATTACTGTGAAATTGGATTTAGGGTTTAGAATTGATTACTATAAAATTGGGTGTATGATTTGAATTTTGCTGTGAAATTATTTTTAATATATGTTTTAATTTTAAATTGATGAAATTTCTATGAAATTGGGATTTAGAGTTTAAATTATGTTATTGTGAAATAGGGTTTAGGGTTTGGATTTTGTTACTTTAGAATTTTGTTACTTTATTAGTGGTCTTGTGTCCTAATTTTCATTCATTGTGTTGATGATTAAAATGATTTTTGTATAATTAGTACTTACTTTGTTCTTATTATTGCTGATAACATTGTTTCTACAATCTAGTTAAAATTTAACACTACTTTCATATAAATTTGGTCATTATATGCTAATTTAGAATTAATTTAATTTAGGATTTATTATATTCTGCATGAATTGTTGTGAATTTATTTGAGCCTTGACTGATGCTGTGGATTGAGGTTAGTTGGATTTGTGAAAACTGTAAAGGTGGATATATGTTCAATTTTAGGGAAAGTTATGTCAAAATATTCTTAAAATAATATAAATGTTAAAAGATTTGTTGTATATATGTTGATTAGTGTTTGCTAATATATTATCTTTGCAGACATAATGACAGGTAGTAGAGGTTGAACGAGTGGGTCTCATGGTCGTGGTAGAGAGAGGGTTTCCACCAGATCCCCAGGGACTGCTCAGCCATTGCCCTCTACCCTGACTACCTCGTCGACCCCTGTAATGTCACAGGCGGGTCCAGTGGACTAGTAATTCATCATAGTCCCGAACCCGAACTATGTGCCTCCTTCTGCTACACCCCCTACAGCTCCAGCGAGAGAACCTGTCATGGGTGATTCCTCTATTGCATCCCAATCAGATGCCCCTCTACCACCGCCCGTGATACGGATTAGGATTTGGCCTGATGGCATGAAGGTATGAGTACATATTATTTTAATGTCTTTTATCCGCAATCTATTTTGAATTTGTTAAATTTTATGTGTTTGCGAATATTCTTAAGTTTTTCATTGATAGGTTTGTACCAAAAAATAATGCATGTACGTAGGAGATCTCCAATGTGATAAAATCCATGTACGATACCGCATGGCCGAGCTACACGAAGATCCTTGTTGAGACCAGAGATCAATGGTCTTAGAAGTGGACGTTAAGAACCCAATGTTGTTGAATTAAGTGTATTTTAACTGCTTTTTATTTTGACTAACTAATGTTGTTGAATTACTTTGTGCAGGAGAAATTTATCTAGGATAAGCAACATGATATCTTGATCAGGAAGATCTACGACCACTGGGTAGCTAAGCGACTTTAGCAGATGATACAGGACATTCGTCAGGGGTGCGACAACCTCACTATTTGACTCTGTCCAAATCTTAAGAAGGAACTGGACGTCCATTTTAGTACTGATGAGGGGTTCAAGCGTCGCCGTCTGACGAACAGAGCTAACAAGGCTTCGCCGATGTCATCGAAGTATACTGGTGGGTCAGCAACTTTCATGAAGACGAAGGAGTAGGTTGGTATGTAGTTTATTTGCTAATATTTATTAATTATAACTTGAATTAATTGTTACTTGATTTATTTTATTAATTGGTTTCAATATGTGTAGTCTAAGTCATTGGATTGTGATGCGACATTGGTAGACACTTTCAAGTATATCCATACGTTGAAGGCCAATAAGGAGAGATTTGCTTATGGGTGGTCTATGGCTCATTATGTGAATTTTAATTAATTCTAACTTTGAAATTTATTCGATTTAAAGTCAATTAACTGTCATCCTAATCACAACGTGTGTTACACAGGAGGATTACACGCAGAAATTGAAGGCTGCGTTCCTGCAATCTCAGCCGTCTAGTGGGGACAACCCTGCCAGCTCCGATGCTTCAGTGGTAGATCCTGATAGGGTTTGGCATGAGACCGCCTCTGAGCCCTACAAGAATCGCGTCTTCGGGTTGGAGTCGTTCTTCGCCAGCGGTCTCCGCACCTCTGCATTGACGGCTTCATCTGCCTTTGCCTCTGCCACCAGTCCTGCTGATTCCGAGGAAGTTGTCGACTTGAGGGAGGTGGTGCAAAATCTCACACAGAAACTTCACTAACAAGCTCAGCAGTCTGAGTAGAGGTATAACGAGCTTCTTGCATGCACAAAAGGAGCCATTGCTATCAGCTCGGACTTGACAAATAAGCTGAAACGGCTAGAGCGTTTGTAAGAGAAGATGGAGGTGTACAACGAGCAGATGCGCGTTGGAGGAGCACCGACATCAGCACCTACTCCACCGCTTCAGCAGGGGGAAGATGACGACGATGACGACGATTACCGGGATCCATAGGGTTTAGGAAATTAATTTATTTTATGTATATTTCATTGTATTCTACTTTATTTGACTTTTTATTATATTCAGACTATTGATATTTAATAAAATCATCAATTGATTTCTGGTAATTTTGAAATTTTGCCCTAATTTTATAAACAAAAAATTTAATTTGACTACTAATTGTGGGCTAATTGTGAAAAAAACACAACTACTGTAGGATTTACCGGCAAAAAAATCTGACGATAGTCATCAACTTAGTTTTGTCATATTAATTGAAAAAACCGATGCAAAATCTGCTGGTAATTAGGGTCGGACGGAATAATCCATCGGTAAAAATTTTTCGGCGTTGTTTATACTGTCATATTTAATCTATCGGTAAATTTGACGGTATTCATCGCATTTCTTGTAGTAATTTAACCGGTTGATGTCTCGTCGCGCACATATTACCGGAGAGCCATCTATACTTCAAGTACTAGAACTAAAGGTGTTAAAAAGTAAAGTTGAAGACAAACAAATAACTAATCATGCACTTATATATAATGGTGTTAATTTTTTTGTTTTTGGTCATTATAGTGGGCTAAATTTTTTTAATATTGGACTGCAGTTGGTGTTATGCATCATTATGATGCATATTTGTGTTATACTGGAATATTGGAAAGAAGCAAAAATCGCTGTCGACGATTTGTAAGGAGAAAAAAAAAGATTAAAATGGAAAGCTGTGTGTTGGTGGATCACCATCGTCAATGGCTACCATCCATCCTTCCAGTGAAAAGGGTCCAGGTGCGCTGTCACCGCACGGCTAATCATCTGCAGGTTCTCAATTGTACCGAAATAGGATTTACTATCCTTTTGCGTCTGTCACTACGCCCAGCACTCACGAGTTTGAAGCACGTCACAGTCATTCAATCCAGAGCCCTACTCGGAATACCACAGACAAGGTTTAGACTTTCCGGACTCTCATGAATGCCGCCATCAATCTAGCTTATACCACGAAGATTCTGATTAAGAGATCCAAGAGATATTCATTCATTCTACGGTGGAACGGAAGTGGTTGTCAGGCACGCGTTCGTGGGGGAATGATGATGATTGTCACGTTCATCACATTCATGTTGAAGTGCGAATGAATATCTTAGATAGGAACACGCATGTTTGAATAGAAAACGGAAATACTTGCATTAATTCATCGAGACACAGCAGAGCTCCTCACCCCCAACAATGGAGTTTAGAGACTCATGCCGTCAAAGAGTACAAAGTTCAGATTTGAAAATGTCATGAGATGCAAAATAAGTTTCTAAAAGTTGTTTAAATACTAAACTAGTAGCCTAGGTTTACAAAAAGTGAGTAGACTATGACAGATGGTGTAGAGATCCACTTCTGGGGCCCACTTGGTGTGTACTGGGGCTGAGACTTAAACAATTCACGTGCATAAGGCTGTTTTGGGCGTTCAACGCCAGGTTTGGATCCATTTCTGGCGTTGAACTCCAACTTTTAATCATTTTCTGGCGCTGGACGCCAGAATTGGGCAGAGAACTGCCGTTGAACGCCAGTTTACGTCATCTATCCTTGAGCAAAGTATAGACTATTATATATTTCTGGAAATCCCTGGATGTCTACTTTCCAACGCAATTGGAAGCGCGCCATTTCGAGTTCTGTAGCTCCAGAAAATCCACTTTATCCTCTTGTTCTTTAAACAAATAGGTAAGAATTTGACTGTGTTCCTTCTGTTCTTTTATTATTTGTTCCATAGCCTCCCGTATCTTGGTAACAGACGTCTCAAGATACTCCCAGTATTTAGGTTAAGGGATTTCTGGGAGAAATTCTTGTGTTTTCTTCTTGATAGGATCATCCTGTGCTTGTTATTTTTCCATTGATGCTTTGGTGATTGGTTTCTCAACTGAGATATACTCAGTTATTCCCATCCTTACTCCAGCGTCCTTGCAGAGTAGAGAAATCATGCTTGGATAAGCCAACCTGGCCTCTTTAGAATTTTTGTTAGCAATTTTGTAGAGTTCAGCTGAGATCAGCTGATGAACTTCCACTTTTTTCCCATCATGATGCAATGGATCATCACTGCTCTTTTGACAGTGACTTCAGAACGGTTGCTAGTGGGCAACAGAGAATGCCCAATGAAGTCCAGCCATCCTCTGGCGACTGGTGTGAGATCTTCTCTTTTGAGTTGATTCGGGACACCCTTTGTGTTGGTGGTCCACCTGGCTCCAGGGATACATATATCCTCTAGAATCTTGTCCAGGCCCTTGTCTGTTCTCATCATTCTTCTGTTGAAGGAGTCTGGATCATCTTTCAGCTGAGGTAGCTTTAAGATCTCCCTGATACTGTCAGGGTGGGTATGAACAATCTTTCCTCTGACCACGGTCCGATAGTCATAGAAAGCAGTCCCAGATAGTTTCTGCTTGTCTGTTTGCCACATATTAGCATAGAACTCCTGGACCATGTTCCTCCCCACTTTCGTTTCAGGATTAGCTAGGACTTCCAAGTTCCTGATTCGAATTTGCTCCTGGATCTCCGGGTATTCATCTTCTTTCAGATCGAATCTAACTTCTGGGATCACTGATCTTAGACCCATTATTTTGTAAGAATGGTCTGCATGTTCTTTAGATAAGAACTTCTCTTGATTCCAAAGTGGTTTTGGAACGCTCTCTTTCTTGCCTCTTGAAGTGGGTTGTTTTCCCTTAGGAGCCATGCTCTTAGTGATCACGAATAAACACACCAAACTTAGATGTTTACTTGTCCTCAAGCAAAAGAAAAGAAAGGAGAGGGATAGAAGGAGAGCTAGGTGCAATTGTTGATGGAGGAGGGTGGAGGCCGAACCCATATTTAAAGGGAAGGGGGGTGGGTTCGAAAATTTAGAAAAGATATGATAAAAAAGATTGATTTGGAAAAGATAAGATAGAAGATATGATAAGAGAGGATATAGTTTAAAATTGAAAAGATATGAAAAATTTTTGAAAAAAAGATAAATCTAGATTTTGAAAAAGATAATGTGGAGATTTGAAAAAGATATTAGTTGAAAAAA
>NC_029789.2:17806848-17809621 GCF_000816755.2 Arachis ipaensis
GGTTCTTAACATGTTTATGCAAGAAATCATGAATTGAAGCATGAAAAATATGAAGAAAAAATGAATTTACCTCGTCCCCGCCATCCTGGCATTTGAACGCCCAAACACTGCCTGTTTTGGGCGTTCAACGCCCAAATGCTGCTCTTCTGGGTGTTCAACGCCCAGTTGTTGCCCTTTTCTGGCGTTGAACGCCAGATAGCTATCTTTACTGGCGTTTTCTTGCCAGTGAGCTCTTTTTCTCTGTTTTGAATGCAGATTCCTTCTGTAACCCTGTGAATTTATGCAATTGATTCTTTACCTTAGTGTCAGTGAACTTTATATAAACAAATAAAAATAAAAATAAAAATAAAAATAGGGCAAAATGCTTAGAAGATTGATCCCCCATGGCTGGGTTGCCTCCCAGCAAGCGCTTCTTTGTTGTCTTTAGCTGGACCTTGCTGAGCTTTTAGTCTAGCTTCAGCCTTGAGCACTCTTGCTTAATGTTGCCTTTAAGATAGTGCTTGATTCTCTGTCCATTGACAATGAACCTCTTATCAGAATCAATATCTTGAAGCTCCACATAACCATATGGTGATACACTTGTAATCACGTATGGTCCCCTCCACCGGGATTTTAATTTCCCGGGGAATAGCTTGAGTCTAGAGTTGAATAGCAGAACCTTCTGTCCTGGCTCAAAGATTCTAAATGACAGCTTTCTGTCATGCCACTTTTTTTATTTTTCTTTATAAAGCTTGGTATTTTCGAAAGCTGTGAATCTGAATTCCTCTAGCTCATTTAGCTGGAGCAATCTTTTTTCTCCAGCTAATTTGGCATCAAAGTTTAGGAATCTGGTTGCCCAGTAGGCTTTATGTTCCAGTTCCACGGGCAGGTGACATGCCTTACCATACACAAGTTGGTATGGAGAGGTCCTTATAGGGGTCTTGAATGCTGTTCTGTAAGCCCACAAAGCATCATCCAAGCTTCGTGCCCAATCCTTTC
Source organism: Arachis ipaensis (assembly GCF_000816755.2). NCBI lineage: Eukaryota > Viridiplantae > Streptophyta > Magnoliopsida > Fabales > Fabaceae > Arachis > Arachis ipaensis. Next base: position 17,807,827 of record NC_029789.2, read on the forward strand.
TACGGGTACTTACTGTCCGTTCTAGGATTCTCTTTAATTCTCTGTTGGAGACTTCAGCTTGCCCATTAGTTTGTGGATGATATGGAGTAGCCACCTTATTGCGAATTCCATACCGAACCATGGCAGAGTAAAGCTGTTTATTGCAGAAGTGAGTGCCCCCATCACTGATTAGTACTCTAGGGACACCAAACCGGCTAAAGATATGTTTCTGGAGGAACTTCAGCACTGTTTTAGTATCATTGGTGGGTGTGGCAATGGCCTCAACCCATTTTGATACATAGTCAACTGCCACCAGAATATAAGTGTTTGAGTATGATGGTGGGAAAGGTCCCATGAAGTCAATTCCCCATACATCAAACAACTCAATTTTCAAGATTCCTTGTTGAGGCATAGCGTAACCATGAGGCAGATTACCAGCTCTTTGGCAACTGTCACAGTTACGTACAAACTCTCGGGAATCTTTATAGAGTGTGGGCCAATAGAAGCCACATTGGAGGACCTTGGTGGCTGTTCGCTCACCTCCGAAATGGCCTCCATATTGAGATCCATGGTAATGCCATAGGATCCTCTGTGCTTCTTCTCTAGGCACACACCTACGGATTATTCCGTCTGCACATCTCTTAAAGAGATAGGGTTCATCCCACAAGTAGTACTTTGCATCAATAATTAATTTCTTTTTTTGTATCCTGTTGTACTCCTTGGGTATGAACCTTGCAGCTTTATAGTTTGCAATATTGGCAAACCATGGTGTTTCCTTAATGGCAAATAAATGCTCATCCGGAAAAGTCTCAGAGATCTCAAGAGAGGGGAGGGGCGTCCCTTCTACTGGCTCTATCCGGGACAGATGATCAGCCACTTGGTTCTCTGTCCCTTTTCTGTCTCTTATTTCTATATCAAACTCTTGTAGAAGCAACACCCATCTGATGAGCCTGGGTTTTGAATCCTGCTTTGTGAGTAAATATTTAAGAGCAGCATGATCAGTATACACAATCACTTTTGATCCTACTAAGTATGATCTGAACTTGTCAATGGCGTAAACCACTGCAAGTAATTCTTTTTCTGTGGTTGTGTAATTCTTCTGGGCAATATTTAGAATGCGACTAGCGTAATAAATGACGTGCAGAAGCTTGTCATACCTCTGTCCCAACACTGCACCAATGGCGTGATCACTGGCATCACACATTACCTCAAATGGTAATGTCCAGTCTAGTGCAGAAATAACTGGTGCTGTGACCAGCTTAGCTTTCAGCGTTTCAAACGCCTGCAGGCACTCTGTGTCAAACACAAATGGCGTGTCAGCAGCTAGCATATTGCTTAGAGGTTTTGTGATTTTTGAAAAATCCTTTATAAACCTCCTATAGAATCCTGCATGCCCCAGAAAGCTTCTGATTGCCTTAACATTGGCAGGTGGTGGTAATTTTTCAATTACCTCTATTTTTGCTTGATCCACCTCTATTCCCTTGTTTGAGATTTTATGCCCAAGAACAATCCCTTCAGTTACCATGAAGTGACATTTTTCCCAGTTTAAAACTAGGTTGGTCTCTTGGCATCTTTTCGGAACAAGTTTCAGGTGATCAAGACAGGAGCTGAATGAGTCTCCGTATACTGAGAAGTCATCCATGAAGACTTCCAGAAATTTTTTCACCATATCAGAGAAAATAGAGAGCATGCATCTCTGGAAGGTTGCAGGCGCATTACACAACCCAAATGGCATCCTTCTATAAGCAAACACTCCAGATGGATATGTGAATGCTGTTTTCTCTTGATCCTGAGGATCTACTGCAATTTGGTTGTA
>NC_029789.2:17809645-17813015 GCF_000816755.2 Arachis ipaensis
TCGGAGTTTTTGAGGATAAGGTATCTTGGCTTTATATTATTCAACCTTAGTTGCTGTAAGTTTATTGCCTACAGAAGTGGTTGAAGAAGCCTTTTTAGAGGGGTTGCTATCAGCATTTGTGTGTGTCTGATCCCTCACTGGCAATTGAGTGCCAGAGTTAGAAACTGGAGTGACGTTAGACGCCAACTCCTTGTCTTTTCCTGGCGTCTGAACGCCAGAACTGTGCCTATTTTGGGCGTTCAACGCCAGATCCTTGCCTATTTCTGGCGTTGAACGCCAGTCCTGCCTTGTTTCTGGCGTTGAACTTCCATTGTCTTTCTCATATGGATAGATCCATCAGCTGAGTAATCTAGAGACATCTGAGCTCCTTCAGCAAGCCCATAATAGAAGATGTCTAACTGAACCCACTCTGAAAACATTTCAGAAGAGCATTTTCGTAGCATCTCTCTGTATCTCTCCCAGGCATCATAAAGAGATTCACTATCTCCTTGTTTAAAGCCTTGGATGTCCAGCCTTAGCTGTGTCATCCGTTTTGGGGGAAAGTATTAATTCAGGAATTTTTCTGTCAGCTGTTTTCATGTCCTTATGCTGGCCTTAGGTTGGTTATTCAACCACCTCTTAGCTTGATCTTTTACAGCAAATAGAAACAGTAATAGTCTGTAGACATCCTGATCTATTTCTTTATCATGTACTGTGTCAGCAATCTGTAGAAACTGTGCCAGAAACTCTATTGGTTCTTCCTGTGGAAGACCGGAGTACTGGCAACTTTGCTGCACCATGATAATGAGCTGAGGATTCAACTCAAAGCTACTGACTCCAATGGAGGGTATGCAGATGCTACTCCCATATGAAGCAGTAGAAGGGTTAGAATATGACCCCAGAGTCCTCCTGGACTGTTCATTTCCGCTTAGGTCCATGATGGAGAAAGGGAGATGATGTAAAATAGAGAAAATATTTTTATTTATTTATTTATTTATTTATTTCAAAAATAAGATAAAGATAAATAAAAATGGGTGAAGATTTTCAAAAAATTGAGGAGAGAGAAAGTGGTTAGGAAGTTTTGAAAAAAAATCTGAATTTTAAAAAAATTGATTTTCGAAAAAGATGCTTTAAAATAGAGAGAAAAGCAATAAGATATCACACGATTTAAAATTTTTAGATCTAATGCTCCTTGTTTTCAAAAATTTTTTGGAGGGAAAAACACCAAGGAACACCAAACTTAAAAATTTTAAGATCAAGACACAAGGAAAACTCAAGAACACTTTGAAGACTCACAAGAACACAAGAACATGAAGGAAGAACACCAAACTTAAAATTTTTAGAAAACCAAAATAAATTTTCGAAAGTTTTAAGAAAAATCAACAAGAAAACACCAAACTTAAAGTTTGGCACAAGATTTAATAGAAAAAAATTATTTTTGAAAATGATTTTAAAAAGAAAATAAGGATTCTAAAATTTTAACACGACAATAATAAGAGACTCTAAACAAAAAAGAGAAATTTTTCCTAATCTAAGCAACAAAATAAACCGTTAGTTGTCCAAACACGAACAATCCCCGGCAACGGCGCCAAAAACTTGGTACACAAAATTGTTACTCTCTTACAATTTTGCACACATGACCAGCAAGTGCACTGGGTCGTCCAAGTAATACCTTACGTGAGTAAGGGTCGATCCCACGGAGATTGTTGGCTTGAAGCAAGCTATGGTTATCTTGCAACTCTTAGTCAGGAAAATAATAAAACAATTCACTTATCAAATTTGGTTGTAAGGAATAATAGAGCATGAAGTAAATACTTGTTATGCAATAATGGAGAATGTGTTGGAGTTTTGGAGATGCTTTGTCTTTTGAATCTCTGCTTTCCTCTGCCTTCTTGTTCACGCACGCACATTCCTCCTATGGCAAGCTGTGTGTTGGTGGATCACCGTCGTCAATGGCTACCATCCATCCTTCCAGTGAAAAGGGTCCAGGTGCGCTGTCACCGCACGGCTAATCATCTGCAGGTTCTCAATTGTACCGAAATAGGATTTACTATCCTTTTGCGTCTGTCACTACGCCCAGCACTCACGAGTTTGAAGCACGTCACAGTCATTCAATCCCACAAAATAAGTTTCTAAAAGTTGTTTAAATACTAAACTAGTAGCCTAGGTTTACAAAAAGTGAGTAGACTATGACAGATGGTGCAGAAATCCACTTCTGGGGCCCACTTGGTGTGTGCTGGGGCTGAGACTTAAACAATTCACGTGCATAAGGCTGTTGTGGGTGTTCAACGCCAGGTTTGGATCCATTTCTGGCGTTGAACTCCAACTTTTAATCCTTTTATGGCGCTGGATGCCAGAATTGGGCAGAGAACTGCCGTTGAATTCCAGTTTACGTCATCTATCCTTGAGCAAAGTATGGACTATTATATATTGCTGGAAATCCCTGGATGTCTACTTTCCAGCGCAATTGGAAGCGCGCCATTTCAAGTTCTGTAGCTCTAGAAAATCCACTTTGAGTGCAGGGAGGTCAGAATCCAACAACATCAGCAGTCCTTTTTCAGCCTGAATCAGATTTTTGCTCAAGTTGAGGGATTTATGGGAGAAATTCTTGTGTTTTCTTCTTGATAGGATCGTCCTGTGCTTGTTATTTTTCCATTGATGCTTTGGTGATTGGTTTCTCAACTGAGATATACTCAGTTATTCCCATCCTTACTCCAGCGTCCTTGCAGAGCAGAGAAATCACGCTTGGATAAGCCAACCTGGCCTCTTTAGAATTTTTGTTAGCAATTTTGTAGAGTTCAGCTGAGATCAGCTGATGAACTTCCACTTCTTTTCCCATCATGATGCAATGGATCATCACTGCTCTTTTGACAGTGACTTCAGAACGGTTGCTAGTGGGCAACAGAGAATGCCCAATGAAGTCCAGCCATCCTCTGGCGACTGGTGTGGGATCTTCTCTTTTGAGTTGATTCGGGACACCCTTTGTGTTGGTGGTCCACCTGGCTCCAGGGATACATATATCCTCTAGAATCTTGTCCAGGCCCTTGTCTGTTCTCATCATTCTTCTGTTGAAGGAGTCTGGATCATCTTTCAGCTGAGGTAGCTTTAAGATCTCCTTGATCCTGTCAGGGTGGGTATGAACAATCTTTCCTCTGACCACGGTCCGATAGTCATAGAAAGCAGTCCCAGATAGTTTCTGCTTGTCTGTTTGCCACATATTAACATAGAACTCCTGGACCATGTTCCTCCCCACTTTCGTTTCAGGATTAGCTAGGACTTCCCAGTTTCTGATTCGAATTTGCTCCTGAATCTCCGGGTATTCATCTTCTTTCAGATCGAATCTAACTTCCGGGATCACTGATCTTAGACCCATTATTTTGTAATAATGGTC
>NC_029789.2:17813026-17813899 GCF_000816755.2 Arachis ipaensis
TGGCGTTTGAACGCCCAAACACTGCCTGTTTTGGGCGTTCAACGCCCAAATGCTGCTCTCCTGGGCGTTCAACGCCCAGTTGTTGCCCTTTTCTGGCGTTGAATGCCAGATAGCTATCTTTACTGGCGTTCAGCGCCCACTGGATGCCCCTTTTGGGCGCTGAACGCCCAAAATGGACCTTCACTGGCATTTTCTTGCCAGTGAGCTCTTTTTCTCTGTTTTGAATGCAGATTCCTTCTGTAACCCTGTGAATTTATGCAATTGATTCTTTACCTTAGTGTCAGTGAACTTTATATAAACAAATAAAAATAAAAATAAAAATAAAAATAAAAATAAAAATAGGGCAAAATGCTTAGAAGATTGATGCCCCATGGCTGGGTTGCCTCCCAGCAAGCGCTTCTTTATTGTCTTTAGCTGGACCTTGCTGAGCTTTTAATCTAGCTTCAGCCTTGAGCACTCTTGCTCAACGTTGCCTTCAAGATAGTGCTTGATTCTCTGTCCATTGACAATGAACCTCTTATCAGAATCAATATCTTGAAGTTCCACATAACCATATGGTGATACACTTGTAATCACGTATGGTCCCCTCCACCGGGATTTCAATTTCCCGGGGAATAGCCTGAGTCTAGAGTTGAACAGCAGAACCTTCTGTCCTGGCTCAAAGATTCTAAATGACAGCTTTCTGTCATGCCACTTTTTTTATTTCTCTTTATAAAGCTTGGCATTTTCGAAAGTTGTGAATCTGAATTCCTCTAGCTCATTTAGCTGGAGCAATCTTTTTTCTCCTGCTAATTTGGCATCAAAGTTTAGGAATCTGGTTGCCCAGTAGGCTTTATGTTCCAGTTCCACGAGCAGGTGACATGCCTTACCATA
>NC_029789.2:17813919-17823406 GCF_000816755.2 Arachis ipaensis
ATGCTGTTCTGTAAGCCCACAGAGCATCATCCAAGCTTCGTGCCCAATCCTTTCTATGGGTACTTACTGTCCGTTCTAGGATTCTCTTTAATTCTCTGTTGGAGACTTCAGCTTGCCCATTAGTTTGTGGATGATATGGAGTAGCCACCTTATTGCGAATTCCATATCGAACCATGGCAGAGTAAAGCTATTTATTGCAGAAGTGAGTGCCCCCATCACTGATTAGTACTCTAGGGACACCAAACCTGCTAAAGATATATTTCTGGAGGAACTTCAGTACTGTTTTAGTATCATTGGTGGGTGTGGCAATGGCCTCAACCCATTTTGATACATAGTCAATTGCCACCAGAATATAAGTGTTTGAGTATGATGGTGGGAAAGGTCCCATGAAGTCAATTCCCCATACATCAAACAACTCAATTTTCAAGATTTCTTGTTGAGGCATGGCGTAACCATGAGGCAGATTACCAGCTCTTTGGCAACTGTCACAGTTACGTACAAACTCTCGGGAATCTTTATAGAGTGTGGGCCAATAGAAGCCACATTGGAGGACCTTGGTGGCTGTTCGCTCACCTCCAAAATGGCCTCCATATTGAGATCCATGGCAATGCCATAGGATCTTCTGTGCTTCTTCTCTAGGCACACACCTACGGATTATTCCGTCTGCACATCTCTTAAAGAGATAGGGTTCATCCCACAAGTAGTACTTTGCATCAGTAATTAATTTCTTTTTTTGTATCCTGTTGTACTCCTTGGGTATGAACCTTGCAGCTTTATAGTTTGCAATATCGGCAAACCATGGTGTTTCCTTAATGGCAAATAAATGCTCATCCGGAAAAGTCTCAGAGATCTCAAGAGAGGGGAGGGGCGTCCTTTCTACTGGCTCTATCCGGGACAGATGATCAGCCACTTGGTTCTCTGTCCCTTTTCTGTCTCTTATTTCTATATCAAACTCTTGTAGAAGCAACACCCATCTGATGAGCCTGGGTTTTAAATCCTGCTTTGTGAGTAAATATTTAAGAGCAGCATGATCAGTATACACAATCACTTTTGATAAGTATGATCTGAACTTGTCAATGGCGTAAACCACTGCAAGTAATTCTTTTTCTGTGGTTGTGTAATTCTTCTGGGCAACATTTAGAATGCGACTAGCGTAATAAATGACGTGCAGAAGCTTGTCATGCCTCTGTCCCAACACTGCACCAATGGCGTGATCACTGGCATCACACATTAGCTCAAATGGTAATGTCCAGTCTGGTGCAGAAATAACTGGTGCTGTGACCAGCATAGCTTTCAACGTTTCAAACGCCTGCAGGCACTCTGTGTCAAACACAAATGGCGTGTCAGCAGCTAGCAGATTGCTTAGAGGTTTTGCGATTTTTGAAAAATCCTTTATAAATCTCCTATAGAATCCTGCATGCCCCATAAAGCTTCTGATTGCCTTAACATTGGCAGGTGGTGGTAATTTTTCAATTACCTCTATTTTTGCTTGATCCACCTCTATTCCCTTGTTTGAGATTTTATGCCCAAGAACAATCCCTTCAGTCACCATGAAGTGACATTTTTCCCAGTTTAAAACTAGGTTGGTCTCTTGGCATCTTTTCAAAACAAGTTTCATGTGATCAAGACAGGAGCTGAATGAGTCTCCGTATACTGAGAAGTCATCCATGAAGACTTCCAGAAATATGTCCACCATATCAGAGAAAATAGAGAGCATGCATCTCTGGAAGGTTGCAGGCGCATTACATAGCCCAAATGGCATCCTTCTATAAGCAAACACTCCAGATGGATATGTGAATGCTGTTTTCTCTTGATCCTGAGGATCTACTGCAATCTGGTTATAGCCTGAGTAGCCGTCCAAAAAGCAGTAATAATCATGACCTGCTAGTCTTTCTAGCATCTGGTCTATGAATGGTAAAGGAAAATGATCCTTTTTAGTGGCTGTATTGAGCCTTCTGTAGTCAATACACATGCGCCACCCTGTAACTGTTCTTGTAGGAACCAATTCATTTTTTTCATTATGAATCACTGTCATGCCTCCCTTTTTTGGGACGACTTGGACAGGGCTCACCCAGGGGCTATCGAAAATAGGATAAATAATCCCAGCCTCTAGTAATTTGGTGACCTCTTTCTGCACCACTTCCTTCATGGCTGGATTTAGCCGTCTCTGTGGTTGAACCACTGGTTTAGCTTTATCCTCCAATAAGATTTTGTGCATGCATCTAGATGGGCTTATGCCCCTATTTTTGGCGTTGAATGCCAGTCCTGCCTTGTTTCTGGCGTTGAACGCCAGTCCTGAGCATGGTCTGGGCGTTCAGCGCCAGCCTTCCACCAAATTTCTGGCATTTTAGTTCCAGAATTACTTTTCCCTGGGCTCTTACTGTCCTCAGGTGAATTTTGGGTGGTTTGCTCATTTCTTAGCTTTTTGCTGCCTTGAGGTGGGGTATTTAATGTTTTCCCACTTCTTAATTGAACTGCTTGGCATTCTTCTGTTATTTGCCTTGACAGCTGCTGCTTTGTTTGCTTAAACTGTTCTTCCATATGTATATTAGCCATCCTTGTCTCTTGTAGTCTATCTTTGAATTCGGCTAACTGCTTTGTTAGAAAGTCCAGTTGCTGATTGAATTCAGCAGCTTGTTTTACAGGACTGAGTTCAGCAGTTGCTGTTTTAACCTCTTCTTTCATGGAAGGGTTACTGCTTAGGTACAGATGCTGATTCCTGGCAACTGTATCAATGAGCTCTTGAGCCTCTTCAATTGTCTTTCTCATGTGGATAGATCTACCAGCTGAGTAATCTAGAGACATCTGAGCTCCTTCAGCAAGCCCATAATAGAAGATGTCTAACTGAACCCACTCTGAAAACATTTCAGAAGGGCATTTTCGTAGCATCTCTCTGTATCTCTCCCAGGTATCATAAAGAGATTCACTATCTCCTTGTTTAAAGCCTTGGATGTCCAGCCTTAGCTGTGTCATCCGTTTTGGGGGAAAGTATTGATTCAGGAATTTTTCTGTCAGCTGTTTCCATGTCCTTATGCTGGCCTTAGGTTGGTTATTCAACCACCTCTTAGCTTGATCTTTTACAGCAAATAGAAACAGTAATAGTCTGTAGACATCCTGATCTATTTCTTTATCATGTACTGTGTCAGCAATCTTTTTGTAATTTATAAAAATAATTCATAAGAATATAAAATTTTATCAATTAATATGTATTTAAAAAATTATCTTTAAATCTTATCCATATAACTCAAAAGATCATTGCATTTATATTTTCTAAGATTTTAAAAAATAAAAACTATTTGTATTTTATAGTTAATTGATTGGATAAATAATAGTGATAGCATTATATATTTTAATGAATAAAATAAAAAAATATAAATATATGTATGTAATAAAAATTATTTGTATTTATTATTAAAATGAGTGAGTACTCACCTTTTTATTTGCTATTAGATGATCTAAAAATTGAATAATATGTTTTTTAGGTTTATTAAGATCACAAATCACTATTGTTGATGATTTGTTATTGTTGAATTAAATACAAAGTTTACTTTTATATTGTGACCTGTAGGGTTTTTCCTGTGCTCTGTTAGGGTTTTTTTGTGATCAGAACAGATCTCCTTGTGACGGCTGGAGTTGACTGAACGCTCTCTCTAGAAGCCAAATGTCAGAGGCTTGTGAAACTCACCAACAGCTGAACACAGATAGCGATCAGGAAGAAGATGATGTGGTACGTTTGGAGGAGAGGGATGTGCTAGAAGGCATTGATGCTTGCTCAAAAAGCCTTGTAGGAAGACTCTTTACAGAGAAGACATTTTCAATAGGAACGCTGGACAATGCTTTTAATGCAATTTGGGGAAGACCACAAGGATTCAGAGTTGCTGATATGGGAAATAACCATTTTCAATTTTTCTTCGATAATGAAGTGGAAGCAATCAGAATTGAAAAGGGTTCTCCTTGGCTTTTCAAGGATTATATACTTCATATTCGAAGATGGTCAGAAGAGGATACTGCTGAAGCAAACAAGGTTAGTTCCTTCCCGATATGGACTCAATTGTGGGGGCTACCGGAAAAATTCAAAACTATTGAGGCGGGTAGGAAGATCTGCAGCAAGGTGGGAAAGGTAATTGATATAGACTTCTTCGATGTCAGAGGTAAGGAGTCGAGGATTATCAAAGCAAAGATAGAGATCAACGGGGAGCAACGAATTAAGGACAGCCTGAAAATTACGGGGCCAGATAAAAGTTATGTGGAAATCGGGTTGAGATACGAAAAAATTGGAAAGTTTTGTACTTATTGTGCGCTCCTTGGTCATGAATCTAAAGGTTGTAGTGCCATGATTCGGGATTCTAAGGAGGGGGCAGTGACTCAAGATCGAATAGGCGATTGGGTTCGTGCAAATCAAGTTGGTAGAAGAATAGACAGGGACGAGGACAAGGCCAATGCAAATTCAAGCTTTACAGACCCGAATGAGGCTAAACCAAGAAGGAAACCAGCACCGGCATGGCTGATTCATGGGTTCTCCAGCCTTAGTATGAAGGACCAAAAGGGAGAGTCATTAATAAATATTGGGGCTGCTCAAAATGACAATACCAAAGGAATTATTGATGCTGGAAAGAGCAATCAGATGGGTTCAAGGGAGGGTGATTCAATTATGGTGCTAGATGAAATCCCGGTCTCAAATCTACATGATACTTCGGAAGCGGGTCTGGATAAAAAAATAAAAATGAAGCAGATGGCGCGTAGAGGTGTAGTGAATCTGAGCCCAATTAGTGGTGTCAAGAGAAGAACTAATGGAAAGGAAAATATCCAAGGACAGAAGAAGCTCTGTACAGAGGAAAGCCACATACAACAAGCAGAGGTGGAGGGTGCCAGCCGACAAATGGCACCCACAGCACCATGAGAATCTTAACATGGAACTGTCGGGGTTTGGGGAGACCCCTGACAGTCCATAATCTGAAAGGGATTCATAAGTCCCACTCCCCCGAGGTTGGTTTCATCTGTGAATCAAAAAATCAACCTCGAATGGTGGAAAAGGTATTGAGACAATGTGGATATTCAAACTGGTTTTTGGTGGATCCATTAGGTACAGCGGGAGGACTTATTTTGGTATGGAAGGAGGGTTGTGAGGTAAGCATCATTCGCCACTCCGAATATTTTATTGCTGCAAAAGTTAAAGACTTGGCTTTGAACGAGCTATGGAGTTTGGTGGGAGTCCATCTGAGCACTAATGATCAAGTTCGGCATAACCAATTTGAAGATATTTCAGTTTTGCTTCAGCAATTGGAGGGAAGGCTAGTGGTTTTGGGAGATTTTAACGCTATCACAAACCAATCAGAAAAAGTTGGTGGTGGTGTGACATCTCATCAAGCTATCTCGGCCTTCACTGATTTTATTGGCAGTAATGGTCTGGTTGATTTGGGAATGATTGGTAGGCCTTTCACGTGGAGCAATAGAAGGAGGAATGAGGACCTAATTATGGAACGGTTGGATAGATGCCTTGGCAACGAAGAATGGACTCACCAATACCCAAATGCAGTTGTTTTAAGGTTAACAGAGACAGGGTCAGACCATGCCCCTCTTATTCTTGACACAAACCCCCTAATGGAACGATCTAAAAGGCGTTTCAAATTTCAAGAGAGATGGTGTGGCAGGGAGGAGATCAGGGAAACCATTCGACTAGTCTGGGAAACATATTTTGATGGTTCGGCCATGTATGTTTTAGCCCAAAAATTGAAATTATGCAGGCATCGATTAGTGGCATGGCAGCAAACGGGTAGGTCTAATTCAAAAAAATTAATTGAAGAATTGGAACGACAACTTGAAGGGCTGAGGGGAGTTGGGATTAATGGAGGAGAGGATATCCAAGAGTTAGAACATAAATTAGAACAAGCCTTTATCCAAGAGGAGATGTACTGGAAGGAGAAGTCGAGAATCAAGTGGTTAAAGGAGGGGGACAGAAACACTAATTTCTTCCACCGGAAATTCAGGACCAGAACTCGAAGGAATAAAATTTGGAGACTGAATGGACCGAATGGGGAAATAGCCTTGTCCAACTCATCAATTGCAGCAGTGGCGGAAGACTACTTTCGGGACATTTTCTCCTCAACTGCCCAGGCTGACCCGGATCCCCTATTCTCGGACTTTGAGCCTAAGGTTACAGCTTCCATGAACCGTAGGCTACAAAGACCAGTCACTATTGAGGAAGTTAAGCGAGCCACTTTTAGTATTCACCCGCAAAGTGCACCGGGAGAAGATGGTATGACTGCAAAGTTCTTTCAATTCTTTTGGGATATAGTGGGTGCAGATGTTTTTCGAGCAGTTCGAAGTTTCTTTCAAGGGGGAAAATTTTAAAAAGCTTCAACCATACACATATCTGTCTCATCCCAAAAGTGCCGGATGCTACTACGATGACACAGGTTAGACCCATCAGTTTGTCTACAGTCATTTACAAAATTATTTCTAAAGTTCTCGTCCATAGACTACAGGATTGTATGAATAAACTAATTAGTCCTACCCAAAGTGCCTTTATCAAGGGCCGCTTAATTTCAGACAATATTTTGATTGCTCATGAGTGTATGCACTATCTAAAGAATAAAAAGTCAGGTCTGCAGCATGAAATGGCAGTCAAGTTAGATATGAGTAAAGCTTATGATAGAGTAGAGTGGCAATTTCTTTGGTTCATTTTAGCAAAGTTCGGATTCGGTGAAAGGTGGATAAACTGGATTCATGAATTAGTAACTACCGTTTCTTATTCCGTTGTTGTGGAAGGACAACCCTTTGGTTATTTCAAACCAACTAGAGGTATCCGCCAAGGTGACCCTCTATCCCCCTATCTTTTTCTTTTCTGTGCAGAAGGTCTTTCCTTCTTGCTACACAAAGCGGAATCAAGCGGTAGAATTCAAGGAATTCAGGTGTGCAGAAGAAGTCCCACTATTAGCCATCTCCTTTTTGCTGATGATTCTATTCTATTCTCTAAGGCAACAGAATATGGTTGTGAACAAATTCTAAACACCCTGGGTGAATATGAGAGGGTTAGTGGACAACAAGTGAATCTCAACAAATCCTCGATATTCTTTAGCAACAATACTCCAAATCATATCCGGATCCAGGTGGCAGCCAAGCTACATATTGAACATATTGGTGCACAGGACAAATATTTGGGCCTCCCTTCTTTAGTTAACAAATCTAAAAAAGCTACATTCGGCTTGATTAAGGAAAAGGTTCAGAAAAAGGTTCAAGGATGGCAGAAGAATATGGTGTCAAACGCAGGAAGAAATGTTTTACTCAAGGCTGTTGGGGAAGCTGTTCCAATTTATACACTCTCCTGCTTCAGACTGCCAGACACACTCATTAATGAAATTCACAGAATTCTTACTCAGTACTGGTGGGGTCAAAAAGGAACAGAACGGAGAATGGTTTGGATTGGCTGGGATACAATGTCCAGACCTAAGAAGGAGGGGGGACTAGGCCTGAAAGATTTGAGGGCTCTGAACCTCGCTTTATTAGGAAAACAGTACTGGAGGATTGCTACTCAGCCTAATTCTATCATAGCAAGAACATTGAAAGGTAAATACTTTAAATACAGCAATGCGATGAGTGCTGAGTTAGGAGGTTTACCTTCTTGGGGTTGGCGCAGCATCTTAGAGGGCCGAACGGTTGTTGAAAAAGGCCTGAACTGGAGGGTTGGCTCTGGTAGTTCTATCCGAGTATTTAGCGACCCTTGGTTACCTCCGCCGTATCCGTTCCGTATCCCTCCGTCACAACCTATTGTCCCGCAGAATCCGGTCTTCTGGGTAAAAGATCTTATGCTGCCTGATAGAAATTGGAACCACAACCTGATTGCCAACAGTTTCCCCCCTGAAATTCAAAGCAGAATCTACTCAATTCAACCTGTAGATGGAGAAGATGTGCTTCAATGGAGTCTCAACAAATCTAAAATGTATGACACGGCCTCAGGTTATAACATTGCTTACCTATTTTTTCACCCTCCATTAGAGCACTGCCCTGACCACATGAAGCAAAAGCATATTTGGCAGCACTTGGGGAAGTTGAAAGTCCCTCCCAGTGTGAAGATGTTCATCTGGAAATGCCTCCATGGTCGAATTCCAGTGCTAGAACTCATCCATCGCAGATTTCCAAGTACAAGTTCACTTTGCCCTTATTGTCACACGCAATCAGAGTCAATCACCCACTGCCTAATTACATGCAACAAAGCCCAAGACATTTGGAGTAGAAGTCAGATTTACCTGCACCTTCCACATCCTACCGGTGACCAGTTCTTTGAATGGTGGCAGGAATTGAAGACAAAGCTTGAGCGGCAACATGATGGAAAGAGGTTGATGGGTCTTGTGGCAAGTATCTGTTGGAACATATGGAAGGCAAAAAACCTTTGGGTCTTTGAGCACACAAACCAAACGCCGGAAGAGACGTTTCAAATGTCAGTAAACCTGGTGCAACAATTCATCTCTCTAGACTAAACTCACTGTCTTAGGTTTTTTGTTTTTTCCCCAATTCTCCCTGCTAAGTTTGGTTCAGTTTTATTCACTTTGCCTTTAGTGAGTTTTTTATTTGGGAAAACCCCACTTTCTCTATCTCATGTCCTGCATTTGGACACTTGTACCACTTTTATAATGCAATAAAAGTCTTTGTTAACTTTGAAAAAAAAAAAAAAAATCACTATTGTTACTTCACTCTTTTAAATTTAAAATTTTTCTCCCAATGAAATTTAGAATACCATTCAACTCTTTCTCCCTCTCTATAAATTTAGTGAGTGAAGATGAAAATGACTTCACTTCACTTTTCTTTGTTTTGGTAAAGCCAAATGAAGTTCAATTTCTTTGTTGTGGTTCACGGGTGAAGGAAAGAGAGAGAAGCAACAAGTCATGCACCCCCAGGCCAACTACATGGTGAATACTTGGCATCTCCCAAGCAATTTGTCCCCGTATAGGCATGGCTATTTCTCCCGGCGGAGGGGAGGTATCCGCGAAGATGTACCCACCGGGAGATAGGTTTGGGGACCATTTTCTCCCCCAGAACGGGAACCCATATAATAAATGGGACTGAGGCAGGGACCATAGTCCCCCACCCCGTCGAAACCCGTATAATCCCGTTATAAGAAATTACATAAATGTCCTTCATATATATGTTAGTTTCTTCCTGCCCTTTGTAACCTTAAGCCGCCTCACTCACTCTCATAATCTCACTCACGGATTCACTCATTCTCTTCTTTGAAGAACCCTAAACTCTCTAGTCCACCTCTCCTCTCAACGTCGTTCATCGTCCTCCGCCCCTTAAACCTCCTCACCATTGCGCTCCTCTTTCTCATTGCATCCTCCTCTCACCCTTAAGGTCACTGCAGCAGTCATTGGTTTGTCGCGCGCCTAAGACGCCCCAGGAGAATGTCATCGCCATCTTCACGGGCGTGTCACCGTCTTCACGAGAGCGTTGCCATCGCAGCAGTGAGCATTAAGGTTCACCTTCTTCCGAT
>NC_029789.2:17823616-17832672 GCF_000816755.2 Arachis ipaensis
AATATACCCGAAAACCATCATATGATAAAGTTCAATTAACTTTCAAGCGAGAATGCTACCAACGATAAATCTTACAACAGACACCATCATTAAAATAAACCAACGACGACATTAAAGACAAAACATTTCAATAATTAAGTACAACCCTACACATTACTGGCAGAGGCAGAACCAATGTTGACTCCTCCCTGTGGATACGTGTGTAGCCAGACTATCTGCAAAGCCCACATCTCTTGGGTCTGTTCAGGTCAGCCTCGTCCATTGTAGTTTGGATCCTAGTAGTCTTAGAACACCCTTCAGACGCATGTCTCTTGGTTGGATCGGGTATGACTGTTAGACCATCATATGGTGGCCAAAACCCTTCAGGGATTGGAGGTGTGAATCCCATCTGAGAGACATCGAACACTGAGCTAAGGTGATACACCTCATGGACATAGGTGGCCCAAGTCAGACGTGCGTATGCACAGCATGCTAAGGCATGGTGACATGAATAATGAAGTGCCTGGAAATATCTGCAATCACGGGTCTAGTCCCTGAGCAACACTCTGTATGAGCCAAATGAGAAGCTACCAGTCGGAGTGGTCTCAGCAACAGTAAACTCAAAATTATCTTTGTCGTAAAAATTCACTGTGAAACACCTTGAGGCCTTCAGATTATCCCCTATTGCCTTCATCAAATGCTGACTAAACTGCTACCCAGTTCCTATTTGTGCCTCTACCTTTCTTCCTTTGAGAACAAATAGCTCGGCCAATCTACCATAGGTGGACTTCACCAACGAAGAAATTGGAAGGTTCCTTACAACCTTTATATCGAGTTCACACACTCGAAGATATTGGTAGTCATATGCCCGAATCTTCGGATCGGAGAATGTCAAACTAGTAGTTAAACTCGACCTCAGTCTTAGCGTACGCTGCATTCACTAGAAATCTCTGTGCATGATTGCCCTTAAAAATTAGGGCGAAATTCATTGATAAACTATTATTTTATGATTTATATTGTGTTTAATTGAGTAGTTTAATCAAGTCTTTACCTACTTATTCATATGGATTGCATGATTTTATAATTCCTTCCTAGTATTGTTTATGGTTGAAAACTTGCTTCCTAGAGACCATTAATTTGCACATTTTAATTCTCCTTTGTACCATTCGATGCCATGATCCGTATGTTAAGTGTTTCAGGCTTCATAGGGCAAGAATGGCTCAGAGAATGGAGAGGAAGCTTGCAAAATTAGAAGGAACACAAGAAACTAAGGAGATGACCAACGAACACTGACGCGATCGCATAGCTCACGTGAGCGCGCGAAATGAAGAAATCGCAGCGACGCGAATGCGTGCCTGACGCAAACACGTGGAGTGGAGTCTGCACGAATGACGCGAATGCGTGGACGACGTGAACGCGTGACAAGGAAAATCGCTGAATGACGCGAACGCGTAGACGACGCGGATGCATGACCTGCGCGATCTGCAGAAATAACAGAATACGCTGGGGGCGATTTCGGGCCGCATTTTAACCCAGTTTTCGGCCCAGAATCACAGACTAAAGCTAGGGAACATGCAGAGACTCAACACGCATCCACACACATTCAGATACATTGATATTAGGATTACTTTTAGTTTTAGATCAGAATCTAGATTAACTTTACATTGATAGTTTATGCTTTTGCTTTGGATTTCGGATGCTGAAGAGTCATTACTTCCGTGAAGACATTACTTTAGTTTGTTTCCCTATTCCTTTACTCTTATTAGTTGCTCATTGACCCTATTCAAATAAGTATGTTGCATTTTGAATTTATTAATATATAGAGTTACTTTTATTTTTAATTAATTTTAAATCTCTATTTTATTTCATTTAATTATGTCTTCTTATATTTTTATGAGTATTAATTCCATGTCAATAGAATAGATTTTCTACTTGACATGTGGTTGATTAAGAGGAGACACTTGAGTTGGAATGCTCAAGTGCTTAGTTAAATTGGACGTTGTTGGCTAATTCTGTACCTACTAACGCTAGACCTTCCCCAAGGGAGAGGACTAGGATTTGTGAGTAAGAGTTAGCTCAATCACTTGACTTTCCTTTATTTAGTAAGGGTTAACTAAGTGAAAACAATCATCTCTTTACACTACACTTGAGAAGATTCCAACAAGGATAGAACTTCCAATTAATCATTCTCCCCAGTCAAGGCTTTTTATTTAGAATAGCAATAATTATTCTTAGTTTATTTTTATTGTTTTAATTTACAATTAATTTTACTCATTATCAAAACTCAACTTTTTTTTGGAAAACTTCTAGTTAATAAAATAGCACGCTTTCCTGTAACTCGTTGGGAGACGACCTGGGACTCATACTCCCAATATTTTTAATTCTAAAATTTGTGACAACCCTTTTTAAATTGGTGAGGCAGACTTTAGCTGGTTAAGGGCTATACTTGCAATGCATCTCTCTTATTAAGATTCTCTTAATTGGTCTAACTTCTGCCACGCATCAATTTTTGGCGCCGTTGCCGGGGAGTTGCAATAGTGTACTAGATTATTAATTAGCGTACATATTTTATTTTTATTTGCATATTTTATTTTTTATTTTGTTACCATGAGCTATATGTCTTTCTCATTGAATAATGCGTTCACTACCTGATCCGAGCTTAGCCGCTTTTGATCCTGAAATTGAAAGAACTCTTTCACGTATTAGGCGAGCTCGACATCGGTTAGCCTCTGAGGGTGGTGAAGTGATTGTTATCGATTCAGCTGTCTCATCTGAAGGCAAATCTGAACCGCCATCTGAGAGCGAGACAAGCTTCTTTACTACTGATCCAGTTGATTCACGTGCAGGTAACATGGCAGAACCTAGGAGAATTACTCTCCAGGAAGCTGGAGCCCCAGATTTTACACTGCAACCTTATCAAGTGCATTATCCAAATTTGGCTGCAGAATTTGAATTGAAGACTACACTAATCAACTTGATGCCCAAGTTTCATGGCTTACCTGCTCAAGAGCCTATTAAGCACCTTAGGGATTTCCAGATAGCCTGTTCTACTGTTAGGCGTAATGGTGCAGATGAAACTTCGATTCTGTTAACTGCCTTCCCGTTTTCTCTTGAGGGAAAGGCAAGGGAGTGGTACTACTCCCAACCTGAAGCAACTGTTACCAACTGGGATATACTCAGGAGAAAATTTTTGGAAAAATACTTCCCAGCTAAAGTCACAGATAGACTGAGGAAAGAGATCTCCTGCATTGTTCAAGGTGACTCGGAGACTCTCTATGAATACTGGGAGCATTTTAAGAACCTTCTAGACGCATGCCCCCATCACATGATTGACAGACTAGTGTTGATCAGCTACTTCACTCAAGGCATGAACCCCCAGGATAAGACTACATTGGATGGTGCTAGTAATGGTTCTATGAAAAAGTACAGAACCGCAGATGAAGCATGGCAACTAATCAGCAACTTAGTTGAGTCCACTAGGAATCACAGGCAGAGGCGCAACCACTCAAAAGCTGTTGCAGAGGTTTCCTCTAGCATTGAGACTACTGCTCTTACACAGAGTATATGTGAAATGACCAACCTACTGAAGCAAATGCAGTTGAACCAACAACAACAAGCTCAGCCTCACCCACCACAACAGAGCCAACAGTTAGTTCCCCAAAGAGTATGCGGGATCTGTGCTGATTATAGTCATTATACTGATGAATGTCCATAGCTCCAACAGGAAGACAACACTGTGGCAGCTACTCATAACTTCTATGACCGCCCGAATCAAGGATACAATCAACAAGGCGGCAATTACAACTAAGGTGGAAACCATAACCAAGGATGGCAGGATAACTCCAACCAAGGTTAGAGAGATAATTCTAACCATAATTGGAGGGACAATTATAACAGAGGAGGCAGAGATAACAATGGAAACCAGAGGTGGAATAACAATAATAGATAGCAGAATCAGAACCAGCCTTACAGCGCACCTCACCTAAGACAATCTCAAGGATTCCAGCACAACCAACAACAGGTTCCTCAGATCATTTATTCCAATTTCTCATCGAACGACAAGATGCTCCGTTCTCTTGCACAAGGACAACAAGACATGCAGACACAGCTGAACTCTACTTTAAATGGTCAGAATGCTACTTTACAAGCTCTCGTCTCCCGGTTAGATTTGTCACCTAATTCCACCAATCAACCTTCAAGCTCCAGTGGAATTTCCTCTCAACCCCTACCTAATCCCAAAGGTGGCATCAATGCTATCACTTTAAGGTCCAGAACCACATTGAAGGAGAGGAACCAGGAGGAGCCAAGCCTACCAAAACACGTCCCAGCTGAGGATGTAGTGGAAGTGGAAGATGCTAAAGAGGAAGAGAACGTACAAAACATAGTTGAAGAAGAAGTAGCTCAACCACAGAACGAAACACTAAAGGATGCAGAAGCTGCAAGTAACGCCCTTCCTATTCCATTCCCACAACTTGCAAGGAAGCCCAAAAAGCATATAGAACTTGATCCCAAAATGGTAGAAATATTCAAAAAGGTTGAGGTAATTGTTCCCCTTTTTTATGTTATTTAGTAGGTACCTAAATATGCAAAGTTTCTAAAGGATTTGTGCATACATAAAGATAAAATTAATGAATTAGAAACTATTCTTTTAGGTCGTTCTATATTTGCTTTAATGGGAGGTATACCTGAAAAATGTAGTGATCTAGGTCCATGTATGGTTAACTATACCATTGGAGGTGTGATATTTTCTGACTGCATGTGTCATTTAGGAGCATGTGTTAGTATAATACCATTGTCTATATATGATATTTTGAGGCTCTCTCCCTTAAAAAGGTCAGCAGCTCGTTTTGTGTTAGCAGATAAAAGCATTATCACAGTAGTTGGAATTGCTGAAGATGTATTAGTGAGCATTAAGGGGCTCACATTTTCTATTGACTTCTATATTCTGGAAATGCCCCCTAATGACTCAGGAAGACCATCATCAATCCTGCTTGGAAGACCATTCCTGAAAACTTCGAAGTTCAAGCTGGATGCATTCTCAAGAACTTACTCCTTTGAGATAGATGGCAGAACAGTGAAATTCAGTTTAAATAAAGCTATGAAGCATCCTCCGAAAGATCATTCTATCTTCCAGTGCGACATTATTGATGAAACTGTAGCTGAAGTTCATCAAGAAGAAATGGAAGAGAAGCACATGGAGCAAGGTCCAAGTGTGGGGACACTTTCTGAAAACAATGAAGACCCTTTACCATTATCACCAGCCCCGGATGATCCAGAGCCTAGCTATGAGTAGAAATTAGAATTAAAGCCCCTCCATCCACACCTCAAGTATGCTTACCTTGAGGATAAGCAGAAGTTCCCAGTTATCATTGCACGGGAACTCACCTCTCAACAAGAAGAGCAACTGCTCAGTGTGCTGAGAAAACATAAGAAAGCAATTGGATGGAGTTTGGTGGATATAGTAGGTATCAGCCCTCAAGTTTGTGAGCACAGAATATTCTTAGAAGATGGAGCAAAGCCTGTCTGTCAACCTCAAAGAAGATTGAATCCAACCATCTTAGAAGTTTTCAAGAAAGAAGTGACCAGACTACTTGAAGCAGATATCATTTACCCCATTTCAGACAGTGAATGGGTCAGTCCAGTACAAGTGGTGCCCAAGAAGTCTGGAGTCACAACAATAAGAAATGAGCATGGAGAGCTCCTGACAACTAGAGTGCAGAATTCATGGAGAGTTTGCATTGACTATAGGCGTCTCAACCAAGCCACTCGCAAGGATCACTACCTCTTGCCATTCATTGATCAAATGATTGATCGCTTGTCAGGTAAATCCCTGATGAGCGGATATTTTATACGCTTTTTGGGGTTAATTTCATATAGTTTTGAGTATGTTCTAGTTAGTTTTTAGTCTATTTTCATTAGTTTTTAGGAAAAATTCATATTTCTGGACTTTACTATGATTTGTGTGTTTTTCTGTAATTTCAGGTATTTTTCTGGCTGAAATTGAAGGAGCTGAGCAAAAATCTGATTCAGGCTGAGAAAGGGCTGCTGATGCTGTTAGATTCTGACCTCCCTACACTCAAAGTGGATTTTCTGGAGCTACAGAACTCGAAATGGCATGCTTCCAATTGCGTTGGAAAGTAGACATCCAGGGCTTTCCATCAATATATAATAGTCCATACTTTGCATAAGGATAGATGACGTAAACTGGCGTTCAACGCCAGTTCTCTGCCCAATTCTGGCGTCCAGCGCCAGAAAAGGATCAAAAGCTGGAGTTGAACGCCCAAACTGGCACAAAAACTGGCGTTCAACTCCACAAATGGCCTCTGCACGTGAATTGCTTAAATCTCAGCCCAGCACACACCAAGTGAGCCCCAGAAGTGGATCTCTGCATCATCCATCATAGCTTACTCATTTTTTGTAAACCTAGGCTACTAGTTTAGTATTTAAACAACTTTTAGAGACTTATTTTATATCATGACATTTTTAGATCTAAACTTTGTACTCTTTGATGGCATGAGTCTCTAAACTCCATTGTTGGGGGTGAGGAGCTCTGCTGTGTCTCGATGAATTAATGCAAGTATTTCTGTTTTCCACTCAAACATGCTTGTTCCTATCTAAGATGTTCATTCGTGCTTAACTGTGATGAAGGTGATGATCCGTGACAATCATCACCTTCCTCAAACCATGAACGTGTGCCTGACAACCACCTCCGTTCTATATCCGATTGAATGAATATCTCTTAGATTCCTTAATCAGAATCTTCGTGGTATAAGCTAGAACTGATGGCGACATTCATGAGAATCCGGAAAGTCTAAACCTTGTCTGTGGTATTCTGAGTAGGATTCAATGATCGAATGACTGTGATGAGCTTCAAACTCGCGAGCGCTGGGCGTTAGTGACAGACGCAAAAGGAAGAAGGATCCTATTCCAGTATGATCGAGAACCAACAGGTGATTAGCCGTGCTGTGACAGAGCATGTGAGCATATTCTTCATTGAGAGGATGGGATGTAGCCATTGACGACAGTGAAACCCTACATACAGCTTGCCATAGGAGGACGTGCGTGCGTGAACAAGAAGACAGAGGAAAGCAGAGATTCAGAAGACAAAGCATCTCCAAAACTCCAACATATTCTCCATTACTGCACAACAAGTAAACTTTGGCTCAGCGCGAAGGTAAGGACCCTTTTGTAATTGCTTATGCATCTAAGACTTTAGATGCTGCTCAATCTAATTATACTACTACTGAAAAAGAGCTTCTAGCTATTGTTTTTGCTCTGGATAAATTCCGAGCCTATTTACTTGGTACTAAGGTAGTAGTGTACTCAAACCATGCAGCTCTAAAATATTTATTAGCTAAAAAAGAGTCCAAACCAAGGCTAATACGTTGGATACTGCTGCTACAAGAATTTGATTTAGAAATTAAGGATAGGAGTGGTAACCAGAATTTAGTAGCACACCATTCGAAATAAATTAATAAATAAATAAATAAAAATATTTTTTCTATTTTACATCATCTCCCTTTCTCCATCATGGACCTAAGCGGAAATGAACAGTCCAAGAGGACTCTGGGGTCATATTCTAACTCCTCTACTGCTTCATATGGGAGTAGTATCTGCATACCCTCCATTGGAGTCAGTAGCTTTGAGTTGAATCCTCAGCTCATTATCATGGTACAGCAAAGTTGCCAGTATTCCGGTCTTCCACAGGAAGAACCTACAGAGTTTCTGGCACAGTTTTTACAAATTGCTGACACAGTACATGATAAAGAAATAGATCAGGATGTCTACAGACTATTACTGTTTCCATTTGCTGTAAAAGATCAAGCTAAGAGGTGGTTGAATAACCAACCTAAGGCCAGCATAAGGACATGGAAACAGCTGACAGAAAAATTCCTGAATCAATATTTCCCTCCAAAAAGGATGACACAGCTAAGGCTGGACATCCAAGGCTTTAAACAAGGAGATAATGAATCTCTTTATGATGCCTGGGAGAGATACAGAGAGATGCTACGAAAATGCCCCTCTGAAATGTTTTCAGAGTGGGTTCAGTTAGACATCTTCTACTATGGGCTTGCAGAAGGAGCTCAGATGTCTCTAGATTACTCAGCTGGTGGATCTATCCACATGAGAAAGACAATTGAAGAGGCTCAAGAGCTCATTAATACAGTTGCCAGGAATCAGCATCTGTACCTAAGCAGCAACCCTTCCATGAATGAAGAGGTTAAAACAGTAACTGCTGAACTCAGTCTTGTAAAACAAGCTGCTGAATTCAATCAGCAATTGGACTTTCTAACAAAGCAGCTAGCCGAATTTAAAGACAGGTTACAAGAGACAAGGATGGCTAATATACATATGGACGAACAGTTTAA
The DNA here is from genome assembly GCF_000816755.2 of Arachis ipaensis. NCBI lineage: Eukaryota > Viridiplantae > Streptophyta > Magnoliopsida > Fabales > Fabaceae > Arachis > Arachis ipaensis. Next base: position 17,831,965 of record NC_029789.2, read on the forward strand.
GCAAACAAAGCAGCAGCTGTCAAGGCAAATAGCAGAAGAATGCCAAGCAGTTCAACTAAGAAGTGGGAAAACATTAAATACCCCACCTCAAGGCAGCAAAAAGCTAAGAAATGAGCAAACCACCCAAAATTCACCTGAGGACAGTAAGAGCCCAGGGAAAAATAATTCTGGCGCTAAAACACCAGAAAATTGGTGGAAGGCTGGCGCTGAACGCCCAGACCATGGCCAAAACTGGCGTTCAACGCCAGAAACAAAGCAGGACTGGCGTTCAACGCCAGAAATGGGCAAGGGTCTGGCGCTGAACGCCCAAAATGGGCACAATTCTGGCGTTCAAACGCCAAGAACAGACAAGGAGTTGGCTTCTCACGTCACTCTAGCTTCGAACTCTGGCACTCAATTGCCAGTGAAGGATCAGACACACACAAGTGCTGATGACAACCCCTCTAAAAAGGCTTTTTCAACCACTTCTGTAGGCAATAAACCTGCAGCAACTAAGGTTGAAGAATATAAAGCCAAAATACCTTATCCTCAAAAACTCCATTTGGGCTATGTAATGCGCCTGCAACCTTCCAGAGATGCATGCTCTCTATTTTCTCTGATATGGTGGAAAAATTTCTAGAAGTCTTTATGGATGACTTCTCAGTATATGGAGACTTATTCAGCTCCTGTCTTGATCACCTGAAACTTGTTCTGAAAAGATGCCAAGAG
>NC_029789.2:17832770-17833822 GCF_000816755.2 Arachis ipaensis
ATCAATAATTGCACCTAGCTCTCCTTCTATCCCTCTCCTTTCTTTTCTTTTGCTTGAGGACAAGCAAACCTCTAAGTTTAGTGTCTTTATCCGAGATCACTAAGATCATGGCTCCTAAAGGAAAACAACCCACTCCAAGAGGCAAGAAAGAGAGCGTTCCAAAACCACTTTGGAATCAAGGGAAGTTCTTATCTAAAGAAAATTCAGACCATTATCTTAAAATAATGGGTCTGAGATCAGTGATCCCGGAAGTTAGATTCGATCTGAAAGAAGATGAATATCCGGAGATCCAGGAGCAAATTCGAATCAGGAACTGGGAAGTCCTAGCTAATCCTGAAATGAAAGTGGGAAGGAACATGGTCCAGGAGTTCTATGCTAATATGTGGCAAACTGACAAGCAGAAACTATCTGGAACTACCTTCTATGACTATTGGACCGTGGTCAGAGGAAAGATTATTCATACCCACCCTGATAGAATCAGGGAGATCTTAAAGCTACCTCAGCTAAAGGATGATCCAGACTCCTTCAACAGGAGGATGATGAGAGCAGACATTGGCCTGGATAAGATTCTAGAGGACATATGTATCCCTGGAGCCAGGTGGACCACCAACACAAAGGGTGTCCCAAATCAACTCAAGAGAGAGGATCTCAAACCAGTCGCCAGAGGATGGCTGCCAATCACCAAAGCATCAATGGAAAAACAACAAGCACAGGATGATCCCATCAAGAAGAGAGCACAGGAATTCCTCCCAGAGATCCCTCAATCTGAATACTGGGAGTATCTTGAGACGTCTGTTACTAAGATACGGGAAGCTATGGAGCAAATAATAAAAGAACAGAAGGAACACAATCAAATGCTAACCTATATGTTTAAAGAACAAGAGGAGCAAGGGCGTGACTTAAGGGAATTAAAGCGCCAAAAGTCTTCTCTTGCAGGACCAAGCACCCCAAAGATTAGAGGAACCCCCGTTCCCCCAGAATAAAGGTTGTTAATTTCTAATTTCTGCCTTAACTCTGTGACAGTGTCCTTATAGAAGTTTACCTTAGGAGTC
>NC_029789.2:17833885-17844382 GCF_000816755.2 Arachis ipaensis
CAGCACACACCAAGTGGGCCCCAGAAGTGGATCTCTGCATCATCCATCATAGCTTACTCATTTTTTGTAAACCTAGGCTACTAGTTTAGTATTTAAACAATTTTTAGAGACTTATTTTATATCATGACATTTTTAGATCTAAACTTTGTACTCTTTGACGGCATGAGTCTCTAAACTCCATTGTTGGGGGTGAGGAGCTCTGCTGTGTCTCGATGAATTAATGCAAGTATTTCTGTTTTCCACTCAAACACGCTTGTTCCTATCTAAGATGTTCATTCGCGCTTAACTGTGATGAAGGTGATGATCCGTGACAATCATCACCTTCCTCAAACCATGAACGTGTGCCTGACAACCACCTCCGTTCTATATCCGATTGAATGAATATCTCTTAGATTCCTTAATCAGAATCTTCGTGGTATAAGCTAGAACTGATGGCGGCATTCATGAGAATCCGGAAAGTCTAAACCTTGTCTGTGGTATTCCGAGTAGGATTCAATGATCGAATGACTGTGACGAGCTTCAAACTCGCGAGTGCTGGGCGTTAGTGACAGACGCAAAAGGAAGAAGGATCCTATTCTAGTATGATCGAGAACCAACAGGTGATTAGCCGTGCTGTAACAGAGCATGTGAGCATATTCTTCACTGAGAGGATGGGATGTAGCCATTGACGATAGTGAAACCCTACATACAGCTTGCCATAGGAGGACGTGCGTGCGTGAACAAGAAGACAGAGGAAAGCAGAGATTCAGAAGACAAAGCATCTCCAAAACTCCAACATATTCTCCATTACTGCATAGCAGTAACCTTTTATTTATGCTCTCTTGTTTATTTGCAAATCAACTGATAAATGGATACTGCTGCTACAAGAATTTGATTTAGAAATTAAGGATAGGAGTGGTAACCAGAATTTAGTAGCACACCATTTGAGTCGCCTTGAGCATATTAAGGATGACTCCACTCCAATAAATGATAATTTCCCATTTGATAGCTTACATACAGTATCTGAAGTAGTTCTTTGGTATGCACCTATAGCTAATTATCTAGTTAGCCACACTTTTCCTCCAAATTTTACTAAGCATCAAAGAGACAGGCTAAAAAGCGAGTCCAAATATTATATATGGGATGATCCATATTTATGGAGGTGTGGTGCTGACCAGGTAATTAGACGGTGTGTGCCTCAATCAAAATTCCAGTCCATTTTAGAGGCCTGCCACTCATCTGAAAGTGGAGGACATTTTGGCCCTCAAAGAACAGCTAGAAAAATTCTAGACTGTGGATTCTGGTGGCCTACTCTTTTTAAAGATACTGCTGAATTTTGTAAATCTTATTCTCCTTGCCAAAAGTTTAGTAATATATCCAAGAGGGATGAGATGCCTCAACAGATTATGCTTTTCTGTAAAATTTTTTATGTTTGGGGCATTGACTTCATGGGTCCGTTTCTAAATTCTAATGGTTACTTTTATATACTGTTAGCTATAGATTATGTTTCTAAATGGGTGGAAGTACTTCCTACCTGTACTGACGATGCTAACACTGTTATTTCCTTTGTTAGAAATCATATTATTTGTCGCTTTGGATAACCACGAGCAATCGTGAGAGATCAAGGCACTCACTTTTGTAACAAGAGACTAACAGGATTACTGAAGAAGCATGGGATAGTTCATAAAGTAGCAACAGCTTACCATCCCCAGACCAATGGGTAAGCAGAAGTCTCTAACAGAGAGATTAAACACATTTTGGAGAAGATAGTAAAACCTCACAGGAAAGACTGGAGTGCCAGGCTACAAGATGCACTCTGGGCATATAGAACAGCGTACAAGACACCCATTGGGATGAGCCCCTTCCGCTTAGTATACGGAAAGGCTTGCCACCTTCCAGTAGAAGTGGAACACAAGGCTTTCTGGGCTGTAAGGGAGTGCAACATGAACTATGAAGAATATGGTGCTGAAAGAAAGCTGCAACTAGCAGAATTGGAGAATCTTCGCCTAGAAGCATATGACAACTCCAGGAGATACAAAGAAAAGATGAAGGTTGTCCATGACAAGCACATAAAAAGAAGAAAATTCATACCAGAGGAGTTAGTTCTTCTTTATAACTTCAGACTGAGGCTTATGCCAGGTAAACTGAGATCAAGATGGGAAGGTCCATATAGAGTAGAAAAGGCAGAGCCATACGGAGTTTTCCACCTGCGTTATCCTTCTAGCTCCAAATTTCTAAAAGTCAATGGACATCGTCTAAAGCTTTATCATGGTGAAAAGACGAAGGATCACAAGGAACTAGAGGTCTTCCTCTTGGAAGACCCACCAATAGAAGCAGAATGAGTCTTAAGAGCGTCCAACTTAAGGACGTAAAAGCAAAGTGCTAGGTGGGAGACAACCCACCATGGTATGATCGTTCAGTTTCAGTCTTAGTTTTATTTTACTTTATTCTATTTTTATTTTTGTTAATGACTCTTCTCATAATCTCTGTATATAGTTGCATATAGCCTGCATTTGTATTTGCATATTGGATATAAAAAAAACGCATGCGACACGTAAGCGTCGCTGATGCGTCCACGTCATATGTGCATTCTGAAGAAAAGAAAGAAAATTGAACAGAAAGTCACGCGAAAGCGTGGCTGAAGGCGTGCCTTAGGCACAACCATGATCACGCGTCCGCGTCACCCACGCGAACGCGTGCCCCTAAAAATCGACGTAAAAGAGGTGTATGGCAGCAAGTTACGATGGAGCTGGGTTGGAATGATGCTGGAAGCACCAGCCCTACCACGCAACCGCGTGCCTCACGCGGCCACGTCGTCCTCAAAATATGGCCATTCACGCGATCGCGTCACCAACGCGAACGCGTCACCCTAAATTTTGGCAAAATGAGTTTGAAACAGAGAGTTGCACGAACGCGAGGCTGCTCTCGCGCCACTCGCACAAATCAAGTCACGCGACCGCGTGACCCACGCGTCCGCGTCACCTGACCTTATCGCACAACACGCGACCGCGTGACCCACGCGTCCGCGTCACATGCGGCGCACAGATTATCCAGATCAACCAAATTTCATATCTTTTCTTCTCTAAATCCTAATTTTCTTTTTCCCTTCTTATTTCTTTCTTCTCCCTTCTTCCTTCTCTACTCCTTCTCACTTTTTACTTTCTCCTCCCTTCTTTTTCACATCCATTATCAAGGTTATTTTCATTCTTTCTTCACTTTTTACTTTTCCTCTATTATTTTTATTTATGTTTTCTTTCTCTTTTCACTTTCATTATCTATATTTTCCTTTTCTTCCTTTTTCTCTTTATTCCTTTAATTGGTGTTAGAAATTTATTTGGGTCATTATTTTCTATATTTTGCTTGTAAATTATTATGGAATTGTTTGACAATTAAATATTACTTCTTAAAGGGTTGCTTGCATGTTCAAACTCCTACTTTCAATAACATATTTACCATGCATGCTATGTGTTTGTGAAAAAGCCCGTATGGCATTGCACATTATTTTTAATTATTCTATTCTACTACTCTAATGCCTGTTTTTCACAAAACCCCTTTTATATTTTATTAATTAAATATAATTGTCAATACAAACAGATTATTAGTTTGAAAGGCTTGGTAATCTAACTTGGACATTGAATGCTTGATCTATGCTACTCATGCCTTTGCCAGCATGCCAATAAACATCTTGCATTTAATTGCCATCACATGCACTTGCTTTATCACCTTTGATGAACTTTTCACATGTAGTCTAGACCATGTGTTAACGACATCCTTCTTTACCGTGCATTGATTATCATCCTTAATGCTCGCTCCCTTGCTCGAACCCTTAGCTTTACATGCTACTTTCTCTTTCCTTTTTTCAGGATGGCCACCAAGAAAGGTAAAGAGAAAGCTACTTCCAAACCACCAGCAAGGAGAGGAACAAAAAGAATATTAGTGGAAGAGCCATCTTCAACAGCGGTGAAACCCTCAACAAAACGAATCAAGAGGATCATTAAGGTTGATGAAAAAGAAAAAGCCTTTCTAGCAAAGGACATTGTGCGGTTTACTAACCGCTACTGTGAGTAGATGTTCCCCATCCTGGCAGCAAGGAACTATAACAATGATCACCTTCTCATCCTCCCAACCAACATTGCTGAAATTGTTGAGCCCCGCATCGAGCAAAGATAATAGGGATTCCTACAAAGACAACCACGACAGGTTAATCTTTCATGGGTAGTTGAATTCTACTCCAATTTTCACATGCCAACCATGCAGTCTGTCTATGTCCGTCAGAAGCAAATCCCCATAACTGAAGAGGCCATTCAACAAGCTTTAGATCTTTCCTCTGCTCCAGAAGGATTGGATGCATTTTAAGAAGCTTCATTCAAGCGCCAGATATACCAATTTGACTGGGACGCCGTTCTCAGAGTTATCGCACAACCTGGCAGCATATGGATCTACGGATACCATTGTTCCCGACCTAAGGGCATATCAGCTTCTGCACTCACCTTGGAGGCTCGAGTATGGGCACAAATTATGTCCCATTGTGTCTTTTCGAGCACTCACGAATCCTCCTTCACTGCAGACATGGCTGTTTTACTCTAGTGTATCCTTACAGACCAGCACCTCAATTTACCAAGGAACATTCGGCATGCTATGGGACACGTACAGATTGCGGGCAACCTACCTTTCCCCGCCTTGGTTTCAGATCTAGTTTCAGCAGCTGGAGTCTCCTATAGAGCTGGGGACACCAAGGCCATGATTCTACGAGATGATCAATATGTCCCTAACAGAAAGTATATCAGACTTCCAGCAGCCACTATCAACTGGAGCACAGAACCAGCAGAAGATATTCCTTCTTCTTCCACATCACAAGCACCTTCAACAAACCAACTGCTCCATCAGATACTTGAGAGGTTAGACCGGCTTGACCGGAAAGGAAAGCAAAGAGAGCGCCGTAACAAGTGCAGATTTACATACCTCAAGGAGCTACTTGTTGGTAACCACCCACCTTACGAAGACCCAGACACCCCAGACTCCACTTCATTTACCAGTACAGGGAGCCATGACGGTCCCGATGGTGGAGATGCTGCTACCAGCCCCCCTTTGTTCTTGACAGATGGCACCGAGGACGGTGCAAAGCTTTAAGTGTGGGGAGGTCAGTCAGTACCTGACTTCCGGAGGTAATTTCTCCTCCCTAAAACACCAATAAAATAGAATATTTAGTTAGTTTTTCTTTAGGATAGATTGCATAGTAATAATTAGCATGCATGTTCTATTTGGTTGAAAAATAATAAGTTTCTTTTTAAGATCCTATTTTTGAAAAATTTCACTAATTTAAATCAAAACTTTTGTGTTGAATTTGTTTGAAGTTGTAATTGGGACATAGTTTAAAAAGCTAAGAACACACAACCCATGAAATTTTGAGCTTAATTACATGGTTACATTATTTAACCATAAATATTTTATTCTTGTGTGTTCACTTCTCTATGATTGTAATCTTTATTTTGTTTCATCCTATGTGTCCAATGCTTAATGTATTTATATGCATGCATATGATTGAGGCCATTACTTGTTTAGCTCACTTATCCCAAATAAGCCTACTCTTTAAATCACCCTTGTCAGCCACTTTGAGCCTTTTAAATCTCATTTGTTCTATATTTTACCACATCACTAGCCTTAAGCAGAAAAATAATTAAACACCCCAAATTAAATCTTTGATTAGCTTAAGATAGAGATTATGTGTTAATTAAGCATGGAAAAATTGTGAGAACATAGGTTAATAAAGGAATATGTTATGTTCTTACCTTAATAAAATAATGAAAATTTGGATACCTACTCATGTAAAACAGAAAAATTAAAAATCCATGTGCATTGGTATGTTATTTCTATTTTTATATAAAAAAATATTCAGTACATAAATAAATAAATAAGGGGACAAAATTACCCCAACTCTAAATTAAGTTAAGTTCAAGGATCAATGCATATGTGATGAAAATTAAAAGAAAATTGATGCATGAGTATGTAATGTAAAAGTGGAAATTATGGGTAGCTAGGCATGAATTAGAATTAAATAAAGTATGTGTATGTTAGGTGAAAGCTTAGGTTAGTCAAAGATTCATATTCTAACTCACTTAGCCATATATATACCCTCACCCTAACCTTAGCCCCATTACAACCTTGGAAAAGACCTCATGATGTTGCATTAGTACATTAAATATTTGTTGATTGGTTAGGTGAAGAATAAAATTTGAAAAGCATGATTAGAGAAGAATAGAGTGATTACCCTATACACTTGAGAGACTAGAGTGCACATACACCATCAGTGAGGGTTCAATGCTTAATTCTATGTTCCCTGCTTTCATGAGCCATCTTCTTACATTTTTATCTGTTCTTACTGTATAAATTGAATTAGTGGAATTTGATTTATGTTTGTCTTGAAGAGCTTATTTATTTTTAACCAAGTAGACAAGAATCGTATCGTTGTATTCATATATATAGGTTTCATTGCATTGCATGAGTCTTACATTTCCCTACTCATTTATTTTATCTCCTTAAGCTAAGCATGAGGACATGCTAATGTTTAAGTGTGTGGAGGTTGATAAACTATTATTTTATGATTTATATTGTGTTTAATTGAGTGATTTTATCAAGTCTTTACCTACTTATTCATATGGATTGCATGATTTTATAATTCCTTCCTAGTATTGTTTATGGTTGAAAACTTGCTTCCTAAAGACCTTTAATTTGTACATTTTAATTCTCCTTTGTACCATTCGATGCCGTGATCTGTATGTTAAGTGTTTCAGGCTTCATAGGGCAGGAATGGCTCAGAGAATGGAGAGGAAGCTTGCAAAATTCGAAGGAACACAAGAAACTAAGGAGATAACCAGCGAACACTGACGCAATCGCATGGCTCACGCGAGCGCACGAAATGAAGAAATCGCAGCGACGCGAACGCGTGTCTGACGCAAACACGTGGAGTGGAGTTTGCACGAATGACGCGAACGCGTGGACAACGCGAACGCATGACAAGAAAAATCGATGAATGACGCGAACGCGTGGACGACGCGAACGCGTGACCTGCGCGATCTGCAGAAATAATAGAATACGCTGGGGGTGATTTCGGGCCACGTTTTAACCCAGTTTTCAGCCCAGAATCACAGACTAAAGCTAGGGAACATGCAGAGACTCAACACGCATCCACACACATTCAGATACATTGATATTATGATTACTTTTAGTTTTAGATCATAATCTAGATTAACTTTACATTGATAGTTTATGCTTTTGCTTTGGATTTCGGATGCTGAAGAGTCATTACCTCTGTAAAGACATCACTTTAGTTTGTTTCCCTATTCCTTTACTCTTATTAGTTGCTCATTGACCCTATTCAAATAAGTATGTTGTATTTTGAATTTATTAATATATAGAGTTACTTTTATTTTTAATTAATTTTAAATTTCTATTTTATTTCATTTAATTATGTCTTCTTATATTTTTATGAGTATTAATTCCATGTCAATGGAATAGATTTTCTACTTGACATGGGGGTTGATTAAGAGGAGACACTTGAGTTGAAATGCTCAAGTGCTTAGTTAAATTGGACGTTGTTGGCTAATTCTGTACCTACTAACGCTAGACCTTCCCAAGGGAGAGGACTAGGATTTGCAGGTAAGAGTTAGCTCAATCACTTAACTTTCCTTTATTTAGTAAGGGTTAACTAAGTGAAAACAACCACCTTTTTACACTACACTTGAGAAGATTCCAACAAGGATAGAACTTCCAATTAATTATTCTCCCCAGTCAAGGCTTTTTATTTAGTGTTCATACCTTGGGTCGAGCTATCCGACCTGGGATGATCGACGATAAAGCGACCGACCTCTTCGGGTCAAGCGGACCGACTTCTTCTTAAAGAACTCGGCCGAGTCAACAAGAGAGCCCAATAAAGGGCCCAGGTAGAGGAACACGACTCAAATCCTAAGGCAGCCCAAGCCTATAGAGATAAAGGCGGTTCCGTTGAAGATACGCTGACCTCAACTCAAAAGATCAAGATAAGATAAGATAACTAACTTATCTTATCCAAAAGGTCACACCTCACCTTTATAAATACACTAGAGCACCCAGGTATCACTCATACTCTGATTCTAGATAACACCTGTTTAATACCCGTGCTAACTTAAGCATCGGAGTCTCTTGCAGGTACCCCCCACCCTTCGGTGACAGAGGATCAGCAGCATGTTCAATCCAAACAAGTCGGACGCACCAGCTCCGACTGCCATTTACCAGCCGGACACATCGGTTCCGACCAGCACAGAAGATCTCGTCCGAGATCGACCTACAGTTTCAGGTAACCCTCGGAACATTGGTGCCGTTGCCGGGGACCTGGAAGTCATCCCATCACCATGGCGGACGACCATGACAACGACCACGATTCGGATTTAGAAAACAGAACGCCGCACAAAAATGCGGACACTCCACCAAAAGATACCCCGGAATCCAACGGAGATAAAAATTCAGCAAACCCGGGAGCAATAGAAGCACTTCAAGATTGCTTGAAGCAACTTGAAAAAGAAACCCAACAACAACGAGAGATCGGAAAGGATCTACAAAGAGAGGTACGGCGACGACGAGAATTGGAAGAAAAATTACTACAATTAGAAGCCGATCTCAAATCGAAAACCCCTCAAATCACTCCCAAGGAAAGCTCACGCAAAGAACAGGATCCATTCACCAGGGAGATCATGAAAACCAAGATCCCAAAGGACTTCAAACTACCGGATATAACTTTATATGATGGCACCACAGATCCTAACCATCATCTCAGCAATTTCAGAAGCAGAATGTACCTTACCGACGCCTCAGATGCCGTTCGCTGTAAAGCTGTTCCAACAACCCTCACGAAGACGGCAATCAGATGGTTCGACAACCTACCTCCAAAGTCCATCTCAAACTTCGACGATCTGGCCAAAAAGTTCCTAGCCAGATTCTCCATCCAGAAAGATAAGGCCAAGCACGCCCCCAGTCTACTGGGGATCAAGCAAGGAGATCGGGAGAGCCTCCACAACTACATGGAAAGATTCAATAAAACATGCATGGACATACAAAGTTTACCCACAGAGGCGGCCATCATGGGACTCATCAACGGCCTACGAGAAGGACCTTTCAGCTAATCTATATCAAAAAAGTACCCGACCTCCTTGGATGAAGTACAGGAACGAGCAGAAAAATACATCAATATGGAAGAAAACGCCCGATTGGGAGAAACCTCAAAATCTGGAGCCTCCTACCGGGATAAAGACAAAGAATCTAGAAAGAAAGAAGATCGACAAGGGGAGAAAATCAAAAAATACCATAATTACACTCCTCTCAGGGCATCCCTGGTCGACGTGTACAAAGAAGTCTGCCATACAGAGAAAATCCCCCAGCGCGACTGCTCAAAGGCAAAAGGGAAGGGGAAACCGGAAGGAATATTGTGAATACCATCGAGTCCGAGGGCACTCCACCAACGAGTGCTTCGACTTAAAGAATATCATAGAAAAATTGGTGAGAGAAGAAAAATTAGATCGATTTCTAGCCACCCGAGATGATGACCAAAGAAAGAGGCGAAGGGACGAAGATGATGGACGAACTGAACGATCACCTCGGACACCAGAAAGACACATCCACATGATACACGGTGGGTTCGCAGGAGGTGGGATCTCCAAATCATCTCGCAAAAGATATCTGAAAGAAGTATATCATGTCGAAGGAAAGGAGGAAACACTCGACATCCCGGCGATAACATTCACTAAAGAGGACGCATTAGGCATCATCTCGGGACACGATGATCCCATGGTCATCACTGTCATACTGGCAAACGCCAATCTACATCGCACATTAGTGAACCAGGGGAGTTCGGCCGACATCTTATTCAAAACAGCCTTCGACAAACTCGGCTTAGACGAAAAGGAGCTTAGGACATACCCGAACATCCTGTTCGGATTAGGAGATACCCCAGTACAACCACTGGGATACATATCGCTACACACAACCTTTGGAAAGGGGAACCAATCTCGGACCCTCAAAATAGACTACATTATGGTCGACGTAAGTTCAGCCTACAATGCTCTAATAGGTCAGACAACACTCAATCAACTCGGCGCAATAGTCTCAACCCCACATCTATGCATGAAATTCCCAACCACAGAAGGGATAGCCACGATAAAAGCATATCAAAAGATGGCACGCCGCTGTTATAACGAAAGTCTAAACCTTAGAGGAAGGGGAGAGGAGTTTCATACAATTAAACTAGGCGGAGTCCAGCAATGAGAAGAACTCCGCCCGCAGCCAGAAGGCGAGATGGAGAAGATTCAAATCGGAGACACCTCGGACAAAACAACCAATATTGGCACGACCCTAAGAGGAGACTCAAAAGAATTATTGGTACAATTCTTACGAGATAATGTCGATCTCTTCGCATGGAAAGCCGCAGACATGCCAGGCATAGACCCTAAGCTAATGTGCCACAAGTTGGCGGTCTACCCAGGATCTCGG
>NC_029789.2:17845570-17858104 GCF_000816755.2 Arachis ipaensis
AAGTTGGCGGTCTACCCAGGATCTCGGCCGGTGCAGCAGAGACGAAGGAAACTCGGGCCAGAACGATCCAAAGCTGTGGAAGAACAAGTACAGGCCCTACTGGAGGCAGGATTTATAAGAAAATTCAAGTACCCACTATGGCTAGCCAATGTTGTCTTGGTGAAAAAAGCAAATGGGAAGTGGCGAATGTGCACCGATTACACAGATCTCAACAAAGCATGCCCAAAAGATCCATACCCACTCCCAAGCATCGACGCTCTGGTAGATGCTTCCTCCGGATACAGATACCTCTCGTTTATAGACGCATACTCGGGATACAACCAAATTCCCATGTATCCACCAGATCAGGAAAAGACCTCGTTCTTAACACCAAAGGCAAACTACTGCTATATCGTGATGCCTTTCGGTCTCAAGAACGCAGGAGCTACTTATCAAAGGCTAATGAATAAAGTCTTCTCAGGTCACATCGGAAAAATCATGGAAGTTTATGTGGACGACATGTTGATAAAGACACGAAGCGAAGATACATTATTATCCGACCTGGCTCAAGTGTTTGACACCATAAAGAAGCACAACATGCGACTCAATCCCGCAAAATGCACCTTCGCAGTAGAAGCAGGCAAATTTTTAGGTTTCATGCTCACACAAAGGGAAATTGAGGCAAATCCAGACAAATGTCAGGCCATACTCAAAATGAAGAGCCCAACCTGCGTCAAAGAAGTACAACAACTCAACGGGAGATTGGCCGCCTTATCCCGATTCTTAGCAGGAGCTGCGATAAGATCTCTCCCCTTCTATGCTACTTTAAGAAAGGGAAAACAGTTCGAATGGACGACAGAATGCGAGCAAGCCTTCCAAGACTTCAAGGAGTTCTTAGGACGGCCACCTATCCTATCTCGACCATGAGAAGGAGAGCCGCTCATACTATATCTCGCAGTAGGGAGCCGGGCAATAGCTTCAGCACTAGTAAGAGAAGACGAACATGGGCAACAACCCGTCTACTTCATTAGCAAGGCACTACAGGGATCCGAGCTGAACTACCAGAAAATAGAAAAATTTGCCTATACTCTTATCCTAACATCTCGACGACTCCGCCCGTACTTCCAGGCTCACACCATTAAGGTTCGAACTAACCAGCCCATAAAAGGAATATTGCAGAAAACAGATCTAGCAGGCAGAATTCTACAATGGGCAGTCGAGCTATCAGAATTTGACCTCCAATACGAAGCTCGGACGGCCATCAAATCACAGTATCTGGCCGACTTTATCGCAGAATTCATAGATGCCTTAGAAACCCCCACAGAATGGAATCTTTACGTGGACAGTTCTTCAAATAAAACTGGAAGCGGCGCAGGCGTGATAATAGAAAGTAACCAAGGAACCCAAGTTGAGCTCTCCCTCAAGTTCGGATTCCCGGCCTCAAACAACCAGGCAGAATATGAAGCATTATTAGCCGGTTTGAAGCTGGCTAAAGAGGTCGGAGCTCAAAAACTCAATATTTACAGTGATTCACAAGTGGTCACATCACAAATAACAGGGAGCTACCAAGCCAAAGATCCCACCATGAAAAGGTATTTGGATAAAACCAAGGAACAGCTCGGACAAATTGGGGAGTACAAGATCTGCCACATACCCCACGAACAAAATGCCCGAGCTGATGCACTCTCAAAATTAGCCAGCACCAAACCAGGGGGCAACAATAGAAGCCTCATCCAGGAAATATTGCAGAACCCGTCAATCTCGGAAGAGGAAAAAGTCCTGACTATAACAAATCAGGACCAAGGATGGATAACCCCTATAATCAACTACCTCAAAATAGGAACGCTCCCCACAGAAGAAAAGGAGGCAAAGAGGTTAAAAAAGGAGGCACAGTACTACACCATCATAAACAACATCCTATACAAAAGAGGAATCTCAATACCTTTACTAAAATGCGTACCGACCTCCAACACAAGAGAAGTGCTAGAAGAAATACACAGCGGCATTTGTGGCAATCATCTCGGAGCGCAAGCTCTCGCCAAAAAGGTACTCCGGGCGGGATTTTATTGGCCAACTCTACAGAAAGAAGCTACAGAATTTGTAAAGACATGTCCACCATGTCAGAAACATGCTAATTTCCACATCGCCCCGCCAGAAGAGCTCATCAGCGTGACCTCGCCTTGGCCATTTGAAAAATGGGGACTCGATCTTCTCGGCCCCTTCCCACAAGGATCAGGACAAGTTAAATTCCTAATAGTAGGGGTAGATTACTTTACAAAGTGGATCGAGGCAGAGCCCCTAGCTAATGCCACCACTCAAAGAAGCCGGAAATTCTTATATAGAAACATTGTCACGAGGTTCGGGGTTCCATATTCAATAACCACAGACAATGGCACTCAATTCACAGATACAGGCTTCAGAAAACTAGTAGCCGACTTGAATATAAAGCACCAATACACCTCCGTTGGACACCCACAAGCCAATGGACAGGCCGAAGCCGCTAACAAAGTCATACTGGCTGGATTAAAATGGAGATTACAAGATGCAAAGGGAGCCTGGGCAGAGGAGCTTCCACAGGTTCTATGGGCGTATCGAACAACGCCACATTCCACTACGAAGGAATCTCCCTTCCGATTAGCATACGGAATAGAGGCGATGATCCCAGTAGAGATCGAGGAAGGGTCGCCTAGAGTAGTTCACTATAATGATGAAGCAAACTCCCAACTGCAGAGAGAAGAGCTCGACTTGTTACCCGAAATCCAGGAAAAAGCTCGGATCAGGGAAGAAGCTCTAAAGCGCCGAATGGCTTCCAGATATAATCAAAAGGTAGTACCGAGAAGTTTTGCAGAAAATGATCTCATCCTAATCCGAAATAATATCGGAACAACTCGACCAGGAGAAGGAAAGCTGGCAGCAAACTGGAAAGGACCCTACCGAGTTGTAGAAGTACTTGGAAAGGGCTACTACAGACTGTCTGAACTCGATGGACGAGAGCTTCCCAAGTCATGGCACGCCTGCAACCTAAGAAGGTACTATAGTTAGAAGATATAAAAGACCTCATCATTGGATGCACTCTTTTTCCTGAAAAGGTTTTTTAATGAGGCACCAAGTTGAGACTCAAGACAATCCCATATGTATATATTTGCACTTTTCCTTTAAATAAAATATATTTTAGATATTCTACAAAGATCTCAAGATGCATTAATCTGAAGCATTCATCGTCCGATTATAAAGCAACAGATCGGCAGAAAGTGAAAAATAATTTCACTGCACGATCACGATAAAGACAACCGTCCGATAAAGGTGAAAACGCGATTCACCCAAAAGACGATCTAGAGATGACAACCACTTTCTACAAATCGGCAAAGATGAACACAGAATAATGTAAGAAGTTATTGAAAGTGATCTAAAAAAGAACCTGACGAGGTCTTACGGATCGCTAAAATAATAACTTAAAGACTGGTCGAACATTAAGAAGTAAGAAAGAGAATTACAAAAATAACTTAAAGGAGACCGACATAACGAAGTCGGACTCCTACTACTAAAAAGTTATAAAAGTAATCCTTGAAATAGATCTGATAAAGATCCAAGAAAGAGGATTATAAAAATAACTTAAAGGAGACCGACATAACGAAGTCGGACTCCTACTACTAAAAAGTTATAAAAGTAATCCCGGAAAGAGATCTGACAAAAATCCAAGGAAGAGGATTACAAAAATAACTTAGAAAAGGACGACGTACAGAAGTCGGCCTACTACAAAGCAAGTTACAAAGGTAACCCCTGAGAAAGACGGGACAAAGGACTGCCAAAACAACTTGGAGGACCAACTTGAAGGAATCGGTTATAGATCGTCAGAAATACAAGCAAGAGCGAGAAAACCGAAAAACAAGTCGAACCCACATAACCATAACCTCAAAAGATCCAAGCTACAAACAATAAAACAAAGCAATCTAAGGAGGTCGAGATGTAAGATTTCAAACATCAGTAGAAAAAATGCCAAGTCAAAAAGCTACTTCTTTTTACTCTACAAAAAAGTTATAAGGCCCGGAAGGCCACCAAAACCTACCATAAAGAGATAGCGAGCTACCTTTTGTTCGTCAAAATAAAAAGTTGCTAAACAAGCAACTTGAAATGTCAGCACTTAAATAAAAAGTTTTAAAAGCCCACAAGCCGGGCCAACTACATATCCAGAAAGAGATCAGCAAACATCAGGAGCCTTCTTAGCAACATCAGGACAAGGAGAAGGAGGACGAGTCTGGATCGGTACAGCGTCCACAATTCCATCCTCCCGGTTCAGAATCTGGCAATCCGAGTCAAGCGCAGCAGGAGGAACTAAAGATGTCGACACTTTGGCAGAGGACGCAGGGGGAACAACCTCATCATCACCATCCTCATCATCAGGAACAATCTTGCCATCCCTGACAACGTTGTCCAGGCTAAAAGAGGTGAGATCGGCTTCGGGAGCAATGACCTGAACTTGCTCCCTCAAGTTCTCATAAGCAGCAGTCACGCTACCAACGAGATGACTTTGGAGCTCAGAATAATCTTCCCGGACACTGTCGAGCTCCCCCCTCAGGCGCAGCACCTCCCGATAAGATGTAACATAACTCTCCTTATGCATCATGGCTGCGTCCTCAGCCAACCTCAAAGAAGCCGCCAGTGATTGAGAACTTGCCTCCTCGTTCTTCAAGTCCTTCTCCAGCTTGGCTACCTTTATCTCAAGCTCCTCCTTCAACTCCTTCATCCGATCAAACTCTTGTTTCGCCTCCTCCATAAACACTTTAGTGGCGTGGAGAGGGAGATTCTGAGCAGTCCGATATATGGCAGCCGCCATATACGCCATCTTCACGTGATTTCGGGCCATAAACTCCAAGTGACGAAGGATGGACACATCGTCCATGGAGAGAGCGCCGTAGGGACCAATTTGCTGATCCACAAATTCAATGGGATTAAAATCAGGAGCATCGAGGTCAAAGGGCTCAGCAATCTTTTGTTTTTTATTGGGAGGAGCAACAGAGGGAGCAGCAGAAGTAGGGTGAGGATCCACCAAACGGACTCGGGGTGTAGGGATCACCTTCTTCACCCCGGGAGAACTCGGCACTGATGGCTTCTCGCGCACTTGGGAGGACCCCTCCCCAGCCGCTTTAGCCGCAACATTTCTGGCAGCAGTCGCCCTCTGTGCCCTCTTAAAAACTTTCATGGATTCACTATTCTTCATTGCCTCTGCAAATAAAACAAGAAAATTCAGCTACAAGTCGGAGAGACAGCTACAAGCAACATAAACAAGATAATAAAAGAAACACAAAATACCCAATTCAGTTTGAAGAAGAGAAGGATTGGTTAGAAATTTCTTTGTGTCAAGATGGGGAGATTGACCCCAGCGTTCTTCCAAAATAGTCACAAAGGCTCGCTCAGCCTCATCCAACATTTTCCACGAATACCTGGAGACCCTCACGTCTTTTTGCCATTCCAAGGGAAAAGCAGGTTCGTCATTCTCATCCAGAAAAAAGGGGCGAGCTCCTTCAAACATGGAAAAAACCTTTTTTCCCTGGGTAGAACGAAAGGAGACCCAAGCTGACTTCTTTTTTACCACACCGGGCTTAGTCAAGACAAACAGATAGAAAAAGAGAGATTGGGAAGCAGGAATACCAAAACCATTGCACAACAATTGGAAGATTTTAATAAAACCCCAGGAATTAGGGTGAAGTTGAGAAGGGGCAACATTACAAGACCATAACAGGTCGGTTTCAAATTGGGTAAAAGGAAGGGTGATACCCAGCTGACCAAAGAAAAAATCATAAGCATAAAAGAAGGGGCGACCATCAACAACCCGAGTAGAAAAGCAGACTCTCTCGTCAGAAGAAGGAGGGACAAGTTCATAGTTCTTCTCATCACCAGAATTACTACAGACACTATAAAACTGCCTAAGCTGAGCACAAAATTCAGAATCAACCAGCGAGACACACATGAGAACCATGGAGTCCACCCAATCGGCCATACCCGCGGGAACCTGGGAAGGCATCTCTACAACGTTATTTCGGAAAGACATGAGGTCAACTAAATCCTACAAAAAGAAAAGAAGAATGGATTACTTAAAAACATCTCGGACAGGGGGCAAGACATCTCGACGGATGGATAAATAAAAAAGGGAAAACCCCAAGACTCAAGACAAAAAGTCTTGGGGCATCCCTTGGAGGCAGTAAACAAGGAAGGTCTTTAAGTTATTTCTACAGCCTACATCCCGGCACTCATCAAAATAAAATCCAGAAAGAAAACAAAGGAAGCAAAAATGCAAAAGGTCCACCCTTCTACAGTATTATCAGCA
Source organism: Arachis ipaensis (assembly GCF_000816755.2). Lineage (NCBI taxonomy): Eukaryota > Viridiplantae > Streptophyta > Magnoliopsida > Fabales > Fabaceae > Arachis > Arachis ipaensis. The sequence continues at coordinate 17,851,875 of NC_029789.2, forward strand.
GAAAGCACTATTTCCATAGTTTATCAGAAATTCCAAAAAGGGCCAAGCGGAAAAACAGCAAAGACACAACCTTTTTTCAGAATAAAGTCATCATTTCAAAGCTTCAAATACAAAAACATTCACAAACATGCAAAGTTCTAAAAGTATCAAGCAACAGATGGAGAAACTACAAGACACACAGTGATCAGCAAAAAAGATAGAAAGATCCAAACTTTCTCAAAACAGACACAAAATGGTGTAGAGGAAGGAAGGAAGAAGAGTCAAACCTGCGAAATGAGAGAAACTGCAAAGAAAAGCAGGGAAGCGGAAGGCAAAAAGCCAGAATCACCCTTCTCCCACGAAAAAGCAAAGTGACAAAGCAACGTCGCTAGGCTAAAACGCGCAACCGCAAACTCCAGGTGGAAGCTTCTGAAAAATCAAAAAAGGTGAAAGCGAGAAAATGAAAGAAGAAATATGAAGAAGTTACGAAAAGGGTGAAGGAGAGAAACCGTTTCTGGAGTACAAAATTCAAAAATAGGGAAGTTAGGGAAACAGGGCAATTAAATGTCAATTAAATGCGGATATTAAAACCGCTTGCATTCCCAAAAAAAAAAGCGCTAATACAAAAGCGCGCGTTTGTAGAGGAAAACATTCTACATTCAAAAGCTGCTACAAAAAGAAGTCGACAAGATGCTTGAGTTCGGCTTCACTACAAAAAGGACCAAGGAATTCGACCTCGACAGAGAAGACCATGCTCAAGCAGGGGCACTGTTCATACCTTGGGTCGAGCTATCCGACCTGGGATGATCGACGATAAAGCGACCGACCTCTTCGGGTCAAGCGGACCGACTTCTTCTTAAAGAACTCGGCCGAGTCAACAAGAGAGCCCAATAAAGGGCCCAGGTAGAGGAACACGACTCAAATCCTAAAGCAGCCCAAGCCTATAGAGATAAAGGCGGTTCCGTTGAAGATACGCTGACCTCAACTCAAAAGATCAAGATAAGATAAGATAACTAACTTATCTTATCCAAAAGGTCACACCTCACCTTTATAAATACACTGGAACACCCAGGTATAACTCATACTCTGATTCTAGATAACACCTGTTTAATACACGTGCTAACTTAAGCATCGGAGTCTCTTGAAGGTACCCCCACCCTTCGGTGACAGAGGATCAGCAGCACGTTCAATCCAAACAAGTCAGACGCACCAGCTCCGACCGCCATTTACCAGCCGGACACATCGGTTCCGACCAGCACAGAAGATCTCGTCCGAGATCGACCTACAGTTTCAGGTAACCCTCGGAACATTTAGAATATCAATAATTATTCTTAGTTTATTTTTATTGTTTTAATTTACAATTAATTTTACTCATTATCAAAACTCAACTTTTTTTGGAAAACTTCTAATTAATAAAATAGCACGCTTTCTTGCAACTCGTTGGGAGACGACCTGGGACTCATACTCCCAATATTTTTAATTCTAAATTTTGTGACAACCCTTTTTAAATTGGTGAGGTAGACTTTAGCTGGTTAAGGGCTATACTTGCAACGCATCTCTCTTATTAAGATTCTCTTAATTGGTCTAACTTCTGCCACGCATCATTCATCGCCACGTGTCAGATACAAAATGCCCCGTATGCATTAGTGGAAGCCAACCGCCATCAAGATCCTCCAATGTAGCCTTGATCCCGTTGTGCCTATCTGATATGACTAGAATACCCAGCTGAGACATTACGAGTTGCCAAAGGTAGGTTAGAAAGAATGACCACGATTCTGCATTCTCACCCTCCACAAGTGCAAATGCAACAAGAATGATATTAGAATTGCCGGCCTGAGCAATTGCAACGAGCAGTACTCCCCCGTATTTGCCATACAAGTGGGTCCCGTTGACACTAACCAACGACTTACACTGTTGGAAGGCCTCGATACACGGTGAGAATATCCAGAAAAGCCGATGGAAATAAGTTGATGACTCATTGAGTTTCCCACCAACTCGCACAAGACTCGTTCTCAACACTGCAACACTACCTGGCATCGTGATCTACACACCCAGCACCTATCACGACAACTCATTATATGATTCTTTCCAATCTCCATAAATCTGTTCCACGACCTTCTGCTTAGCCAACTAAACCCTCCTATAAGTCAGTCTGAATCCAAAATGTGCCTCTATCATATTCTGCAGTACCTTGATTGACACAGCAACATCAGCTCTAATCATAGGCAGGATGAAAGCCGATATCACATGATAATCAAGCATCCTGTGATCACTAGATATCGAAGTGGTCAGACAAATATGAGGTCTGTTGTACCGTTTTACCTCCCAAATACCTCTGCGCTGATGAAGACTTATCCGAATCAACCATGTGCACTCGTTGCCAAACTCCTTACACTTTCCATAGTTCTTGCGATGGTCAGATTCCAACACTTTGTATTCAATCCCACAGCGGATGCTATAAGTCTTCAAGCTTAAGACGACCTCCTCTTTATCATGAAACTGCTGACCAACTTGGAACTTAGCTAGAGCTCTGTATCTTGTGTATCTTTGGCCATAAATCCCATAGGTACTCCCGGTAAACCATGCTGTGTCATAACATCCAAGTCCAAAGTTGAAAAGTGTGGGGGTACTACTGAGTCCCTAAACTAGATGCTCCTCCACTCCCAGCTGGAGTACTCTTTGCTATGTCATCATCATTATCGTTAGCAATCGTGGCGGGATCCACATCATCATCATCATCATCATCATCATCATCATCATCATCATCATCATCTTGCAGTATATCCTCGACACTATTCGGTGCTCTGTAACACCCTACCACACAGAGTCTTATGCTTAAGTCATAAAGCAGAGGTGGCAAGGTATTACGACCTCTAAAAAAAGACGTATATAATTATAATTGAAAGAATTTTGTAAACAGGAGCCTTGAAGAAGAAGCTAAGCAAAAGTGAAAATTGAAAATCGTGTCACACTCACAAGGATAATCATAAAACGGATAGGTAAGATCAAAAGAAGGCTAACGACATAATATACAGATCGGAGTTCCAAAATACAAATATCAAGCTCTAGACTCGACCTATGAAGCTAAGGCCGGTCAGAGTATATATATATATATATACAAAATATAACTCATACTATAGAACAAACACCTGTTTCTCCAAGTCAACCTCTAGGAGGGACAAACATAAAATATATACAGAGGAGAATCTATATACCTATATACATAGCATAAATACAAAATACAACATAATAAAACTAACCTAACTTCGCTTGCATAGGAAACTCCAGATGCTCAGCGAGATGTCTCTCGACCTGCATCTGAAAAACAACAGAAATATGTATGGAATGAGAACTGGGAATTCTCAGCATGATAAAGGTGCTCGCATAGTTAATATAAAAGGTCCCGAAAAAGCCAAAGGCATTCCTAGAACTTCGACACTCAGAATTAAACTTAAGGAAAATAAACTAAACCAGAAATTAGGTAACTGTCTAAGGTTCTCAAGTCCTAAATCAATTTCTAACTTAACCCTTCACTTTCTGCTTCCTCCAGCCCTACGAAACACCTGTGCACAGACAAGCAGTACAGACAAGACAAACACAAGTAGGATACAGATACATCAGGTAAGCATAATAATCACATAGTCAAGCCCAATTAATGCACAATCAAACAAAACACACATATGCATATGATGTATGCTTGTCCTATGGCTAATGAGTCTCATCTGTCGGTTATATAGCCAACCCGATATGTCCTGGTAGCTAACCGTTAGACAGAACACCAAACACGGAGCAAGTGGGCAACACTGCAACCCTTGCATCTTACCCGTGTGCCCGGAGCAGGGGACAACTTCACCCTTGTCTCTTACCCAGGTGGTGTTACAGTTCTCAACCCGGAGCAAACGGCGACAGAACTCAATCCTTACATCTTACCCGAAGTCTCAAACTCTTATCCGGAGCAAGTGGACAACATCACCACTGCATCTTACCCGGCTTATTGACTCTTACTCGGATCAAGTGGATAATACCACTGCATCTTACCCGAAGTCACATTCAAAAATTCATTCTTATTATCATTATAATTTATTCATATTCATATAATTTCATAATTAATCTCAGTTTTCATCATTCTTCTTCCTCATCTATTTTCCGGAGCAAGTGGACAACGCCATTGCCACTTACCCGGTCACACATATCTCATTATCATTATAATTCATTCATATTCATTCAACAATTAGACTTAAAAATCAATTCTTATCATCGTTCATTCCTTATTATCACACCTCCCATTTCGTTCATAAAAAATTCATACTCAAAACACAATTCATTCTTTTCTAAATAAAGCAAACTCAAAACATAATCCTTTTCTTAATAACTCAAAATCAAATTACAAAATCCTTAAAAATCCAAATCTTTCTAAATAACCACTTCAAACGAAACCTCCTATTTTCATAAAAAGTCTAGCAACATTTCCTCTAAAACTCAAACTTCTACCATACTTCAAGGGTCCCAACCACCAAACCAAACACCTATCAGTCATTCAAATTATTTTCAGTATCAAATTATTTCAAAATCAAATCAATTCCAATATTAAATCGTTTACAAAATCAAACTACACATTTCTCAACCAATCCGTTCAATTCAATTTCACAAACCCTCCATCAATCCTCAACACATCAACAATATCATTATTTTATACTCATCAAAGTCATAATCCAATACATACAAATTCATTCATCCTTTATACACAATCCATCAATAATTCATTCAGTTCATTCATATCTTAAGGTCTTCTAGCCTAAGTTTTCACATGACATTAAATATTAACTACGAGAAACCAAAACCATACCTTGGCCGATTCCTCCCTAAGTCCGAAACACCTCAATTATCCACCGTTCCTCAAGCTCCAAAGCTCCAACTCCGCACCAATTAAATTTTCAGCTCCCAAGATTCAATTCCAAGCTTCCAATATCTACCAATTTAACTCCAATTCAACAAGATACACAATCTAATTCATACAATATCCCAATAATCAATATTGAGCTCACTAAATCACCAATTCACAAGAGTTAGAGTTTCTTTATCGTTACCCATGAGTCAAATAGACAAATCCAGTGATTATCCACCGCTAGAGTACCCCTAAATCATCAAAATCACAAAATCTCTCAATTATGAAAACCCAAATCAAGAACTGAAAAGGGAAAAATTGTGTGAGAAAACATGATTCTCTTACCAAATTATTCCGTGAATTTTGTAGAAAATTCCGAGACGAATGCATAGCCGCTGACGGCTTGTCAATCGGAGCTCCGGATTGAAAGTTATAAAGATTTGAATATTTGGGGAAAAGATTTCGTTAGGAAGGAAGAAGGCTGAATGTCCCATTTATATGCTGGGCCTCGGCCCAGTTTGAATTCGGTTCAATCAGTTCAGTTTGTTGGTCCAATTTTAGATCAAAATCTTTAAAATTAGTATCAAAACTTATATTTTAATTATTTCTACCTCATTAAACTATATAATTTAATTTTTTTCTAATTTCTTTAAGTAATAATTAATTTATTGGTTAATTAGTTACTAATTATCAGGAGTTTACATGCTCCACCCTCTCCGAAAATTGGGACCATAACAGGAGTACTGGCCATCACATTAGCAAGCTCACCGAAGGCTAGAGTGTCACCTATTTCTCCGTCACGGTTGTGGTTTAGATCGGTTACGAAGGACGAAAATGCAACCAAAACTGTCTCAGGTGCAATCACGGGCATATATGATGAGGCACCTTGAGGCATTGAGCTAGAGTAGGCTGGCATTGCTGAAGATTGAGGATTCTGGTTCGAACCTCCTAAATTACATACCACATCTACAAGCTTGGCCAATAGCTCAGGAGTCCTCACCTCGGAAAACTAACGACGACAATGGAACAGAATTTGCAGATCTTTGTCACTATCTATGACGAATGAATCGTACTTCACACCATCACGCAACACAGAAATTGGAATCCTATAGAATAACTTGGCTACCCGTTTCACGCCATGCAGCCCCAATTTTTGGATTATTGTATTCTAAAACTTGTTGAAACTCATTGAAGGTTTGAGGAAAATACTTAGTGGATCTTTATCTGTAAATTTTATTTCAAATCGCGTTTTCTTTAATCGACCCTCTATAATGTACCAGAACTAAAAAACTATCATCACTAGCCATTGTGAGTCTCACTATGGTGAAAAATTCACGTTCAGCTCGTATTTATATACGTTTGTATT
>NC_029789.2:17858198-17870434 GCF_000816755.2 Arachis ipaensis
AATCGAATATAATGAATTTGATTTACCACTAGCCACCATTGAATATAAATCGAATTTGTTATATTCAATTTACTAGGGACTTATAAATCGAATTGATTTCATTTGATTTATATTAAACTCTATTTGAATCCTGTTGATTTGATTTAGTGCTAGCATAGCTAATTCGAATTTAATAGATTCAATTTATATTTAAATATAATGTTTTATGTAATTTAAATTATATTAATTCGATTTCGTATTATGATGTGTAATTTAAATTTAATTAAATCGATTTATATAAAACTATGGGCAAAAAACCTAAATAAGCCAAGGAGAGCACAAATTTACATGATTCAGCCATTCCGAATTCAGCTTCATCAATCAACCAAAACACATTAATATGTAGTTCGAATCAGCTAAGCTCGAACTGCATTTATATATAATTCGAATTATGTTGATTCGAATTATACAGAGTCACCCACACATGTAATTCGAATTCACCTGATTCGAATTACACACTAACAGTAGTTCGAACCAGGCTGATTCAATTTACTCCCCAAGACCAATTCTTATGTAATTCGAAAGATGTTGATTCGAATTACACCATATATAATTCGAACTAGGCTAGTTCGAATTAGTGAGGACCAGACCTGTATATATATGGTGTGAACATGAATTGATCTCATTAGAGTGGGAAAATGGCTAGTGAGGAGAGTTTTGTAGTCTTGGTTCACCACAGAGGATCGATTAAGAGGAAAACATGATCCGGTGTGAAGTTCACTGATAATGATCCTCTCAGTATTTTCGTGAGGCCTACGACGAGCTATGATGATCTTGTTAGTTCTGTTCTACGGAAACTTGGTCAAGAAGGCATGAAACGGGTTAAGAAGTTCTTCTATCGCATTCCAATCTCGGTCCTCCAAGAAATCGTGAAATATGATTGTTTCACGATCGGTAATGATGAGGACTTGCATGTCCTGTTTCATTGTCGCTGGCAGTTTCCCGAAGTGAGGACACCAGAACTGTTGGCGAAGTTGGTTGACGTGGTATCCAGCTCGGGGGGTTCGAACCGGAATACCCCCACTGTAGCCACGGTAGTCGGTTCTAGCTCGAGACCTGCGGGTGCGTCTTCCTCCGTCCCTGTGTATGAACCTCCAGTCCAGCCTGTCGCCTCCCCTTCGTTCGCTGTGGATCTCAATGGAAGTGGAGGCGGCGAGGTTGGAATAGGGGATTATGTGCCGACCCCTTTACAGTGTGCTGCACCGGCTAGTCTTGGAGATGCATTGTTGGATGATCCAATGGACGACGATGTAGAGCCGGATATCATTGCTGATGACAGTGGCAATGATATTGGACCGAGTGAGCCTGCTGGTGTGGGAGGTGGTTCTAGCTCTGGCACACAGCAGTACCCTTCACATTTTTCATCTTTGAACTTGGATGCAATGAGGCAAGAGGGAGATCCTGGGGAGCCTGCTGGTTTTGGCGCTAGAGATGCGGAAGGGTCTGCAGGTCTGACAGAGTTTCAGGTTGGTCAGCAATTTCAGGACAAGGATGAGGCCGTGTTAAGTGTGAAGACTTACAGTATTCGATGCGGGGTACAGTACAAGGTGGTGGAGTTTGACTATCGCCGGTATGTTGAAAAGTGTTCTAAGTTTGGGAATGGATGCACATGGTTGATTCAGCTTAGCCTCCGGCAGCGCAAGGGCATTTGGGAGGTCAAAAGGTACAACGGACCACATACGTGTCTAGCGACCTCCATCTCCAGCGATCACAGGAGTTTGGATTATCATGTGATCTCGGCCTTCATCATGCCAATGGTTAGGGCTGATGCATCCGTATGCATCAATGTGCTCTTAAATGCCACAGCCACATACTTTGGGTTTAGGCCGACGTATAGGAGGGTCTGGCTGGAAAAGCAGAAGGCCGTTGCCCACATCTATGGCGATTGGGATGAGTCGTATAACGAGCTCCCTAGGTGGGTGTTAGGAGTTCAGTTGACGATGCCTAGTACGGTTGCACTCCTTAGGACGAGCCCAGTTCGAGTTGGGGGACAGGTGGACGAGTCGCAAGCTTATTTTCACCGACTGTTCTGGATGTTTCCACCATGTATCGAGGCATTCCGTCATTGCAAGCCGTTGGTTAGTATTGATGGCACCCATCTGTATGGCAAGTATGGCGGCACATTGCTCGTCGCAATTGCACAGGACGGGAACTCCAACATTTTGCCTGTTACATTCGCCCTGGTTGAGGGTGAGAATGTCGAGTCCTGGTCCTTCTTCCTCTCCCACCTGCGTTAGCACGTGACCCCGCAGCCGGGATTGCTGGTTATAACAGACAGGCATAACGGCATCAAGGCCACCCTGGAGGCTCCGGATGGAGGATGGCTACCTCCAGCTGCGTACTGCACATTCTGCATTCGACATGTGGCAGCAAATTTCGCCCTTACTTTAAAGGGCAAGGACGCAAGGAGGCTATTTGTGAATACAGCTTATGCTAAGACTGAGGTGGAGTTCGATTACTGGTTTGATATTCTGCGGTCTAAAGACCCTGCCATGTGTGAGTGGGCGAACCAGATTGAGTATTCATTGTGGACACAGCATCGTGATGAGGGTCGGAGATTTGGGCACATGACGACAAATATCTCCAAGTGTGTTAACTCAATCATTAAGGGGGTCAGGAATCTCCATGTGTGCTCGCTGGTCAAGGCAACTTACGGTAGGTTGGCCGAACTATTCGTCCGCAAGGGGAGAGAGGCTGAGGCCCAGATGGGCACCGGACAACAGTTCAGTCAACACCTGGTGAAGTGTATCGAAGCCAATCTAAAGACGGCGAGGTGCTTCACGATAACTTTGTACGACAGAGATAACTCGGAGTTCACCGTTGCGGAGACGACTCCTACTGGTACGTTCTCACTGGGTAGCTACAGGGTCTCACTTGCAAGCCAGACATGTGATTGCGGATACTTTCAGGCACTTCATTTCCCGTGTCCTCATGCCCTGGCATGTTGTGCCTATTCACGGCTTACTTGGCAGTCGTATGTACACCAGGTGTATCGTCTTAGTTCAGTATTCAGTGTGTATCGGATGGGGTTCACACATCCCATCCCCAAGGGTTTTTGGCCACCATATGATGGGCCGACAGTGATCCCAGACCCGAACAAGAGGCGGGCGAGCGAGGGACGCCCAGGTCCACTTGGATACGGACCACTATGGACGAGGCAGATCCGAGCAGGTCGAAGAGATGTGGCCTCTGTCGACAGCCCAGACACACACGTCGGAGTTGTCCATAGCTCGGAGGACCAAGCCATACAGGACCGCATGATTAGGTGTACTGTTAGCTTTATTACTACGTTGAGTTCACTTTTGCTTTTAGAGTCCACTGTTTTAGGTTTCGTTACATGGAGTTGTTAACTGAAAAAAAATTGTTAAGGTTAATGTGATGTACTTTGCATTGGTTATTAATTAATGAATGTGTTCTGTTTTCGATGTGCCATATGACGTCTCCGATAAATACATAAGGCAATAACGCATTTTTCAAATTAAATTATACATGATAAACAAAATATCCAAAGAACTTAAAAAAAACAACGTACACCCATTTTCAAAGTCACGGATACACGATAAAGCAATACGGACCTCAAACATAAATAAACAAAATACAACTCGGATCGTACGGATACATGAAAGACATAAATAAAGGTGGCTAAGATACAACACTGATCATGAAATAAAGGCATACATCATACACAAGTCATCCAAATAGGTGCGAACCGGTGAAGCAATGACAGGGGACCCATGTCTTATGGCCTCTCCGGATGAGCGGCTCCTCGTCCTCGATATCATCCTCATTGTCATCCGGGGCTGGCTGTGCAGGTGGCCTAGGCTTGACTTCTAACGGTCGTGAGGAGGACCCAGAAGGAAATGACTCTCCATGGACGGTTGCCCTGGACGGTCCGGCAACTGAATGTGACCCAGCAGCATAGGCGGAAGGAGGGGTACCACCCAATGCAAAATAGTCAGGTGGAGGCACGGATGGAGGCTCGTTCAGATTGACATCTAAAGGTGGTTGTGTCCCCGTCATCTGAAGTCGCCGACGTGCCGCATCATCCTCCTGCATGATGGCATTGATCTTATCTAGGAAGTGTGTCCCGCCAAACTCCGCATCAAGACCATCACCGGCCAAAAAGTCTGAAAACATCGTACCCGGACTAACCCATAGCGTACTCTCCTGAAGTGTCTGGTCGTCACCGTGGACACCAACGAAGTAATCGCCTAGCGGCCCTAAACCAAGTCCACCGTCACTCTGGCCGGAACCATCTCCCATACCGGACCCGTACCACTCTCCACCATGCCCGCCGTAATGGGGACTAACACCTCCTACTCCAACATGGCCTCCAGCGTCTCCCCTGCCTGGACCGTGCTCATGACCGCCGTTGTCGTCGTCACCGTGATCACCATGATCATGCCCCGCAGCACGCGCTCTCCGTCTACCGCCACGCCCTCGTCGTCCACTTCTACCCCTACCCGCCGCGTCACCCTCCTCCATAGCCTGGTCCAGCCACCTTCACTCACGCTGGCTCCGTCGTGTACCCACACAAGCTCTCCTCTCAACCCGACGCCTATCCATCGTCAACACGGTCCATATCAGGAACTCGCCCGGCACCCCTCTGCGTCGCCTCAACAGGAATAGGAACGGCTCTCGAATCCCCCAGGTACATCTCTAGTGACAATAACCTCTTTCCATGCTGACTCCACTAGTCTAAGAAGTCATGTGAGGGTCCCGAGTCTGCGGCAACGTCGAACCGGAGAACATGGTCCACACGGTTCTCCCAGTGAAGGTGCCAGAACTGCAAAGCGTACGGGAACCAATGATCACCTCCTCTCCCGTCCTTGGACATCAAGAAGTCGATGTTCAGGGCGGGCTGGGGGCGGGGCTATACTCCGCCGAACTGGGGTAACACCCTGTCAATCTGATGCCACTCTACGACGGTAAAATATATCAGTGCCGTCACACACTGCCATAAGGCCGTATGACGAGGCTCCAACACCTCCAGATGCACAACCTGAAGGACGTCGGGCGAGCTATATGGCATCCAGATAAACTGAAAAAACATATCAACATTGTAAGGCCAAATCGTAATCCGAAGTCTGAAACTTTAATTAACTAGTCATATGAGGTTAGTATACTCACATCCTTGGCCTGTAACATGTCTATCCCGAGCCTCCACATCTGCACTCGAGGTCCCTTCTTGCTACCGGAAGGATTGTGACCTGACCACCTGCATATTACATCGGTGTTATAGCGTGTAAAAGTGTGACAAAATAGTATAACATTATAAGCGAACATAGAATTCAATAATTTAACTCGAAATAGAAAAGTCCAAGAATGGTACCTCGAGGCCAAGGGCCAGCTGAACTCGTCATAACCAGCAGGCCTAAATCCAGGAAAGCGCCAGAAGATCCAGGATTGAAGCAACTGTAATGGACCTGCTAACTTCACCACATGCCTGTTGGCCACTCGGCACATGCACCTGTACAACCATGCTAGTGCCGCCGACCCCCAGCTGTATCCACCCATCTCCTCAAGCCTAGCCACATAGGGTAGCCATCTGATGTGAATACGATTGCTGGACTTGTCGGCAAACAACTGGATGCCCAACAACATCATGATATAGGCACGAGCAAAGCATCTCACTATCTCCTCATCGGCTCCCGCGGAGCACTCTCCAAAAGTCTCCTGGAACCAGGTGCAGTTCACTGCGAACTTCTGAATTTGGTTCGCAGAAGGTAACACACCAAGCAACTCCTGGAACCACACCCAAGCCGGACGGTCACCCTGGATGTATATCTGGAAATCTGTCAGGCAACCACTGACATAACGTCCATCCACTGGCAACCCCAACTGGTAGGCCACGTCTTGAAGTGTGATCGTGCACTCTCCGAACGGCATGTGGAATGTGTGCATCTCCGGACGCCACCGCTCGACGAAGGCACTGATAAGGGGCTCATCTAATCGGAACCATCTATCGTTCAGTCTCGCAAGATGGTATAATCCGGCCACCTACAAGTACGGAATGTACCACTCATCGAGTCGCATGCCCTACTGCCGCCGCATGCTCGAGATGCATCGCTGGGGCTGCGCATTACATGGACCGCGTAGTTAGAACCACTTACAAAACCACTAACAAAAACAATTAACAACATAAACCACTTATGGAAACCACTAACAATAACCACATGCAAAATATTTATAATAAATCCCCTAGCAAAACCACATGCATAAACCGCTAACATAAACCACTTACATAAACCACATGCAAATCCACTTAAAAAAACCACCTATGTTACCACTAACATAAACCGTCTAGCAAAACCACTGAATAAATCACTTCTAATACCACCAACATAAACCGCTAACATAAACCATCAACAAAACCGCATACAAAACCACTAAAATAAACTGCATGCAATATCACTAACAAAAACCACTAACATAAACCGCCAACTAAAAAGCATGCAAAACCTCTAAAATAAACCACTTGCAATACCACTAGTATAAACCACTAACATAAACCGCCAACAAAACCGCATACAAAACCACTAATCTCAGATAAAACACTAGCACAAAATTTTCTATCTACTAACCTCGTTGTTGATGACCCCGGCTATGTGAGCAACTCCATCCAAACGATATAGCCTTTCCGGATCGTCCCCCATCGGCTAAGTATTCTGCTCGAGTCTTTGTTGGAGCGAATCTGGGTCGTTTTCTCTGGAATTTGGTGGGGTATAAGAATGGAAAAGTGAATCGAATGAGTTTGGTTCGAACTCCTTATATAGTCGTTCCTAATGTAATTCGAATCAACTAGGTTCGAACTACTTTGGGAACAGTGCACAAACATAGTTCGAAGCAACCTAGTTCGAATTATGCATTTTCATAATTCGAATCAAGTAGATTCGAATTACCCTCATCGTATGTTACTATATAATTCGAAATGAACTAGTTCGAATTATGAGCAAATATAGTTCGAATCTACCTCTTTCGAATTACATATAAATCTGCTTTGGTTAATTGATGAAGATGTTTTAATTTTAGCTGAAACATGTAAATTTGTGTTCTCCTTGATTTAATTAGATTTTTTATCCTAAAACTATATACAAAAATATGCGTAACATTATTTATTTTAGAAGATTCATGTAATATTAAGTTGTCATTAATTTATTAAGTGTTTTATCCGTTATACTATTTTTATTTGCAAACGATAAGTCACTGGCTTACTGCACAATGCCGGCAAGAAGTGTTAGCCAAACTACTAAATGTTACTAAACTACGTCTACGTGGGCACATGATTTTCCCATTCTGCCACCAAGTTAATCAATCCCATAGAATTTTGATGCTTCTAGAACGTTCTGACTTTTCTCTTCTTTTTTTCCCTTTTTTCTTTTTCTTTTTCTTTTTTTCGTGTTATGCGGGAATTTTAATTAAGCAATAGGGTCAAAATTCAATTGAAAACCCTAAAAAATGAAATTTCCCCAAATCTGAATGGAATCCTGTGCCCTAACCCATTCCTCGCTAATCGGACTATCCATTTACGACGGTTCCCGGATCCTCCGTTCATCGTTTTTCTTCGCCGGTGGGTGAGCCACCACCGACACCTCCTTTCACCTTCGTCAAATCAACCTTCGGTTACTCAGAGGCAGTAAGAGAGAGAGAAAGAGAAGAGAGAGAAAACTGGGGAAGCGAAAGAAAGGGAAGGGGAGGGTTGGGGAGATGGAGAACTCGGGTTCAGGTGCAATCGATTGTGGCGTTGGATCGATTGTATGGGTCCGAAGAAGAAACGGGTCGTGGTGGCCGGGTCAAATACTCGGTCCTCATGAACTTTCGGGTTCTCATCTTACTTCTCCCCGATCAGGAACTCCCGTTAAGCTTCTTGGCAGGGAAGATGCCAGCGTGTAAGTTCCTTCCCTTTCTTATTTTATTTATTGAAATATTTTATTCATATCTGGTTTGAATTTATATGGTGTGTTCGTAAATGTCAAATGTGTATAGATTTTATTTTTATGCAAAAACTAGTCCAGAATTAGCCTTTCGTCAAGTTGTAGTGCTAGTTTAGAGGATAATTGTGTGGGCTATAAAGGGATTTGTGGTGATATTTGTTTAGAGGATACACTTCTTGAGTTTGGAAAATGGTATTGAATGCACTGTTGTAACAATATTCTGACAAGTTTTTAGTGTTTTTATTGGTTTTGCTTTTGTGTGTCGGTATTTCTTTATAGAGATTGGTACAATCTGGAGAAATCCAAACGTGTGAAGCCATTTCGATGTGGTGAGTTCGATGGATGTATTGAAAGGGCAGAGTCTTCCCAGGGTATGCCCTTAAAGAAAAGGGAAAAGTATGCGCGCCGAGAAGATGCCATTCTTCATGCTCTTGAACTTGAGAGGCAAATGCTGAAGAAGCAAGAGAAATTAGGTATTGCTTCCAATAGAACCAAATTTAGATCATGTAACACACTAACACTGTTAAGAACAGCAGTCACGGCTCCAGGAACAACCTAACTGTGATTCTGTTTGCAGGAGCTGGGCAAATGGGTGTAGGTTGCCGAGCAAAGAGAAGCAGATGTGTGTATTTACCACCTCAGTCTAGTGATTCTATGGATTATAAAGAGACTCATGTTGAGATGTCATCTTCTCAATTTGGGAAGGAGTATCCTTATCGTAGTTCTTTTGCTGAGGAGGGTGAATCTGCCTTTGTAGATGATGTTCAATCTGATTCTTCTGAAACTGATTCAGCTAATTCTGGTTCAGATTCCTCGGAAACAGAAGCAGACAAGGATGAAGAGATGACCATTTCAGGTTTAGTTTCTGCTTACTTATTTTATGCTATCATTGTTATAACTATCTTATCATTATGTTCTGATGACCACTACTTCAACAAGGGGGAAACGACTTATCCAGTGATGTATATATCTGCGAGTATCATAGCTGGGGAATTTTCTTCTCTTTCACTTAATAATATTTCTTGTAGTGGAAATAGTATTGGTTTTTATTGTTACATAATTTTCTGGATGTTAAAATTGTCATATTCCTTCTATATTCATGCATCTTTCCTTTCTTCTTTAAAAGCGTAACTCTGCACAACAAGTTCATCCTGTCAAACATAGGCCAACCCTACGTCCCTACCCACGTTTTTTAGTTTTTTACATCTTCCAACAAACGTTTGTCTATATTTTTTGTTGCCATGGTCTTCAAAATCATGAACCTATCCTGGATTGGCCAATGTGCATGTGTTTAAGTTCTTAACAATTGAATATTATAAGGAAAGGTCAGGATAGTTCAAATGTACAGTGGGAGCGACCTGCTTTCCTATGGTATAGGATATTAGACTCAGAACAAGGGTAATGAAGGGCTAGAGAAGGAAGTTAATCATCATTATCTTTTAGTTTTGATTGTTTGCCAGCAATCCAGCATACATGTCACTCAACGCTTTTAAGATATGCTTAGCCTAGACAAAGAACAAAGGACAAAAAGGGAAAAGAGTGAAGGTTCACTTCAATTGCTCAAGTTGTATTTGTGAGGCATTGTAGACCCTGAAATTAAGAATACTGTATTTAGTTCCTAAAGTTTCAAAACTTGAGTCATATTAGTTCTTGCCTACATTTTCATTCCTATGTCATCATGTTTTCACTGAAGTAGAATGTTAGGTGACAAAGTGGCAATGGATGCATTATAGATTCAAATTAATGTGAAAATAATTCCTCAGAGGTCATGTAGGGTATCTAGTACCATCATGTTAATATGAAAATAAGTGAAAATGCTGATGATACAGTAACAGAAATAAGTTAACCTTTACTCAATTATTGAAAAGAAAAAGTGAACATCTACTCTAAAAATAACGTCAGCTTAATCAATCAATGCAGCCTGTTATACGAGGGCTGGCTTAGCTTTCTCATTATTTGCCCTTCACTTTCTCTGTGAATAACTTGTGGTGTACAGCTGTCAGAGAATATGTGAATTTGACTTTATTATTGAGATTATGCACTTATCAGTCAATTAAATCCATTTTGCAGTTCTTTGTTTCTTCTGCCTGTGACATCGTGGTTTCTCATTTTCCTTTTGAATTTTTCTGTTTTGAACTTGTTCTTTCGTTTGGGTTAGAATTTTTATTTCAGTTCACATCATTCATTTTAACTCATCTGACGTTATTGTAACTGCAGAAACGGGTCAAGATGCTGAAGAGGAAGAAAGCACTAGTAGTGAGGATCTTGATGAATTGGCAATATCTGCTGACATGCCTCTCCTGTATCCTCGTGAACCTTCAACACGTAATGAAGCTGTATCCAAATGGCAATTAAAAGGAAAGAGGAACAGTCGTAGTTTTGTGAAGAGGTCTGTTGGTGCTCCTGATGGAAAAGGAGTTCGGTATGGAGCAGATGTTGAGCAAGGAAGTCATATAGGCCATAAGAGATTAGGTCCTAATTCACATTACTACAAAAATGGTCTAAGTGATGTCTTTGATGACACCGAACAAACGTTTGGATTCGAAGATGAATTCTCTCTAACTCCTAGAGCAGCATCAAAGGGTCAAACCAAAGTTCGTCATGGTGTTGATTGGGATGTCTGGGGTTGGGAAGATCAGCCTGCTACGAGAGGATATTGGGATTATAAAGGGTTTGCTCCAGGATATGGTGATCGCTATCATTATGATGGGAGGATGAGACCATTTCTGGTAGATGTAGACCTGAAGGTTCAAGCTAGCTATCGCAAAGAGCCTGTTCCCATTGTTTCTCTCATGAGTAAGTTAGATGGTAGGGCAATAATCGGACATCCGATCCAAATTGAAACCCTGAAGGATGGTTCATCAGATATGCTATTTCCTGCATTTGATGATTTCAATAATGATGGAATTGGTATTGAGGGAAGTAGTGTGCTTCCACCAGCTTGGAGGACTGCAAGGAGAACAGCGAATTTTCGTGTTCCTCGTCCACATTTATCATCATCGAATGGTGCTGAAGCTGCTTCAGATTTTTCCTTAGATCAAGAAAGATTTGAATATAGAAGATTAAATGCTGGAAGTTCCAGCTACAAGGGAAGCTTTTCCATTTCCAGGAAGAGTGGCCGTAACAGTCCCGGGCCTTCAATTGACAAGAAGTCAATGAAAAAGGGGTCAAAGAAAGTGAGCTTATCGTCTAGCCAGAAAACTAGAACTCTGTCCTCATTGTCTAGTGAACATAATCATCATAGTAAAAAACCTTTAATTGATAGCAGTTTTTATCAAACAAATAGGTTGATTAAACCAGAGGTCTCTGGGCTCACTACTGTAGCTTGCATACCAGTTAAATTGGTATTTAGTAGATTACTTGAGAAGATTAATAGGCCTCCTTTAAAAGCAGCTAGTAATGCGGCTTTGTTGAATAGTGATGTGGAGAGAAATTCATAGGTTACATGTACATTGTTATATCAGTACAATAATTTACAGTGGTAGCTCAAGAATTTGTTGGGTATGACTTATTTCCAAGGAAATAGAACTCCTATTTATTCAGTGGGTTGTTGACATTTCTAAGGATAAAACCTATTCATGTTGAAGATCTTGTTTTTGCTGCCAAGCAAGCCCACATTTCTCAGAGCTTTTCTCCCAAGGGAACGAGGCTTCTTGTCTTGTCTTGGACATAAAAAGCAAAATATCATCTGTCACAAAATAGTCTGCAACTGTCACTTATAATATTCAATTTAATCTCTCTGAACTGGTACGAGAATTTTAATTTAGTTGTTGAAATTTCAATTTTTGTGCTAATCACATTAACTATGATGGGGGAATCAAGTGGATCTGCTCTACGGCTAAAAATCCACAACCATATGCAACACGCGAAATTGCGACATTGTTTCCTGAAATATTCATGATAAAATTATAAATGAGTTCACTATTCAAAATATTTGACATTTCATAAATTTTTGTATAACTATAAACAAGTATGATTATTGGTATATTGTAAGTTTAATTATCCTATTATAACAAGTTTGATAATTCTATTGATAGATTATTTAGTTGACAAAAAAGTATGAATCAATATATATGAATATTTATAAATATATAATAATTAATTTAGCAATTAATTTTTTATATATACGTAATATTTTTTTTTCTATATATATTCACTTTGATGACACACTTTATGTTTATATATAAATATGTATACATAAAAAAAATATAACATAATTAAATACAAAAATGTTGTATACATATAAAAAATTAGACACTAATT
>NC_029789.2:17870459-17881940 GCF_000816755.2 Arachis ipaensis
TGCATTATTATTTCAATTAATTAATAAATAAATAGAAGGGGGGAAATAAGAAAAAAAATTGAACAAGTCCTTTCTTTTGCTCCTCCTGCTTACTTTCTTTGGTTTCCTCTCTCTCTCTCTCTCTCTCTTTCTCTCTCTCTGTGACTAGTTTGTTTGTGTGGGTTGGGGAGGGATTTTCTGGGAAAATCGGTGGGTAGAATCTTCTGCGCCGCCAAACACTCCCTTCCCTCCCCCTCAACGCTTCAACTAAACTCAACTCAAATGTCATGGGAAGAACCTCCTCACTCTGCAACCTCTTCTCTTGCTTCGCACCACCCACCACCAACGACCACCACCAACAACCACCCGAGCTCGCATTCCAAGAAACCGAACCACTAGACGAAACCCTAGGTCACTCATTCTGCTACGTCAGATCCTCAAATCGCTTCGTCTCTTCTCCCACTCACTCACCCTCTCATTCCGATCGCTTCCTCTCTTCCCCTTCCGCCTCCCTCCGCTTCTCCCCAACCCACACCGAATCCATTTTCAAGTCGATTTTCGGTGCTGGTGTTTCTTTTTTGGCGCCGCTGAGCGGGTTGCACGTGAGCACCCTTAAGTGAGGAAAGTAGAAGGGGACCGAGTGAGTTTCGGAAAAAAAAAAAGGGTTTACAGAAGATTAGAGAGGGAAGAAGGTTGATTGGTCGATGGAGGTGGAGCAAGCTAAGCCAAAGCCAACGCCGAAGCGGTTTGTGAAGAACCAAATCCCCGATTCCATCCTCAACGACGCCGCCCTCAACGCCGCCATCTCCATTCTCCCTCACAACTACAACTTCGAGGTCCACAAATGCGTTTGGCGCGTTCTTTCCACCGGCGCCAAGCGCGTTGCCCTTCAGTTCCCCGAGGGCCTCCTCATGTACTCCCTCCCTCTCTCCGACATCTTCACTACCTTCGCCGCCGTCGACCGCTGCTACGTCCTCGGTGACGTCACCTACGGCGCTTGTTGTGTCGACGACTTCTCCGCCGCTGCGCTCTCCGCCGACCTCCTCATCCACTACGGTCACAGCTGCCTTGTCCCCATCGATTCCACCACCATCCCCTGTCTCTACGTCTTCGTCGACATCAAAATCGACGTTTCCCATTTGGTTGATACCGTTAAATTGAACCTCGAATCTCGCGCCCAGAACCTCGTATTAGCTGGTACTATTCAGTTCGCATCTGCAATTAGGGCTGCGAAGCCGGAATTGGAGAAATCAGGGTTTAGGGTTTTGGTACCGCAGTCCAAGCCTCTTTCGGCCGGTGAGGTTCTTGGCTGCACTGCTCCCAAGGTTTCATTAATGAATGCGTTTAGTGAGAATCCTGAGAACAGCGTTTTGGTGTTTGTAGCTGATGGAAGGTTTCATCTTGAGGCGATCATGATAGCTAATCCTGGGATTAAGGCTTTTAGGTATGATCCTTACATTGGGAAGTTGTTTCTGGAAGAGTATGATCACGTGGGAATGAAGGAATCTAGGAAAGGTGCGATTTTGAGAGCGAGGGAGGAAGCTCGGAATTGGGGTGTTGTTTTGGGGACTCTGGGTAGGCAAGGGAACCCTAAGATTCTGGAGAGATTGGAGAAGAATATGAAAGAAAAAGGGTTCCTCTACACTGTTTTCTTGATGTCTGAGATTAGCCCTGCAAGGATTGCATTGTTTGAGGACTCCGTGGATGCTTGGATTCAGATTGCTTGTCCTCGGTTATCAATTGATTGGGGTGATGCTTTTGGGAAACCAGTGCTCAACCCCTTCGAGGCAGAGATCGCGTTGGGAGTGATACCTTGCTGGTGGGAGAAGAAGAAAAATGTGTTGGTGTCAAAGGTGCAGGAAGGTTGTGAAGATGGTGGTGTAAGTTGCCAGAAGAGTGGTGATTCTTCCTGTGAGTGTAGCTGTGGAGAAGATGAAAATGGAAATGGAAAGAGCGATTTTGGTGGTGAATATCCAATGGACTATTATTCTCAAGATGGTGGGGAGTGGAATTCCTCTTATGTGAAGAAGTCCTCTCGTCCTGTAAGGAGAATTTCTGTATCTTCGATTGCTACTAGTGCCATTTCTCAGTAGTCTTAAACTTTCTATATACTTTGTTAGTTGCTGGATATTGGCTTTTGCCCTAAATAACATTGGATGTTTAGGGAGAAAACATAGTATGATGTGATACAATACAATACATCATCTCATGATATGCGATTTGTTGTTTTATTAGTTTATGACTTCTTGTCTTATTTGTTGTATATTTTTTCTTTCTATCTGATTTTACTTTCCTTCTTTCAATTTATACGTGAACCACTGAACCTCCCTTTGTGGGGTATCCTGTTTGACATTTAGCTGATACTCATTTTTATTCTTGCCTTTTTACCGTTACCCTTCTCTGCTTTAAACTGAACTCCTTGTTGGCTTGTTAAAACAGTGCAAGTGCTACGACAAAAGCAGTGCTATTTAGCGCGAAAGTAAGCGTAGAGTATATAGACAGACGCAAATTATTTTTTATATTGGGATGGAAATGGTATTTTGAAGGATCATGAATTATTATAAGGCGTTATTTTTAAATGTGTAATTTTTTATTCAAAACGTAGAAATTGGACTCTTCAATTTTTTTGGGAATAAAAATCGACATCTCATTTGTTAGGAACGAAAACCGGATCCTCTTATTCATGATTTTTTTTTGTGAAAAAAGCCACAACAAACAAATTGGAAATTTTTTATTTTAATATTGAAGAGTGAATAGAGTTTTACGTTAATGTTACAAAAAAATAGGATTTCAGTGTTCTGAGAACGCTGTTCTGTGTAAGTACAATACGCAGAATATTATAATATGCGATCCATATGTTGTAATTTTAATATTAAAATAATACAATACGCAATTTGTGTATTGTCTTTATAAATAAAAAAAAATCAAATTCGCCTTCTGCAAATTTTACAGTCCCAAATTTTGTAAAATATCGTAATTTCTAATATTAAAGAATTATACCAATTTTTATCCAATATCTAGAAAAAATAAACCACAAATAAGACCCTCTAATTTGATATTAAAAAAAAATAAAAATAAACTTGTAAAGTAATCGGATCTTCTAATTCCTAATTTCCATACCAAAATAAAAATACATGCACAACTAATAGAATTGAATTACACATCTTTTTCTTTCGTAATGAAAAATTGTAGCCTACAAACAGAAAGTGATCTTAATATTTCTCTTAGAATACTTATAGTTGCAAAAGGTATGAAAATAAATTAAAGACAAAATTTAGAAGGCTAGCACTTTTATTAGTGAAAAAAATGAAAAATTCTACATCGTTAGATATAATTTTACGTTATTAAAAATACTAATAATAACTAATTGATGGTTACAAATCACAAAATTTATTGGCTCTAACACTTCTCTAAATTAAATACAAACGATATGATAATATTCAATTTAGGCATCTCCAATTTGACTCGTGTATAGAAAATATTCTTGAAACTTACATTAAGTACGTACGATATGATAATGAGATGTGAATGAGAAAAGTAACGAAAAAACAAGCACCAATTTATATTTGGGTGGTTATGAATGCTCACTTAGTGAATGAATAATTATAATAATTTAAAGTAACGATAGATAATTTAAATTTGACTTTTGTGTGAGAACCAATTTAAAGAAGTGATACAACAAAGATAATTGCTATTTTTAGCGTGTGTTTGAATAGAGTATTTAAAATTTTGAAAAAAATAAAATACCAAATAATTAAATTGTTAAAATTTAAATGGATTAAAGATCAGTCCGAACCCATTTCCACTCATTTATGTGGATTTTTTCGAGTTTTGGCAGTTTCAAATCCTATTATTAAACATTTTTATGTGTTACGATTGTTTAAACATTTTTTTACAAAAATATTATTTGTACATCAAAATCAGCTATTAATATATTTGTGTATAAATACATATGTAATTTAATTTATTTTCAATATATATTTATATTTTAATATGTATTTTATTTGATATACACGTAGTATAATCAAATTTTAAAATATCTTATTTGTATACAGAACAGGAAAAGACGAGAGAACTTATACATGTAACATGTTTGATTCTAATTTTTTCCTTTTAATCAATAATTTTTAAATAAAAAGGGAAATTCTAAAAAATTATTCTTTTATGAGAGTATTCTAAATTCTATATTTCAGAGTAAATACTTTATAGAAATGCTAAAAAATTATCAATAAAATATTTTATGTTAAAAAATTTAGTAATTACTTTTTTATATATACCTAATATGATTGAACTTATAAACCTAACAATACATAAAGCCACCAAAGTAATTAACTAATTATACAATGGTAATATAGTTATCAGTTATCACTTATCAGACTATCAGAGCATATTTGGAATTAAGCTCAAACCTTTTTGAAATTACACGATGTAACAAAATAAATCCCCACCCAACCCTATTTTATTTTATTTTTCAGACAGACCTGCCTATTTCTGCACCAACTACCTTAACCACATACAACCCATGAATAACTATTTACAATTTCTTTGTCAATATGTGTGAATTGTGAATGAATGGATTAGATTCTTACTTCAACAACATCGCCATCTCTTAGCTCGGTATTGGGGAGTACTAACTGGCCATTAATCAAAACCAGCCTTCCCTCCAAACCAACTCTTTGGGCAGCATCGGCAGCAGTGCTACCAGCTTTTAACCTCATAATATCACCATGGGGCCAACTTATGATTACCACTTCTCCAAGATTAAGAGAACCAGAAAGACCATAAGGCTTTGCACTAAGCTTTGTTTGCTTGATACTTACTTCAGAGCGCAACTGTTCTTCCCACGAAAGCATTGTTCTCAAAAGTTGTACCTAAAACATAGAGTCACCCAAATGTTTTCATGTGTCTACTTGAATAGTCACCAAAAAAATGTATCTACTTGAATAACGAGAAAATACTGTGATAAATCATCAACTTTCAATCTCTGATGCTAGACACTTCCATTTCTTTCCTACATTTAGTCAACTAAGTACGTTAGACGAATTTGATTTCTCCAATACAATAGCATTTTTAGTCTTCAATTTGCAACCACAATTGCTACAAAAATATAAATAATGAGAAGAAATTTTTATTAGCACAATGTGGACAGGAGAGGCAAGTGATTGCAGGAAAAAAAAAACCTTGTTGTTGATGCTAGCTTCTACCGAAGTTGAAGCAAGGAAGTCAAATTTTGAACGAGATGTAATACAATCCACCTCCTTGCCCTCGAAGACAGCAGACACCACAGACCAATATTCAGATTCTTCTTGCTCGGTGAAATTGATAACTTGGATGAAAGTTGGCAATAGGCGGCCGAACTGGTCTTGCTGCAAATGAAGCAAAAAATTAATATAAAGTTCTTCAGTATTGCAAAACCCATTATGAGCTAAGATAGTCAGGCAAGTTTATTAAACAAATCTGCCCAATCTTTGATGCTATGTGTAGTCTAGGTTGTTGTTTGGTGTATTTGAATGTCATGTAGTTCTCATTTCTTAGTACTATAGTGGCACTGTGGCAGATTTTCAGACAAAAATGATTTTTCCCCCCTTATCTTTTCCCGATTTCGATACATTGAGCGATCAATTTCATTGATATTATAAACAAAAAAGAAAGAACAATAACATTTAAGTACATAATTTACATTTTCAACTGCTCAGACAAAACATACCTTGTGATACATACCATCTCGACATAGTGTGTACTTCTCTAAACAAGTACACCAATCCCCATGTCCTGGTTCAAACCACCATTCATTAGACACCTGAAACAGGCCAATAATAAGCAAATTGTGATTAAATATAAAATATAAAGATGATACAACTGGAGAGGCTGAAGCGAAGAAGCAAAGCAGAAAGGCAGCATTAAGGAAGATACTGATACATCGGTCCATCTGGGCATAGCCTTCTCAATCAGTGAAACCAGTCAATTTAAGTCCCATCCATGAACCATTCGTCACAAGCCATTTATAGTCAAATTACATCAATATATGTTAATTTAATTAGCATACCTTTTTGTATAGTTGTGCATAAGCTTCCCATCGCTTAATCTGGAAAGAAGATCTTCTGTCAGCTACTGCTTCAGAAGCTGCAAGCCCAAAGCTGACAGCAACTAACAATTCTCTTTCATCCTTTTCAACACTGAAAAGGTGGTGAAAATTCATGAGCCACAAATAGTATTGTCAGCTTTTTAACACAGCGTAGTGTTATGTACCTCATGATTACAGCAGCAAGTAAGTGACTTCCTTCTACCCTGAGGACTGGATGTCCAGTCTTCAATGACCTATATTTACTTAACAAAATATCCGAAGAATTCCCATCTTCTATATCCTTGGAGAAATAGGATTCTTCTGTTTCAGGTTCATCCATGCTGTCTATTGATGACAAAGGATTTCCAGTTTCCTTATACAGCCAATGTGCAGCAAGTCCATGTTCAGCATACTCATGCATCCTCTAGTAAACACAATAATATAAAATGTCAAGAAATAAAGTATAAAGAATTAGCCCATTTGAAATCATTTGGCACCTGTGTTCTTATTTGTACTTCAAGGGCTGAGTTATCAGGACCTTGTACTGCAGTGTGCAAGGACTGCAATTTAAATTATACAATCATTAGCACTATTATTATGCTTAGCATACAAGATGATCATTTAAATTTTATAATAGTATGAACAAGAAAGCCTAACCTGATAGCCACTAGGTTTTGGATTAATGATGTAGTCATCAAATTCACCATCTATGGGAGTCCAAAGCCTGTATACAAATAAAATACCAAAACATGTAGAAATTAGAAGACATTATCAGGGTCAATACAGTTAATTGAAGTAAACGATGTTACAGCTAAGCCTGCAAATCCTAAAATATGAACGTACTTTTCCAAACTAACTGAAAAAGGGGGAGAGAATGCAAAATATAAAAGGATATTTTCAATCAATATGTTTTTTCAGTTGATTCTGGTCTATGAGGATACGTTATCCTCATACTGACCTCTTCCATGCTGCTTTCTTTTTTTTTAGAGAGAAAAGAGCAAAATTCCCAAAGCAAAACAAAAACTTAGAAACAACGTATGCTACTTTCGTTCATAAGCTTATAGCTGGTAGCTTGTATTGTATTACTTAAGTATAGGTTACATGACTGAGATTTGGCATATATTTACCTGTGTACAATGTCAAGAAGATTATAGCAACACTGAATTGCAGGTCCATGTAAAGTTCCATTTTTGTCTCCCACGACTACTCGTAATGCACGTGCATCATATACTTTATCAATGCTTATATCCTTTCGTTTCATCTGCATGATAATACAATCATAATGTGATTAAATAAACTAATAACGCATTTAAGACTAGCAGTATAAAATTACGCTATTAATTAGAAAACCCTGCAGTTAGCCACTTCCGTTCACTAATTTTGCTTTTTTATTTAGCTTCGTTGTTGCAAAATCTGTGCTTGGATGCTAATGACTGTCCACATTGCATAACTAAAGTACATGGCCGTGCATTCTTACTTAAAAAGTCAAGAAATGAACTCTCGCCAATACCTTGCTATATAAACTATAAAGGCTTTTTAATCGGCTTGATAATGTGACTTCCATTCCCGGAACGTAACTGAAAACACGGAAGAAAACTTTAAGCATTTTAGGCACTACAAAATTAAGTAAACCTTAGCAGTTAGGAAATAGAAAAGAAAGATGCTATATGTATCACGTTTTTGTAAACCTTCTCCTTTTAGTATTAAAAGCACTTGGTGAGAAGAGAGAATGCAGTGCTGTGTTATTCTTTCAGACTGATATAAATATCACTTCTCAATAGAGAATACTTTATCAGACACCAAAATAACGAAAGCGTGCACATATCGGTGGACAAGAATGTAAAACCAGCAAATAATAATGGACAATAAGAACATACGAAGCTGATATAATCAATTCTCGCTCAAGTGCTTCCTCACAAATTACCAATGACGCCAAAGCTAACCCAGCATCTTGAACAACCTTCGGTTTCAGGCATGTCTCTGAATTATTCTTCTCCATAGTACTTAGGAAGTTAGCACGTTTTCTCCGATCTAACAAAACATCAAATGGGACTACAGCTTCCAAAAGGTCCTGAAATGAAAGAATATATAGTGTGGTGCAATTAGAATGAAAAATCTGCCCTCATCCTTTCCTCTAGGCATGGCAAAACAGTGAAGATAGAATATTGCGTCTGTTATTGCTCAAGAACTATGAATAATGAACATATAAATCTTTTGCAACCATAAATTACTTGGGGCCTAGTGTTGTTAATCTTACGGTTAAAAAAATGTGATTGATGAGCCTTCTGTCTAACTCAGAATATAATCAACTTTCCAAGTCTGGCGGGAAGCAATTAAAAGTAACATCATTTCATATGCTTTCGGTCTTTCGCATCTTTCTTAAAAATTTTATCTCGTCATATTCTGAATTTAACTACTTTAAACGAACAGTATATTACTTTATCATTTTTGCTCCTACATATCTTGCAGTCAATCTAAAGAAAAGCATTTTTGACTGTATTGTTAGATGCAATACACAGTAGCGTATAAAGCTCCCACCAAAGAAAACCATAAAATAGCATTCAATCAAAACCCGTGATCAGAAGTTACAAATGAGTAAATGAAAGTTCACACGAAAAAATTCTTACCTTTATACATGAGACATCCTCATTGAATGTCAAGGATTCATTGTAGAGAGAACTGTTCTCATCCGTAGGTATCAAATTACCTTTTACAGAGAATCTTCTTGGATTTACTATTTTGTTAGCAGACGTGGACATGGAAGCCAGATCAGCTCGCATCTTCTGAAACGTTTGAGGCTGATAACAACGCACAAATACAAACACAGATTTAGTCAGCTGAATTAAATTTAGTAATGCCAAAGTCGGGTCACCTTGACAATATAAAATTCATTAGGTAAAATATACTTTTTGTTCCTAAAGTTTGCCAAAAGTTTTAAAAAAAACCCTAAGTTTTATTTTGTGTCAATTTTTGTTCCAGAAATTTTCAATTTGCATCAAATGTACCCTAACAACTAACTTTTCAAGAAGTTTAGGACCAATTTAGCAACAACTTCACAAAGACAACCTTCAACACAATACAAAGTTCTGTCACTGACTCCTAGTTGTCAAGCATTATTGCTGAATTGATCCTAAGCTTCTTGAAAATTTAGCTGCTAAGGGTATAATTGATGCAAATGAAAACTTCTGGAACAAAATTGAAACAAAATAAAACTTGGGGGGTATCTTTGAAACTTTTGGCAAATTGCATTGACAAAAATTATACTTTACCCTTTCCATTATAATGTGTATACACAAGAAGATAAAACTATTTGCTGATAGTAAATAGTTTAAAACATATTCTTAACAGCTACAACTCACTTCAAGTGAAGAATGTGAGCTTATTCATGTTTCCACAACACTATGTTGAAATCATGCACAAAAAGCTTTTAACTACTTGATGACAAGACAGCATTTTACATCTCTTTTTAGTGTGCCACATACAATCCTTTTGAGGGTGGGTGGGCAGATATGCAAACGAATTGGAAAACTTCAATGCTTTAATATGTTTGTTCACCTCTAGTTTCTCCATTTCCTCACATTATTATGTCAATATAATTGATGACTCTCAAAGCAAAAGAGACACATTAATTATTTGAAGACCTGAAGAATAGCAAAACAAAGATCTTCCAATTCAGCTTTCAACGCCCATAGACCCAATCTTGAAGCAAGTGAACACCAAATAATTAAGGTCTCCTCTGCGACAGCTTGAGCCTTATGTAATGGCAGAGCGTAACTGCAAAATGTAGCATGTCACACTAAAATTCCCAAAGCAAGTTACCTAAAATATAGTGTTTAGCAAAAACATTCAGAGCAATGTATGGCATATCTAAAAGGTTACTGGTTAAACAGGGCTTTTATACCAAATAAGTATAGTTTACAACTGATAATCATAGAGGACGGAGAAAGGGTAAGATATAATTGATTGGGGAACTAATAAGGCAAAATAATGAAGAGCAGCATTATTGAGGTATAAAGGCTAAAAAAGAATGAAAAAGTTCTGAGTCAGAACTCAGTACATGGTTCTCATGTTGTGAAGACGATCTGCAAGCTTGATGAGCACAACACGTGGATCATCAACCATTCCCAAAAGCATCACTCGCAAATTACTCGCCTAATAGATTGAGGTCAAGGCATCAGAAAAAATCTCCACTGCTAATTCCAGCACTCAATACATGTTATATATTGCAAGCTTCAAAAGGCATCCAGTTTCAATATTATCTTGATTAACTACCAAATGCATTAAGAGGAGAACATTGCTGCACCAACCTATTTTGCGTACGATTACTGTTAGATAGTAAAACTGATTCTGATAAAATTGAGTAATTGACCAAACCTCAAGCATCCACAACTAAAAGTATCAAATATCCAGAATACAGAAAGAGGATAGTATGATACATTTCTAACTTCACATACTGTTCTTTGCATTGATTAAGACGATGTTAGTTAGCCATTATTTTCATTCTATTTTGTTGCTAATTACTGAAACATATGTCAAATTCAGATTCTATACCTCTTCTTGGCCAAGGACACCCTGGTTCTCATTTACCCTTCGATGTCTACGTAACAGCTGCAAAAGGATATCCAGCAAACTTAAATCGAACAATTAGCTAAATCTACAGAATTAATTATAATGTGCCACTTGTTTCAATATAAAATTAAAGGTCTTAGAAAGGCATTCTTCATTCTTTATGATACCTGATTTATGTAACTTAACCTTGAAACACCAGCGACCAACTTGACCACATCATCCCCAAATTCTGCCTCGATGTCCTGCAGACTTTGGCAAGTATCATCAACCACATCATGTAAAATACCCGCCACAACTGTGTCCACAGCCTGAAACAAACAGCACCAGTATCTCAAATAAAATGAAACGTATTTTGACATGCAATGCATGCACCTTAGATCTTACACCCTAGCTCACAACCCAATAGTAATATAAAAGTTAACAAGTGTTGCATAATAGTTTCATACTCTTTTACCACTTGATGGAACCAACGCTGCCAAAATTCTTCCAGTATGGATACAGTGTGTTAAGTAAGGATCTCCAGTCTTCCGGAACTGGCCTCGATGCGCTCTTCTTGCAAAAGCTATAGCCTTCTGAACCTGCCTTCACAAACCAGGTATTTTAATAAATGTAACAACGTATCATAATAATACTAGTCCTAATGCAAGTAGAGATATTATTAAACCTTTGTATCATTAAATATAGGGTAGCCTGTAATTTCTACTCCATCCTGAACAACGGTACCTGCACGCCATTTTAGTTTACTTCTGTTAACACATGAAGTTCTAATAAATAAATAAACAAATAAATATTAGTTCACTTCTATTAACACTATCTGAAGCAATTGACAAATTATGCTTCTAATTACTAGCACTCTCTATGTGGTAGCT
>NC_029789.2:17882034-17884203 GCF_000816755.2 Arachis ipaensis
AAACAAAAACAAAAACAAAATCACAAAAATCACGCGAAAATCTTCAAGCGCAGATAATGTATGAACAAGTCTCAGACTCAAGGAATTCAATTAATCATAGGGAAAATGAAGAAGGATAATAAAAGCATATGAATGAACCTGGTTGTTCCTCCAATTTAGGCCACAAGAAATCAACCTTGGTGGATAGGCAAGCTCCGGAGGCAATTGCAACAGCGGTGACGGCGACCTGCGTGATGGCCGAGGAAACGGCGCCGTGGAGAGAGGCGGAGGTGGTGGCGGCCTTGGCAGCAGCGGCGATGACATTGTCGGAGACGGCGATCTGGTCGAGCAAACAGCAGAATCTGGAACGGTGAGGTTTGAATCTGAAACGGAACATGTGAAGAAATAACGGAGAAGTTTTGTGAGCTAAGATTGTGGAGCGCTGGCATGATAGAATGACGCTCATGTTGTGTGACTGAGTGGATTAGTCAGTTAGTTAGCGACTTAGAGCAGTGACTGTGGCAGTTATTTTTGGAGAGAGAGAGAGAGAGAGAGAGAGAGAGTGAAGAGATATGTGTGGTTGGAGAAAAGAGCAAAGTGTTGTGAAGTGTGAACTGTGAAGGTCAAGGAATCAGAATCGATGGTGGATTGGTATTGGTGGTGGTGAGAGGTGATTTTCTATTTTTCTTTCATAACTGTTCATTGAAATCAGCTTTTGTTTTTTTGCCCAGCTCAGCATTCAGCTATGCTCGTCGTTCGTAGTGGATATAAAACTCACACATGGGCATCACCAGTTGTGACCTGTAAACTTTCTATTTTCTCTATTTTTTAAAATAAACAAATAAATAAAGTAGATAGAACAAGAGCAGGGTGATACTGGTGTTAAATGTTAATCCAATTTTAGCAGATATATTCTGTGAGGTCTTAATTCTATGGAAATAGAAAAATCTGCTTGTATGTCCAAAAACTATATAAAAATCTGTTAATGTGTTTTCCAGTAAAGAAATGAATGAGTTAGTCCGCGTCGCCCCTAATTGTCAAAACCGAAGGATCGATTCGGTGGCTATTATTTTAATATTGGATGTTCATTTTATTAGGTGTACAGATGGTTATTTTAATATTAAAATTTAGGTAGATAATTTAAAAGTGTAGTTTGTTTGGAAAAATATAAATAGACAATGAAAATACTAAATAATGTGAATAATAGATATATCAGATATTCATTTTATTAGGTGTACAGATACTTATTTTAATATTAAGATTTAGATAAATAATTTTTATTTGATTGGTGTTGTTCATGTTGTTTAAAAAAGTCATTAATTACCTAACATAACCCTTATGTTATTGCAGACTCATATATGGTGGTAGACTCCGATCCATTGTCATCCACCAAACTCCTTATACACCCGATCAAACTAACATGTTCAATTTCAATAATGAAATTTATATAAAAAAGGATAGGACCACTGATAAATATATAATAAGTACTAGTTAATTAATAAGCAACACACGAACATTTTTGTTTGGAAAAGATTTCAACATGACATGGATAAATGGTACTAATGAAGCAATAAGTGATTCCAAACTACCTATTGCATCTATTCAAATAGCCGTCACATATATAAAATCTTATGTTCCCCTAATAGCATTTCTGATGAGATAGCGTACTAAAAGTTGATGGCAGCGACACTACTAATGATGAGGCAAAGATGGCAATGAGACTGCTAACTATAGTGTATGAATAGAAATAAAAAACAAAAATGTATATACTTTTTTTAATTTTATGAAATATGAATAGAAATAAAAAACAAAAATGTATATACTTTTTTTAATTTTATGAAATATGAATAGAAATAAAAAACAAAAATGTATATACTTTTTTTAATTTTATGAAATATGAATAGAAATAAAAAACAAAAATGTATATACTTTTTTTAATTTTACGAAATATGAATTGTTATAGTTATATATATATATCGTAATCAAATTTAGAGAGACTAACGATATTATGATCCGATTTGGATCGTAATTGGTACTTAATAGAAAGTATCTCTTAACAAGGCTATTAACAATTAATTTATTCTTCTTTTTATAAAATAACAAGAGGTAAAATTAAAATTATTTATATTTAATTTATTATCATTAAAAACAAATAAATGACTACTAAAAATAATTTTTTTTAGTGGTGAA
>NC_029789.2:17884595-17885330 GCF_000816755.2 Arachis ipaensis
TAATAATTATTTTATTATTTTTATTTTATTATAAATATTTTTATTTTGTTTTATATTAAAATAATTATTTTTACATTTTAATTATTTATTAATTAGTTTATACCTATTATACTATTATATATTATAAGTATTTATTAAAAAATAATATTAATAAATATCATATAATTATAAAAAGAAAAAATAAGTGAATTTATAATTAAAATTAATATAAATTAAATAGAAGTAAACTATTTGATGAACGGTATCTATATGTATTATAATCTGCATATATATGAACCAGAAAACTGTTCATGCATGCATGCCTTTTTAAGGAGAGAGTTCGAACGAGAAGCGGATGAGCATGAAGGATTGTACGTGTTGAAGCACGATGGACTTGCACGCCGTAGGTTTGCCTCATCTGCGACTAAACGGTTCGGTCGGATCGATCTTCATCGAATTTGATCAGTTTTTGTCGGTTTATTCTGAATTTGACCGGTTCGTATCAGTTCTTTATCTTAGACCGTCCAAAATTAGGACTGGACCAGAATAGAATTCGATTCACCAGTTTTCAATCGAACCGACTAACCCAATTCAGTTTTAACAACTATGATGTCACCTAAGCCCATGTTTTTTTTTTTAACGAGAAACTCTTGAATTAATTTTTAGTATTTTTGTAATTATTTTATCGACAAAAATATTAAATTATTTTTAATAAATAAATTTTATTAATTTGTGCATATAAATTCTAAAAATTAT
>NC_029789.2:17885564-17897391 GCF_000816755.2 Arachis ipaensis
CACAAATAATAA
The DNA here is from genome assembly GCF_000816755.2 of Arachis ipaensis. Classification (NCBI taxonomy): domain Eukaryota; kingdom Viridiplantae; phylum Streptophyta; class Magnoliopsida; order Fabales; family Fabaceae; genus Arachis; species Arachis ipaensis. The sequence continues at coordinate 17,885,577 of NC_029789.2, forward strand.
TATTTACTATGATCATGTAAGATTGTTCGTTCTTTATTTTTCTCTTGATTATTATTCGTCTATATTATAATTTTACTAATTATTTCTATTCGAGAAAAAAAATAGAAACAGAAAAAAAAAGTCAAAACTTTTTTTTACCTGTGGGTTAAAAACTTTTTAAAAATTCAACCCTACCCTATTCACAAGTTGAGAATTTCTCAGTCCTAACTCTACCCACACCCTAAAGTTTTCAGCCCTATCCTATCCAATCCTACTCGCAGAAAAATCAAAATTTTTCAAGCAAATATAAAATTCAATCATTTCATATTTCATACAAATTAATAAAATAAAAAATAAAAAATTAAGTTCAAATTAAAATTAAAAATAATAAAATTTTAAGGAAATCTAACGTAAAATTACAAATAACATGATTATCAAGTTTTTAATGAAATTAAAATAACACAAATAAAGATAAATGTCTTGTCACTCTTTTTGTAACTCTAGGTTTTTGCAACATTACTCTTTAAATAACAAACATACTAAATTAAGAGCCATGCTACACATTCAAGTCTTTTTGTCAACTAAGTCCAACCAAGTTGGTCCAAATCCAACAAAAATTAGTTTTATTAGTGAGAGCGTGAATACACGCTCCAACTACTTGAACGTTCTCGCATTCCTCTCCTCCTCCTCCTCCTCCTCGTTCTTCTCCTTTTTCCTCGTGTTTCTCCTCCATCTTCTTCGCATTTCTTCTTCTTCTTTGCGTATTTTCTTCTCATTGTCGTTCTTTTATTGCTATTATTATTGCTATTTTTTTCTCCTCTTCTTCCTAATGATTTTAAAGCATTATACGTTTTTTTTTCTTTATTTAATTTTTCTTGTTTTTATTCTTGTTAAGAGAGAAAAACTAGAAGAATAATGAGAAGCTAAAAGAAGAAGAATGATGCTGATGATAATGAAGAAGAAGGAGGAGGAGTTTTGAGTTATCATTAAGTAATTTTGGTGCATTCTGAATTTAAATAAGGTGTACTTTTGGTACGTGATTTTTTTTTAATTGAGTTTGCTTGTGTGTCATCATCATTAAGTAATTTCGGTACATTCTGATCTAAACTTGTTTTGAACTGAGTTTTTGTGTTTCGTCATTATTAAGGAATTTCAGTGCATTTTGAATTTGAACTGTTATATGTATAAGAAGAGGACGACGATGATGACAATAACGATAACGATAACGATGATGATAATGATGATGATGGAGAAGGAGGAGGAGAAAAAGGAAGGAGGATATTAAAGAAATTCAAATAAGAAAAGAAAGAGGATGAGGAGGAAGAGAAAGAGGAGGAGATGGAAGTGGTGGTGTGGTGGTAGTGGTGACAACGACGATAACGAAAGAGAAAGATAAAGAAAAAAAAGGGGAGGATGAAGAGGAGGAGAAGAAGTAGCAACATCAATAGGAAGAGGAATGCGAAGAAGAAGGAGGAGGAGGGGAAGGAGGGAGGAGGAGGAGGAGCGTATCGCAAAGAAAAAGGAGAAGAAGAAGAAAAGAAGCACGTGATATGAAAAATGGTTATAATAACTTGGTTGGATTTGGTTAAGTATTTTATTTAGTTGTAGAGCTTTATTCTTAAATTAATAGTTTAAATGATTAGCTTAGTCGTTAATTTGAATTTTTACAAAAAGGAGGTTGTGGATTCAATTCTCAATTTTTTTTATTATACATATAATTTTGAAAATTTTCAGATTTTTAACACCAACTTTGAATGATCATAACTTCCTCTACACAATTCCAATTCTCACAAACTTTATATTGATTTAAAGGGTTTTCAAAGATCTTTAATTTTAGATAAGTTTCATCAGATTTTGAAAATCGAGGCAAAAGTTATAATCAGACAAAGTTCACCAAAAATCTATTTTTACCCAAAAGCCTCAAACCTCAATTTTAACCAACTTTCCATTCAAAACCAAACCAAACCATGTCCAACCATCATAAATCATTACTACATACAACATCTTACCATTTCATATCATTCTCCTCAATTTCACACCTAAATTACTAAGCCATTATATCATATCTCACTACCAATCTAAAATTTCCAATTCAATCATAAATCCACACTCATAATCATCATCAACCAACAACAACCTCAACAACCAAAACAAATCCTCATAAATTCCAATAATCATTATCAAACTCCATTCATCATTAACCAAATCTATCATAACGCTCATCAACACCAATAATACCCAACAATAATCAACAACTACAATAACCAACAATAAAAAATCATCATCAATGTTTGTTATCAAACATCATAATCATCAATATCCTTTATTCCAACCCACCATAAACATTTTACATTAACTCATCATCTTAATTTCTCAAAATTCTCATTATCCATCAATAATTTCATACACCAACAATTAACATCAATTCATATATAATTTCTCATACACCCACAACATTCAATCCTATCTTAGGGCCAACTAGACTAAGTGTCCATGAACATTACGTATTACATAAAGAAAACCGAAACCATACTTTGGCCGATTCTCAACTGCACCAAACACTAAAACGAAGCCACCAAACTTGATCCAAACCCTCAACCAACTCCAACAAACACCAAAACTCAATCTAATATCACATATACATACCAACATCAAAACCTAAGATACATAAAATAACTAAACACAAGGGTTTAGTGAAACCTTATCTTATCCAATGTAATTAGGGGTAAAATCTAATATTTACCCGCTACTAGAGATCACCTAAACAAGCAAAACTACAAAATCTACTCAAAAACCAAACATAAAAATGTGCAGAACCTAGGGCACAAAACTAGAGAGGGGATTTCAAGATCTTACCAGATTTGCATAGATAGAATCGAAGAGCTTGCCAAGAACTTCGTGTGGCTATAAACGGCTCGTCAATCGGAGTTCCGGATCAAAAGTTATGGCCTTCGGAAGGTGGAGGTGAAAAGTGCACTCTCTCTTCTTCCTCTCCTCTCTAAACCACGGCCCTCTCTCTTTCTTAGGGCTGAAAAATGAGCTCAAAGCTCATTAATTGAGCTTATATAGGTTGGATTTTAGACCCGGTTTGGGTCTGGTCCAACCCGTTAGCATTTTTGGTCTGTTTTGTCCATTTTGGGCCAAAATCTTTAAGATTAATGTCCGGTTTTTTATTCTAAAATTATTTTTATCCTTTCAAAACAACAAATCAATTTTCTAAATATTATTTTTCAAAATACGCAGCACTGGACAGACTAGAGCTGGTACTGCTGGCTCAAGCGCCAGTACGCATTTTTACAAAAACTTTTCGAAAAAGATACATTTTCCAACTCAGAAAAATTTATTGAAATCAAATGTCACATTTTTATTTTCAAATTAAAACCTCTAAATTTGAATCTATTCCGGGCACTAAAATTACTTTATAAAACGGTTTTGTGTGAAACCGCGGGTTCTTACATCCTCCCCTCCTTAAAAAGATTTTCGCCCTCGAAAATACGAAACACGCGATGGGATATATACATATATATACATATATTCCCCACGAAGCACCTTACTTTCAACGTTGCTAACCCAACAAGTTGCCAAGGCACCTCGTTCACCATCATCCTACCGTGTCGACGTTCTCTCTCGACAACTCCTCCATAGAACAGTTATCTCGGATAGGCAGAAAATGAGCGGATTTGGTTAAGCAAACCACGATCACCCAAACCGCATCATAGTCCACTTCCACTGAGGAATCTTAAGAGGCTGTATCATTCCTGACGACTTCTGATGCTCTATCTTCGCCTTCTAACACGTCAAACACTTGGATGCCACTGTAGCTACATCACCTTTCATCCCAAGCCACCAGAACATCTTCTTTAAGTTACAATACATCTTGGTGCTTCCGGGATGAACAGAAAATCCACTGCAGTGAGCCCCCGACAACAAGTCTTGTCTCAAACTTCCGATATCCTGTTTGCAAACTCTCCCCTTATCTCTCCACAATCTTTCACCCTCCTTAGTGAATTCTTCACGCCTCTTATCACCAACTGGTTGCAACAATTTTTGAAGCTTCCGCTCATCTTGCTGAGCCCTCTGAATCTCTGCCTTAAATGTGCTTGAAATCTGCAACTGGCTCAAACAAACTCTTCCGGCCACCTCACCAATGTTCCAGCTTAAGGTCCACAAACTTATCCACTAACTCCTCTTCCTTGATTCTCACCCAAGCAATTGTTAAGGATTTCCAATCCAATGCATCTGCGACCACCTTCACCTTTCCAGGGTGATAACTCAGTTCAAAATCATAATCCTTTAGCAACTCCATCCATCTTCTCCAACACATTTTAAGCTCTTTCTGATCAAAGACATACTTGAGACTCTCATGATTAGAAAGAAAAGACGCTAAACCTCACTCCGCACAGGTGGTGCCTCCAAATCTTCGATGCAAATACAATCGCCTCTAATTCCAGATCATGAGTTGAATAGTTCACCTCATGCGGTCCCAGCTGACGTGGTGCGTAAGCCACCACACTCCGGTGTTGCATCAACACGCAACTTAAACCCTTCAGAGAAGCGTCATAGCATACTTCGAACGGTTCATGCGGTTCCAACAAGATTAAAACAGTTGCACAACTTCCGCTGCGTCACTCTAATTATCGTCACTAGGAATCTGAAATCCTTTCTTTTTAAACCAAAATACCGAATTTGTAATATTTTTCAAAACCTTTAAAACAAGTCCAATCTAAATGAGTCCATTGTTAAAACCTTATCAAAAGAGTCAAAAATCACTTACTAGTAAGTCAAACACTTGAAATCACAGTTTTCTTAAATAAAAACTTTTTAGTTTGAATTTCTTTCGATAAGATCATTTGGAAACCAAATTCACAAATGAACATAATCGGAGAACTCACTTTTCTTTTTAAACAATATCTTCCAAACCAAGAATTTCTGACGTAGTTTCAAAACCAAAGACTGCTTTTGTAACATTTTGCAAAGCTGTGAAAACAAGTTCAATCTAAACCAATTCATCATGAAAGCTTTTTCAAAAGGCTCAAAAATTCATTTATTCTTAAATCAAAACCTTTCAATTTGAATCCCTTTTTTATAAGATAAATTTGCAAACCAAGATCACAAGTTATTAAAACCACACAACCCACCTTCCTTTTTAAATCGTATCATTTGATCAAAAGTTCAAATCCTAGTTTCAAAACCAAATCAGTTAAACCAAAGCTCCAAACCAGATTTGAAAATCACTCTAAATCTTAAAACGTCAAAATCATAGTTAAAAACTGCAAGGGCGTTAGTTGGTATTTTCGTTGCCACTAGTGTTGAACCGCACCCATCGCCCACACAGGGAACCCCCCAAGACTTCTAGTCATACCTGGTAACCATTCTAGCATGCCAACTCGGATCGTTCATCATCACAAGTCCAAAATCCTCGGCTACCGCCGCTAGAATCCTCCTTTCCCAATGGTTTACTCCGAACAAAACTCTAAGCTCTTGAAATTCTAACGACGACTTTACAAAAGATAGAACCAAACTAACCTCAGGTCCAGGCAATATAAGACTCAAAGCATACGCTTACCTCTCGTCGAAGGATCCGACGCCATCGCCTCACGTGCCTCCAAAGCAAACACAAGGCCTGGTTGCTAACTCTTACCCACACCTCGGTTCCTCCCTCTACGGCAGTCCTTAGCAAGGTGCCCTGGTAATTCGCAAGTGTAGCATCGACCATCTCCCTTGGCCATATGGAATTGAGCGTTGTTGTTCTTTCTGAAATCCCCTTGACCTCGCAGATGTTGAGGAGTGTGTTCATTTCTTTTAAAGTTCTGTCCCCTTGGTCCAAGGTGATCGTCACGCTCCCTACTCGTATTTTCTCCAGAATTCTCCTTGAACGAGGCTACCATTTTAGCATATTCTTCAACCACCGTTGCCTTGTTCACCAAATAAGAGAAAATATGAATCTCTATAGGAGCCACAGTAGTCATGATGTCGTACTTCAAACCCCTTTGATACGTGATACACTTCCAATTTTTATAGGTTTTCGGGACACCCTAACACACCCTAGAGAACCTACAAAGTTCCTCAAATTTGAGACAAAGAACCTTGCTTCAGCTGCATCAGTTCCATCTCTTTGCTTCCCTTGCAGACTCAGGGAAGTACTTCTTGTAGAAGGCCATTTGAAATACATCCCAAGGAGCATCTGCATTCTGGAGCTGTAGCAAGCAGCATTCTACCTGCCACCAATGCTGGGCCTCTTCCCGAAGTTGGTAAGTAGCTAACTCTACGTATTGGTTATGCGGAACATGCTACACTTGCAGTGCACGCTCCATAGCTTGGAACCAGTTATCCACTTCCGTGGGATTAGTTGAACCTCGAAAACTCGGAGGATGAACCTTGAAAAAGGTCGCCAAGGTCATCGGAGCACCTCCCGTGTTATCTCTGTTTCCTCCCGCATTCTCATTCGCATTTCTTTCGCCATTCCCGTTTTTGTTTCCGGCCGGTTGGCCTAATCTTTGCACAACTTTTAGATTCGCAATAGCGTTAGCCTCCATGGTGTTCGCAAGGTCCGTCATTGCCGCCATGAGCTCAGCATGGTTATCGGTCGGTCACTCATTCCTACTCTCTCTTCATAAACGTGTATGACCTCATCCGCGAGTAGCCATTAGGGTTCATTTTTACACCAAACATTTGATATCAAGGTGATCAGTCTCAATATCAAAGGTCTAGTGCTTCAATTATTCCAAAAAGGCACTCAAAAACAAGCATGCTATGAAATATCAAGTAGATAACCTAAATAGCATGAAAGAAAAATGACCCAGAGTGTGCAATAAAGTACAATCGGTCCATCCCTCAAGCTCACGAGGACGAAACTTGGTAAAAAACCGTGGAATACCTACTCGAGTGGTCACATTACATAGCAAGTTCCAGCTGCACAACCTATGATGTGTAATACCCCAATTACCCTAAACTTTACCTCTAGTCATAAACCAAAGGTTAATTAGAGGTTACGACAGTCCTAAGGCTTATACATATTTATATATAGAAGGAAATAATATATTCTAGAAGCCTGATGAAGGATATAGCTCAAAAACAGAATTACAAAAGCGTGAAACGTTCACACGAAGATAACGCATAAGATACAAGGCATGGTATAAGAGAATAAAGCATATATAAATATAAGAATATAATAATCATAGAGAACTAGCCACAGCTTGCGGAGTTTAAGCCGACTAGTTACAAATTGACAAATACAGAGTTTTGGAATTTAAAACAGCTTATACAACCTATCTCTCAAGCAAGCCTCTAAGTCCATAAGGATAAAATACAAAAAGATGTGAGAGTAACTATAACAAAGTAAAATAAATTAAACCAAAGAGGAACCATACTCCGCTCTGTCACTATATCCGCAATCTCACCGAAGTTGATTACGACCTGCATCTGAAAAATAACAACAAAGTATGGAATGGAACCGGAGGTTCTCAGTATGGTAACAGTGCCCAATGATGTAAGATGTAAGGCTCCGAGATGCCGAAGGCAATCCTAGAACTTCACATCACATACGGATATTCAAGCTTAGAACAAAATAAATAAAAGAACTTAAAACATAAACCAGTGTTATCTAAACTTAGGGGAAATTCTAACTAAACTAATCACACCGTTGTATCCCACAGCCCTTGCCAACCTACCCTCCATGCGATCTCATTGCCACCGCCTACCTAACCTCCTCAGCACCAGACAAACACAATTAAGGCAAGCAAATAAAACACAGATAATGTTCATATACAGCAAGTAGTTCAAGAAGCAAATAGGCATGTTATACACTTAGACAAACTCAAGTAAACAAAGCAAGCAAGCATATAGAAGATGCACATGATGAATGTCTGCCCTATTGGCTGTGATATCACATGTCAGTTATTGTGCCAAACCCGACGGCAAATCCGGTCGACAACTCCCGGATTAGTCTCTCTATTGCGCATAAGGAGGAAAATTCTGAGGAAGAGTGCCCTACAACCTTCTCTTTTCAGAGGAAAATATTCCGAGAGAGCGTGCCCTACCACCTTCCTCTGGTTGTCGCATGATTCCGTGGGTTAGTGCCCTACCACCTAGCAATCAGAGAGAAGTCGCATTTTCAGGTGGAAGAATTCCGAGGGATAAGTGCCCTACCACCTTCTCCTTTTAGAGGAAAATATTCCGAGGGAGCGTTCCCTACCACCTTCCTCTGGTTGTGAGAATTATGAGTGAGAAGCCCATCTTCAACTCTCACATCTAAACATAGGCGGGATACTGCCACTGCCCCTACGACGGATAATAATGCATATTATGATTACATATTCAACCTTAGAGGACACTCTTCTAAACACACTTCCACTCATACTCATCACAACCATCATCCAGTCATAAGTTCCTTTCCGAACTCCTTAGCTTATCAGTTTCTCAATTCACTATCAGTACTCGCCAAGTTCACTACTCTTCCTTCTCTCTCAACCAAACTCATCCCCAATACACCAGAAACTTGGACCTCCGTTTGCTAACTTTTCATAATAGACATCAACTATAACCCTTAACTTATTTTCCATATTCCCATACTCAAAAGTAGGCCCAAAAGCTTTAAAATGGTGTTATAGAAGCTTACAACCTTGTTGGGAAGGTGAAATAGTTGAAAACAATTTTTAAAATTATGAAACAGGGCGTGTGCGTCCGCACAGGGTGTGCGTGCGCACGCACAGGAAGATTTTGAAAGTGTGCGTACGTACAGGTACTAAAATTTACAAGCATGTTCACTCGCACAAGCTGTGTGAGCGCCCCCAATAGACGACCCTTCCCGACTTGTGCATGCGCATAGGGCTGTGCGTCCGCACAGGTTGTAATGCTTCATTGATGTGTGCGCGCACAACATATGCCAGCGCTACTACCAGAGCTCTTTCCCCTGCCTGTGCGTATGCACAGGTCTATGCGTTCGCACAGAATAGAATTTTCGCAGGGTTGTGCGTGCGCACAAGGCTGTGCATCCGCACATATCAAAAAATCCTAAAATTATGCAGCTTTGCAAAATTTTAGATTTTTAACACCAACTTTGAATGATCATAACTTCCTTTACTCCAATTCTCACAAACTTTATATCGATTTAAAGGGTTTTCAAAGATCTTTAATTATAGACAAGTTTCATCAGATTTTGAAAACCGAGGCAAAAGTTATGATCAGACAAAGTTCACCAAAAAATCCATTTTTACCTAAAAACCTCAAACCTCAATTTTAACCAACTTTCCATTCAAAACCAAACCAAACCATGTCCAACCATCATAAATCACTACTACATACAACATCTTACCATTTCATATCATCCTCCTCAATTTCACACCTAAATTACTAAGCCATTACATCATATCTCACTACCAATCCAAAATTTCCAATTCAATCATAAATCCACACTCATAATCATCATCAACCAACAACAACTTCAACAACCAAAACAAATCCTCATAAATTCCAATAATCATTATCAAACTCCATCCATCATTAACCAAATCCATCATAACGCTCATCAACACCAATGATACCCAACAATCCTCAACAACCACAATAACCAACAATAAAAAACATCATCAATATTTGTCATCAAACATCATAATCATCAATATCCTTTATTCCAACCCACCATAAATATTTTACATTAACTCATCATCTTAATTTCTCAAAATTCTCATTATCCATCAATAATTCCATACACCAACAATTAACATCAATTCACATATAATTACTCATACACCTACAACATTCAATCCTATATTAGGGTCAACTAGCCTAAGTGTCCATGAACATTACATATTATATAAAGGAAACCAAAACCATACCTTGGCCGACTCCCAACCGCACCAAACACCAAAACAAAGCCACCAAGCTTGATCCAAGGCCTCAACCAACTCCAACAAACACCAAAACTCAATCTAATATCACATATACATACCAACATCAAAATCTAAGATACATAAAAAAACTAAACACAAGGGTTTAGTGAAACCTTACCTTACCCAACCTGATTAGGGGTAAAATCCAACATTTTTCCGCTACTAGAGATCACCTAAACAAGCAAAACTACAAAATCTACTCAAAAACCAAACATAAAAACGCACAGAACCTAGGGCACGAAACTGGAGAGGGGATTTCGATATCTTACCAGATTTGCCTAAATAAAATCGAAGAGCTTGCCAAGAACTTCGCCTAAATATAGCCTCCGGAAGGTGGAGGTGAAAAGTGCACTCTCTCTTCTTCCTCTCCTCTCTAAAAACCGCGGCCCTCTCTCTCTTAGGGCTGGAAAATGAGCTCAAAGCTCATTAAATGAGCTTATATATGTTGGACCTTGGGCCCGGTTTGGGTCTGGTCCAATCTGTTAGCGTTTTTGGTCCGTTTGGCCTATTTTGGGCCAAAACCTTTAAGATTAGTGTCCGATTTTCGATTCTAAAATTATTTTTGTCCTTTCAAAACAACAAATCAATTTTCTAAATATTATTTTCCAAAATACGCAGTACTGGACAGACTAGAGCCGGTACTGCTGGCTCAAGCGCCAGTACGCATTTTTACAAAAACTTTTCGAAAAATGTACATTTTCCAACTCAGAAAAATTCACTGAAATCAAATGTCACATTTTTATTTTCAAATTAAAACCTCTAAATTTTGAATCTATTTTGGATATCTATTGTATAGTTTTTTTTATGTATATTTTTATATATTCTTTTCATATAATATGATAATATTGGTTAAAGGCGAAAAACTTCGGCTTTCTTACCACTCTAACTTTACTAATTAAAAATTATGAATAGAAAAAATTATTGCAATGTATCTATTGTAACTCCTACCCTAAAAGTGCTTAACAAAAAATTTATGAATAAAAATAAATGATTAACTTTTTTTATATACTTGTACCATATTTATTAAAAAAACATTTGGTACATTTTCAATGTAAGAAAATTTTACACAAATAAGTAGATATTGCTACATCGACTAAAATATCTTATTTTTATGAGGAGTGATACACATATAAGTCATTTAGTTTACAAGTCATACAAGTTGGGAGAAACTTAACAAAAAATACGCTGACCCATATACGATTTTTATGGCGTGCTTCGCGTTCCTCCTTTTCTTCCTCCTCTTCCTTCTTCTTCTCCTTCTTCTTCTCATACTCTTCTTCTTTTTCCTCCATGAAAACGAGTTTCTTGCCAAATTTGATCTCCTTCGTGCATTCTCTCTTTACCTTTTCATTCGTTGTTTTATCTGCGTTATCACTTGTATTCTTGCTTCGTTTTTTTTTTCGATTTTCATGGTTTCTGAAATCAAGCTTTGAAATCGTTTTGAAGATAATGAAACTTTAGAAATACACCCAAACAATTACAGAAATACACCCAAACGATTATAGAAATACACCCAAAGGATTACAAAAATACACCCAAATAATTTAAAAAATACACCCAAAATTCGTTGAAGTACACCTTATGCATAATTCAGAACTCTTCTTCTTTCTCCTCCTCATCTTCTGTTGCTTCTTCTTCTTCATTTTCTTATTTCATATTCTCATAATTCTTTTTAGGAGGAAAAAATCAAACAAAGAAAAAAAAATACATAATGTTGCAAAATCAAAAGAAGAACGAGGAGAAACACAACGACGAAGATGAAACACTTCAAAAACGAAGAAGAAGAAGAAGAAGAAGAGGAGACACGGAAAGAGAAGAATGAGAAGAAAAAGAGGAGACATGAAGAAAGAAAAAGAAGAAGAAATAAATGACTTGTATGACTTGTATGAAAACGCTTGTAGGTGGAGAATTTTTCTTAAATTTATTATTAAAATTTATCTAAATTT
>NC_029789.2:17898262-17899424 GCF_000816755.2 Arachis ipaensis
TATCAGTATATTAAAATTAAATTATAAAAAACCTAAACATTTTCTAAGGTTAACCATATTTTATTGCCTTAAAGGTCGGAATTAAGTGTGGAGGGTGGACGATTTAGTTGCATGACTTTGAATTCTAATGATTTGTTTATTATTAAATCGATTTATAGTTTCTACTTAACCTTTCACCTCCCAAAAGATTATTCCGTCGAGCTTTATTCAAAGATTTAGCTTGAACCACCCCAATGAATTCGGAGTGCTTAGTTACAAAAAAGTAGCTACTAACTAATGAGCTTCACTTTAGAAGACATATAGCTTTGAATAATTTATAAATTTTTATGTGAGTCTTTATTCCATGTTCTTTGTGACTGCAGAGTTGCACATAAGATGTGCAAGAACATAAACAGATGGTTGAGAATAACTTTTTTACCTTATTTCTTATCCATTGATTATTAGAGAATTTATCTTCTCAATCTCACATTAGAAGGTCTTGTGACCCTTCTTTTCGCTAGCACTTTTTTTCTGTTATTTACGATATCTTTCGGTCTAACAAGTCAAGAGCTAATTTATTATGGATCTGAGTTCTATTTAAGAGTTTGTCATTGGCCAATTGATTGCTACATGCACATGGCGGAATTCGAACCCCTGACACTTGCTTAAGTGGACAAGTGAGCTGACCACTTGACCAATCCAAGTTAATTTTTTTTCGCTAGCACTATGAATTCATTATGGTTTCGTCGAAATAAGTTTATTTTTGAAAGAGATAGAGCCTTTCGTGAAGGTAAGAATCATGAACTAACTCTCTATTTGTACAATGACTATCACCTTACCCATGCTAAATTGTTTGACACTACAAGAAAAAGCTAAATACCGTTGGATTTACCGTCAAATTTAGCGTCGAACGTTAGTGGCAGATTTGATAATAAATTCGTCAGATAAAGAGGTTACCGTCGAATTTGATTTTTCGACGGTAAATTCGCTAGTAATAATTGGAGAAAAAATAAGAAAAATTGGCGCCGAGATCACCGTGGGATTTACCATTAGATTTATCCGCCGGTAATCCCTGATCAATGCAACACTGTATTTTGGTCACTTTTAAAGCGTTACCATTGGATTTTTTTGCCAGTAAAACTGACGGTAATCTTGCCTAAATTCGAACCGCGAACATCTCTCT
>NC_029789.2:17899488-17912815 GCF_000816755.2 Arachis ipaensis
CTCCCTCTCTCTCTCTCTCTCTCTCTCTCTCTCTCTCTCTCTCTCTCTCTCACTATCCAAACCATCTTCAACAGCCTCTCCACCAGCGTCAGCCACCACTAATTGCATCCAAAGAATACATGAACTCGGTTAGGTGCTCCTTGCAAAGTGTTGGTTGCTTTGTCACTACCATTTTTGTCCTCCCGACACTACTGTCGCTGTCGTTACTCCCTTAATCGCCGACCTGTGTCTCTCCTCCCTCCTACAAGTAGGTTGCCCTCATTCCTCTTTCTATTCCATCCTCGTTTTTATTTCATTTTAATTAAAAAACCCCTAACCCCCCTTTTTGAACCCTAACCTTAAATCCTAATTTGTGGTGTATGCCTATGTTCTTGTTTTATTTTGATTTTGTTGAATTTTTATATATTTTAGGGTTTGTGCTGATTTCGTTCTTTTTTTTTTTGTTTATTCTGATTTCGATTTTAGGATTTATTCCGGGTTCATTATTTTATTTTAATTTTAAAATTTGTGATTTTTGAATTCATTATTTTTTTATGATTTTTGTTCTTATTTGTTCTTAATTTGTTTCTGTTCTTGATTTTTGTTTTAATTTTTAGTTTGTTCTTGATTTTTGTTCGAAATGTTGCTGTGACCTATGAGGGTTGCCTTCTGTGGATGTTGTCAAACTGGACTGTGGTGGCTGGACAATGTGACTGGGTGAGACTGTGACTCTGTGAGACCTCTCCTTTGCCTCCAATTCAAGTAAGACCTTCTCTTTCTTCCTCTGATGGTGACTTCAGTCCCCTCTTCCCTTTTATTTTCTTTATTAAGTACTTTAATATTGTTCAATGAATCTGATGTACACTTGTGCTATGTTGCTTTCTTCTTTATTTTGTTCTTTGATTTATGAATGTAAGAATGATGATTTTGCTGAATGTTGGATTATTAAAATTTAAAGGTTAAATCTCAAAATAGTCTCTGAACTTACACTCGAGCCTCAAAGTAATCATTGAAGTTAATAATTACTCAAATTTGTCCCCAAAATTTCCCTCCGAGACCCATAGTATTCCCTAAAATAATTTGTGTCCATCTTTGCCAATGGGAGCACTAAAACGACATCATTTTGTACTTAAAAAAAAACCCTTTTGAGTCCCCCTCTGTAAGAACCGCATCTAATCAATCGGTTAATTAAGTGATTATATTGCCCACATTACGTTCCGAAAAAGTTAGAGTGAGAATTTGAGGATTTAAAGGTAATTTTTGGACTCAGTGCGTCTTTCTGAGTCAAAAAATGTGTTTTCTGCGAAAAATCGTGAACTGACAGTTGAACCGGTTGAACCAGTTCAAGTCTGCCCGAAACCGCATGAGAAAAAGTGAAAATAGTCAAGAACTTTAGAAAAATATTAGAAATAGAAAATCGGGCGTTAATTTTAAATGTTTGGCCCGAGGTTGGGCCAAACGGGCTAAAAACGCTAACGGATTGGACCGGGCCCAAGTTGGGCTCAAGCCCAACATATAAAAGGGTTCATTAAGTGAACCCACTTCAACATAACACACAAATAAAGTACACTCATGCTGCTGAGAGGGAGAAGAAGAGAACCTCCATTTTTACTATTCTCTTCAATCTTCTTAAGCTCATATCTTGAGCTATAGAGCTCCGATCGCCGCACCATTTGCGACTACGCGTTTCTTGTGACGAGCTCTACAAAACCCATATAAGAAATTGGTAAGGTAAGTTCTAAATCTTCCCAGTTCTTCTCCTCAAAATTTCGGGTATTTAGAGCTTTTGATTAAGTGAGTTTTGTGATTTTGGATGTTTAGGTTCACTCTAATCCTTGCTTAGCATTGGATTTTGGCTATCAAAACTGTTGGAAAAGGTAAGAAACTTAAACCCTTATGACATTATGTTTAAATGGAACCCTAGGTTGATTTGTGATGGTTTATGCATATATAGTTTGATTATTGTGAGTTTGGAGCTTGTTGGTGATTGTTGGAAGCTTGGATTATGGTTGGAAAGCTCATTTCGTGCTCAATTTTGAGTTTTTGATATATTGAAAATCGGCCAATGTATGGTTTCGGTTTCCTCTATGTAGTATATAATATTCATGGACACTTAGGCTAGTGACCCATAGGATAAGTTTGGAATTGAATGGTTGTTGAGTTGTTGAATGATGGTATGTGATGATTTATGGTGATTTGATTATTGTTGAGTTTGATTATAATTGATTGCTAAAGATATGATGAAGATGAATGATTTGTGAAGTTGAGAAGTGAATTGGTAATGTAGTTGGGAAATTGTTAATGAGATTTGATATATGTGATATACTAATGTTGATATTGTGGGTGAGGAAATGTGAAGGAAAAATGTGGTAAGCTTGGTGTAATATGACATAGAGGGTTGATTTTGTTGAAAAATGGAGTTTGGATTGGGTTGGTTTGGTTTTGGTTGTGTTTTACAAAGAAATTGTGGAAGTTGTGATTTTGGGTAAAAGTTGGTTTTTGGTGAAATTTGTTTGATCATAACTTTTGCCTCGGTTTTCAAAATTGGTTGAAAAAATTGGTTGAAATTTATTTAGAATTAAAGTTCATTGAAAACCCTTTAAACCAATATAAAGTTTGCAAAATTTGGAATTTCGTAGAGGAAGTTGTGATCATTCAAAGTTGGTGTTAAAAATCTGAAATTCTACAAAGTTGCAGAATTTCAGGATTTCTGATATGTGCGCGCGCACATCAATGAAGAATTGCAACATGTGCGCACGCACAGCGCTATGCGCACACACAAGTCGAGAATGGTCGTCTGTTGGGGCGCTCGCACACCCTGTGTGAGTGAACAGACTTTATAAATTTCAATATCTGTGCGTACGCACACCCCTGTATGCATGCACACATTTAAAATCTTCCTGGGCGTGTGCACGCATAACCCTATGCGGACGCACACGCCCTATTTCACAAATTTAAACTTTTATTTCAACCGTTTCACCTTCTCGACGAGGTTGTAAGCTTCTATAATATCATTTTAAGACTCTTGGGCCTATTTTGGATATTTGAAACATGGGAAAAGGATTTAAGGGTTTTAGATGATATTATTTGGAAAAATTTAGAAAACGGAGGAGTAGGTTTCTGGCATACTGGGGTGGTTCAATGGTATGTGATGAATGGTTGATGTATAAGATGAGAATTGAGGAACTGTTGAGTTTGGAACTGAAATGTGAATGAACAGTAGTTGAAAAGAGTCGAGGGCTCTGAATGAGATGATGGATCCATATTATACTGAAAATGTTTTTGAAAACCACTGTACTATTTTTTTTCATTGAGATTATGAGACGCTATGCGCCCAACAGGGACAGTGGTTGGATCCCGCCTGTCGAGGTAGCGGTGGCGGCGTAAGGGCAGTGGTTCGTCCCACTTGCATTGAGATGTGAGGTCTGTGGTAAGAGTATCCTGCTCACATCCCTTCGGATCAATAGAGCGTCCAGGCGCAAAACCCTGGACAGTGATCCGAGCACTATATCTCGGGGGTTCTCATATGATGATTTCGAAGGGCGACATCTCCATGGAGATGTGTCGGGTTGGTAGTTGAACCGACAATGTGATATCACAATTCACAGCCAATAGGGCAGACATTCATCATGTGCATTTTCTATCTGTTTGTATGCTTTGCCGACTTGAGATTGTTTGCCTATTTGTATAACATGTCTAATTGCTACTTGAGTTGATTGCTATTTATGCTTCTACTTGTGTTTTACTTGCATTGTATATAATTGTGCTTTCTACTGGGATTGAGGAGGTTCGGAAGGCGAAGGCGATGAGATCGCATAGAGGGTAGGCTAGTGAAGGCTGTGGGACAGCGGTGTTTGCTTAGATTAGAAACTCCCCTAAAATATAGTACCCGGTTTAGTTATGTTAAGATTTATATAATTATGCCTATTCATTTTAGAATGCTTTAAGTTTGAATCTTGTGATGGATATGGAGTCTAGGATTGCCTTTGGCGTCCCGGGTTCTTATATCCTACATCACTAGGCACTGTTACCATACTGAGAACCTCCGGTTCTCATACCATATTTCTGTTGTTGTTTTCAGATGCAGGTCGCAACCCACCATGGTGAGTTATTTTATTGGTGACAGGAGCGGAGGATCTGGATACCTTTTTGGAGTCTTTTTGATTTATTATGTATATGTCTCTCACTTTTGTATTTTGTTTGACCTAGAGGCTTGTATTTGAGAGAACAAAACTTGTATAAGCTGTTTTTACTGTCTGGTTCCATGTATGGTCTGTATATGGCTAGCCGGCTTAAACTCTGCGAGTTGTGGCTAGTTTCTTATGATATTATATACTTATCTTTTGTTATATTACCTTTGTTTCTTGCGCTTTAAGTCATTAGCTTCGATAGTACGGTTTGCGCTTTTCAAATCCTATTTTTGAGCTATATCCTTCATCAGGCTTCTAGATTATACTATTCCTTCTATATATATATATGAGCTTAGAATTGTCGTAATCTCTGGTTAACCTTTGCTTTATGACGCGAGGTAAAGTTTAGGCTAATTAGGGTGTTACACCCTCCCCAACCCTACTCTTTCACACTTAACACTCAACATTACTCTCTCACCACATGAAGAAGAAAAACCCAGTTACAAGTGCTGGGTATTTGTCGAAGAACCCAACCTTTCTCTTCCCTGTAATAACAGAAAACACACCAATGAGGACACTAAGTTGGCCGAGTTAACTGACTCAGAATGGAGGAAACGGACCTCACCTGGCGGAATCACTCCCCTCGCCCAGCGAGGAGGCTGCGGCCAGACATGGCCGAAGAAGCACGGCAGACCCCTCTTTCTTCAGCACCGGCGACAACAGCTCCGGGCGCAGGTGTCTCCCCCATATGAGGTTCCCACGATCAGCCACGTATGGAGCCGATCACCTTCACAACTGGCACAAAGGATGCATTGGCGGCAGATTCACGGCGCGGTAGCCTGCGGAGGTGGGGGAGGGAAGTGGCAGCACGTGACAACACTCGCGACTCCATCACGGTGAAGAAGAAGAAGAAGAAGAAGAAGAAGAAGAGATGATTATGTTTGCCAGCTTCATGTGGTACTTGGTACTTTTCCACTGTTGTTGCTACTATGAAGTTGAAGAAGAAGAAGAAGAACAGTGTGAAGAAGAGAATTAGTGAAGATAATTGGGGATTATGTTTTTTTTTTTTTTATAAATACAAAACGACATCATGTTGGGGACGGGGGACTCAAAAAGATTTTTTTTTTTTTAAGTACGAAACGACGTTGTTTCAGCGTTTCAAATGGTAAGGATGGGTAAAAATTATTTTAAGGACTACTATGAATTTCCGAATCGGGGACGAATTTGAGTAATTATTAATTTTAGGGATCATTTTAAAACTCGAGTGCAAGTTTAGAGATTACTTTGAGATTTAATTCAAATTTAAAATGATTATTAAATCTTTTTTGCCAAATTGATCTGAATTAATTTAGTTGAATTTTACTCTTGTATATCCATTTTTAGACTAATTAAATTTTTCTCTGCTATATGAAAAGCATGAAAAGAGATGTGAACTTTTATTCTTTCATACAATAACTTAGGGACATGAGAAATAAAGTCTGATATGAATGTGATTATCTAATTAGGTGCCTAATAGGGATATCTTATGTGATTGAAATTGTTAGTGGTTTGATGATGGTATTTGATTATTTATTTTGATTGTTTTGATTTTAATATGTTTGTCATTGATGTTGTTGAGTATTTTTTTTTTTAATCATTTTGCCAAAGCTATTAAGCTTAAATCCTTGATATTTGAATGTGATTGATCCACGGCTAAATAAAAATATATATTGAAAACTGTCATACATTTTGGTGACTCTCACCAAACAAGAACAGTGGCCAAAAAGCTTATATATATGGAGATTTGTTTAATTGGATAATCCGCAATAACCAAGCTTATATATATAATCTGAATGATTGAATTTTTGTTATCGTTGAATTTTTTTCAAACTAAATTGTTGTGACTTTGAGCTCAATTGTTAAATTTTTATTATTTTGAATTTTTTTTCTTAACTGCAATATTAAAATTTTACTATTGCATTAAATTTAATTGTTTAATTTTTTTGTTATACCTTCTTTTTAATAGAAATGGCATCAAATGAATTTTCTCTAAGGACCTTCTCCTCTCGCTCCTGATAATGAAGATGATAATGTGAAAACTTATGAAATTCAAAAATATTTTTCGATAGATAAAGAATATGATGATTATTAAATAACTTGTTCAGACTTTAGTTAATTAGATATTCATTGCAGTAGTTTAGTTGTTATATTTGCTGCTTGAATTTATTTTAATGTCGTATAAACTTGTGAGTTGTGAATTTGTGTTTTAATTTGTGAATTGAGCAATGAATTTGTATTATGAGTTGTGACTTTTGACTTGTTATAATTTATATTAGCCATGAATAATTTGGTTTATCTGGATTTATTTCATTATTTGTGAAATTAATTTTTTGTTATCAGATTCCTTATCTTTTTTATTTTTTAATATATGAGGATTAATAATTTTTTAAAAGATTTAAAATTTAAGTTTATCGTCAGATTTACCTAGAGGTATTCATGGATCGGATCTAATCCGCATATCCGCGGTGTTTATCCGAATCCTATCCAAAAATTGCGGATATAGATCCGATTCGCACACTAATAGGATCAAATTGCGGATTTTGTGTAGATATCCACATATCCGCGTATGCGTATCCGCAAAAATAAAGAAATAAATAAGTAAATATTCTTTTTATGTTTTATTTCAACTAATAATTATCATATATGTTCTATAACTATATAATATATGTTTGTATATTATTTGTATAAACTGTTATAGTAAATAAAAAGTGCAGTCGTGAATTGTGATGTAGTTATGTATATTTGTGTGATTTATTTTTAGAAGAAAATAAAGTGTTAAAAAAACGTCTTCTATTTTAAGCTTCATTTTATTTAAAGGCTCCTCCTTATTATATTTATATAGAGTTAAGTCGTCGTGATATCCTCGCTTTCAGAATGACGCAACTGGAAGCGGAACATTCTGATAGTGATGGTGTTATAGTAGTTATTAATTTATTTATTAATTAATAATATATTACCGTTGGATTTACTAGAAAAAAATCTGACCGTAAAAATTACCAACAAAAATTTTCTGACGGTAATTAGCAGCAGACGAAAAAATTCGCCGATAATCGAAGTTTATACTGTTGAATTTATTCCGATGATAAACATATTACCAGCTGATTTTTTGGTAAATCCACTAACAAATTTGACGGTATTCAATGTTTTTCTTCACGAAAAAAAGTGTGTTAATTGTCCCCAATTCCCATCCATTAAACTTATTTAGATGACTTTGTGTAAAAAGATGAAAAAATGATATGTGGAGGAATTCTCAGAAATCATAAAAAAATTTTAGCGGCCTATAATACTAACTTCAGCACCTGTATTGTGATGTTTACTGAATTTTAGAATATCTGTTTGAATTAGATTTGACATTGAATATAGATTTTTGAAGATGAAAATAGACTCAAAAGTGGATGTGGTTATATATCTTTATGATCGAAGAGTTAGAGTCTCTACCATGAATTTAGAAAAATAAATTGTTGTGTAGATACACTGGTTTTATATAGACATGATTTACAATACGATTGTTATATAATGAAAATTCAGGTACAGGCAATTTTACGTGAAGTTGATAATTGAAAATCGTTAAATAATTTGATAGGTTTAACTAAATTATCATCTAATAATTTCCATCTATCAACTTTACATAAAATTAACTTCAACGGTATTTTCACCTTGTATATATTCTTTTATCCTTTTGTATTTCTCTTAGTTTCTTTACAGATTTTGATAGAATCATATTTTCTAAAATAATATCGGTATAATTTGAATTTTTTTTTTTTTTTGAGTGCTTCTTCCCCATTGTTTATAATATAAGAAAACTAGTCACCAAAAAAAAATATAAGAAAACAAAAATTCAATGTCTTAACGGCACTGCTTAGCAAAAATCCAATAGATTAACGATTAAAATTGTGATCTAAAAACTAAAACAGTTGACATCAAATATAATATCAATTTTGTTTGGTTGACGATTAGACTACTAGTCCAATCCCATGGGAACGGGAATAGATACCAATACAGAAAGGAAAGCGTGGTTAATTAGGGTCCTCAACTTTCGGGGTGGCAAGAATCAAACAAAACCCAACCCAACAAGCAAACCGAAAGCAATGATAATAATTATAATTATATAACACTTGAATGCGACAGACCGACGGCAATTAAATTACGAAGAAGCAAAGCATGGCCGGCGAGAGCGAGAGTGAAAGAATGCGAGGGCCCCACTAACTCAATGAGTCAGCGACCTTTGAATTTTGGAGCACTATGAAGAAGATCCACACTCTGATGATCATGGTGACTTCAACCATCAACCTCAACGTGAAGCTCCAATTTGCAACTCACCTGTTATTGCGGTTACTCCTCCACATGCCTCGCTTCACCTGCAAATGCTTCTCCTTCGTTTGGAACCGAACCACCACTCGCAACACCAATAATACCCTCGCTCTCCCTCAAACCTTTTCTCTCTCTGCTCCTCTTCCTCAATGGCCTCAAGGTAACTAGATTAATATTTATGATGTGCAATTACGGTTATGTAAATCTTAGTTAATTCTGTTAGCAAATCAAACCTTATTATACTGATTAGATATCTAGAGCTTAGATCTTAAATCTTAGTGATGAGTGCATTTGTTAACTGTATTTGTTATTGCAGGACAAGGTTTTGCTTCGGGAATTGTTAGCCTTGGTGAAATTGAAGTGTGTGAGATCACAAGGTTTGAGTTTGTTTGGAGCAGCAGTGATACAATAGACATTAGAAAATCTGTTGCATTCTATAAGCCTGTAGGAATACCGGATGGATTCCGCGTTCTCGGTCACTATTGTCAGCCCTGCTACAAGCCCTTGAGGGGTTTTGTACTTGTGGCTAGGGAAGCAGAAGCTTCCAAATCCGAAAGTACTGAAATTCGCGACAGCGATGAATTGCCGGCTCTGAGGAATCCCCTTGATTATACATTGGTATGGTGTTCTAATGCAGGAGGCAAGGAAGTGTCGAATGGTTCTGGTTACTTTTGGATACCCCTGCCTCCTAAAGGATACAAAGCTCTTGGCTACTTGGTTACTCACAAGCCTGAAAAGCCTCATTTGGATGAAATTAGTTGTGTTCGTGCCGATCTCACTGATATATGTGAACCTTACCGTGCAACGTTTGATGCTAGTTCTGTGATTCCGGAGATTCCATTTCAGGTATGGAGTTTGAGACCGAGTGATCGTGGCATGTGGGGGAAAGGAGTTTCAGTAGGGACATTTTTCTGCAGTAGTTATTGGATCAAAGGAGAAGAGTTACCAATTGCATGCTTGAAGAATTTGAACTCAATGCTACCAGCAATGCCACAACTCCAACAAATACATGCACTCATAGAGCACTATGGTCCTACTGTTTTCTTTCATCCTGAGGAAGTTTACTTGCCGTCTTCTGTTGAATGGTTCTTCAGCAACGGAGCACTCTTGTACAGAAAAGGCACAACAATGGGTGAGGCCATTGATGCAACCGGCTCAAGTTTACCGGTTGGAGGGACAAACGATGGGGAGTTTTGGATAGATTTGCCGAATGATGATCGAAGGGAGTTTGTGAAACGCGGCGACTTGAAAAGTGCAAAATTGTATGCTCATGTGAAGCCAGCTCTAGGTGGAACTTTCACAGACATTGCCATGTGGGTATTTTGCCCCTTCAATGGACCTTCCACTCTGAAATTAGGAATTATGAGTATGCCTTTTAGCAAGGTTGGAGAGCATGTGGGAGATTGGGAGCATTTCACACTTCGGATATCTAATTTCACTGGAGAACTTTGGAGTATCTATTTCTCACAGCATAGTGGTGGTAAATGGGTGGATGCCCAAGATTTGGAGTATGTTGATGGCAACAAAGCTATTGTTTACTCGTCAAGAAATGGACATGCAAGTTTCCCACATGCTGGAACCTATATCCAAGGGTCTTCAAAGCTTGGAATTGGGATCAGGAATGATGCTACTAGAAGCAATTTGTATGTGGATTCTAGTTCTCAGTACGAGGTTGTTGCAGCTGAGTACCTAGGAGATGCTGTCAGTGAGCCTCAGTGGTTGCAGTTTATGAGAGAGTGGGGTCCCAAAATTGTTTATGATTCAAAAACTGAGCTGGATAAGATCATCAATGCTCTGCCACTCAGGCTTCGAAGTTCATTCGAGAACTTAGTTAAAAAGCTACCAGTGGAGTTGTATGGTGAGGAAGGTCCTACAGGGCCAAAAGAGAAAAATAACTGGATAGGAGATGAAAGATGGTGAACTGATATTCAATTATTCATATTCTTGTGTTCATATCACACCGATTCCTTTAATCGGCAAAGTCTGGGATAGTTTTGTAATTGTATTGTATTTGTATTATTTTTGTATAGTTTGGTGCACATACAGAGATTTTTTTTTTCTCCCTTCCTTTGTTCAAATACAGAGAGATTTATGTAATTCAATGGTTTAGAGCGGTGCTTCATTATTTAATATTTATGTAATGCTAATATTGATTTGGTCATTATATCAATCTTGTTCTTGGTCTCTTGGGTCTTGTTACCATGTCTTTTGGTCTTTCTAAGGAACTGAATATAAACAATGATATATCAACCAGTATAAACTACGTGTACTACACGAAGTAGACGAGGGATATTAACAAGAATGAAAGAAATGAAATATTAAATATTAAACGTAGGACCTTTACTTTCCTCTTCAAATACTAAACACATCTCGGTCCTCAGAAAATGACATAAAAGTAGCCATTTTGTTTAATCATTTACATGAAGGAAAATAATATTCAATTCAGATTTTTCACATAAATTATTGTCGGAGGAGTAAGACACGCATACATATTTTGGAAATACCAATACATGATAACTTTCCCCCCTTAGAAATTCCGATCGACGAGAAATATATATTGATATATTATAAGAAAATCAAGATAGGGAAAATACCCTAATAATTAATCAGACAGGCTCGTAATGTTTTGGTCAAAATCAATATGCCATTAGAATTTTCTCGAGTGTAAAATTAGTTTACATCACCAAGCTTAAGCTTCTATACATTGTAACAGAGTCATATATCTAAGTACCCTGAAACTAAACTATATACTTCATCAGCATCAGATTGATGAAACCTGATGCAACTCCTAAAAAGAAAAGAGAGTTGATTACAGTTCTGTAGCCCTTAATGAAAATGGCCAAACTCTACCATTCATCAATGACAGGCCAAAATAGCTGCAGCACATAGAACATCTGTATATAGAACTCTTATAAATGTAATGAAATGAATGATAAAAATGGAAAGTAAATCATGAGTATATAAGTAACAAAAGAAATTCAAACCTGGAGTCACAATTAGAAGGAGGTTCCTACAGAGGAGAATCCGGCAGCTTTTCTCTCCTTTAGAGTTGTAGCCAACCAGTCCAAGCCCTCATAAAGGCCATCTCCCTTAAGCGCGCAAGTGCCTTGTAAGTGCCATTTTCTATTCTTCAGATCAAATAGACCAAGTCCTTCACATACTTCCATTGGTGTCATAGCTCCTCTCTAAAGGAAAAAGGGAAATATTTAACACTTATAATCAGACTTAAGCATAAGGCAAAGCTAAACGTAGTTTGTTCAAGAGGAAAACTCTGCTATTGTTATGGTATTAATAATTGTATACAGTGGTTAAAACAATTCTATAAGTTCACTTCATCCATCTGCTTGGTAAATATCCTGAATATCTCTAGTAATCAATCTATCTTGACATTGGAGACATAAATACAAGCCAAAATATGGTATGTGTGCATAGTATTATATTCCTTTATAATTATCTGCCCATTTGTTCATACATAAGGAGAGAGAAGGGCCACCTAAATGACTCTAAATTATCATCCACAGAGATGTAGAAGCTTTTTAACATTATTCGAGATGAAACTACAAGAGCAGCCTATATCATATATATCAGTGGCAGAGAGTTCATCTGGACCTTTCACATAAGGACCTTTTGGTTTTACCTCTGGTTGATTTTACAACTGTGGGAAAGATCAAGAGGTGGTGTTTCAGGGCTGCTAGTCACATGCATATGAGCAAATTTATATCTCCTAACATGGTCCCTCAGCAAAATCCTCTTCGACTGAAGCATGCATGAAGCGGGGTAGGTCAGCGGTTTTTACACAGGTGAAATTTAAGAACGGATATTCCTAAATAAGCTTCTAACCACTTGTTCAGGGAGGATTAAAAAGACATAACCTTAATCTAAAGTCAATCAGCTGAAATATCATAGACTAAAGAGAAAAAGTAACAAAGACATACCAGGTCCTGTTTGTTAGCAAAGACCAAGATGACACTATTGAGCATAAATGGGTCATTTATGATTGCCTGCAATTAACCCATTTAACCAGTTAAATTTGTTTAAAATAACATGGTTATACACACACTCACTTTGTCACTCACACATAATGATATTAACCTATATTTGTTTTCACCTGAAATTCCTGCTTCGCTTGGCCAATTCTCTCGCGGTCCAGACTATCAACAACATAAATCTGAAAAAATGGCACACATCATGACGCCAGCATATAAATAACAATCACAAGCCCATGGAAAGCATAGCAGAGCAAAAGAAAAACTTGTCTTGAGTTGAATTCATACCAGACCGTCAGTGTTATTGAAATAGTGCCTCCAGAGTGGCCTTAACTTCTCTTGGCCACCCACATCCCAAACAGTGAATATCACATTCTTATATTGAACTTTCTCCACATTGAACCCTAAAAAGAATATGTAAAGTCATACATACATGCATACATACATAGATTGATAGTTTAATACAAACATGAAGCAACAATTAAAGGTAGCAAAATCAAAATATTTAGGGTATAAAGAGAAATTAAAGTTAATTGAGGTTAGGAAACACATGAAAGGACGGACCAATAGTAGGAACAGTAGAAAGAACCTCTCCAATGTGAAGCTTGTAGAGTATGGTGGTTTTGCCAGCTGCGTCAAGACCAAGCATCACAACCTGAAAATCAATCCATCAAAAATACATTAATATTATAGAAAGGTAGATTAGATTATCATGCAAACAACAACACAATCAGAAATAGAAAGAGGGAGGAACCGCACCCACCCGCATCTCGGAGTTGCCGAAGAAGGCGTCGAAGAGCTTCCGAAAAGCTTGACCCATGCTTATGCCTTGTTTGGAATTTTTACGATTTGTTAGAGAATGATCAATGAACTAAGAAACTC
>NC_029789.2:17912997-17918546 GCF_000816755.2 Arachis ipaensis
CATCTTCCAACAACATAAAATTCAAACGAAACTATGGAATATTTCTATGCTTATCTTTAATTAAAATCTAATATTAATAAATAATTTAATTATTAGGACACTTATTATTCTAACTGTTTTTAAAAGACTAGATATCATTATTGACCGCTGCTAGCTCTGAGCTATCTCGTGCAACACTCAACTTTCGACCAGAATAAGGTAATTGCTATGGTATCTAAAAGATTATGCTTAATTTATTAAAAAATTTAAAATTAATATTTAATTTAAAAAATTTAAAAATAATAATTTTTAAATATTTAAATTTATTATGATTTAAATTGTTTTAAATTATTTTTTATTTTTTCTCAATTGTTTTTATAAATAATTATCTATTAATTTAGAATCAAGAATAATAGTTACACAAATCTCTCTGTTGTTAGGGACTCAAATAAGCTTTTCTATTGGTCTTTAATTTGTTATCTTTGCTGATTATAAGATTATTATTGAATTGAACAGAAGCACTCTGGCAGTCTGGCTCATCTTATCATCAGCTTATATTTCAATTTAAGACTGAAGGATACAACTATTAGTTGCCATATCAAATCTTTCTATACATATATATACACTAACTAACAATTTAAGCTTTCTCACTTAGATTCAACAAGTAAAACAAAAATGCCTAACAAAAGCAGTTGTCCACATTTTCTATTAGCATCATCCATAACCCGAAGTAGATAGCCGGTCAACATCTCATATTTTTCTAATTTGGTGCTTGGCTATGCTTGTACATTCTAATTTCTAAGGGGGCCGTGCACTCTCAATTTAAAATTTTTTATGTATATAATCCTTTAACTTTTATATTGATCCCCTTATTCTTTTTTTTTTCTTTCTTTTTTTAAAGTTATATTTTTTTATATTTTCCCCTCCAAAAAACTAATTTAGCTCCGTCCCTGGCTGTTTGCCGATGGTACATCTCAAATCTGCTATACTAATTACGTTCTAATTTAAAAAAAAAAACAACTTAACTCGTTCCAAAAATGAAAAATAAATGTAGAAATATTCAACTGAATATATATCACACATTCACACTACAATTGAATAGTAGCCATTATACACTGTTTAATAGCATGATGTATAAAGAAATTAATGATCAAGACACAAATGTTTCTCGGCCATAAAACTATTAGCCATGCATTATTTAGCAGAAACACATCACATACATATATAAAATAAAATAAAATAAAATAATAAGCTCATTAATTTACTCGACCGTTTTATATAGCCACACTATGCAAAACCACGGTTTCAATAGTGAGGCCAGGTCCAAAGCCAAACAAGACACCCCATTCAAGACCTTCACCAGTGGTTTGAAGGCGTTGTTGAAGTCCACCATTGTAACGAAAGATTTATGGATAGGTGGGTAGCTGAGTTTCACGTGCTACCTTACCATTATTTCCATGTCATAATGTAATATTTCCAAGAACAATTCTAGATTGCCTTTTTTTTTCGTGTTTAAATTGATGAGAAAGGGAGATCTTAATTGTTTCCGTATGAACTCCTCAAAATTATGGATTCAAAATGTGGAATAGTCATCCATTTAGGCAATTGTCAAATTGAATTGACACCAAAATAATGATCAAATTGAATGGTCTATATTACCTCTTTTAAGTGTGATTTTTTGTTTAGCGATATGTTAACATAGAATATATGTGCATCGAATGGTTTTTTTAAGAATAAAATTAAAATCAAATTTAAAATCGCTAATTAAGGAGGAAAATATTGTTATTTCAAACAACAATCATGTCATGTATGTTGTTGAATAACACAGTCTGTTTTATAATAACAAAATAAAATAATGTATATACATAATAAATAACATAAAAATAATAAGTGTTATAAGTGGTCATATATTACAAGAAAAATATTAAGTACCGTTAAATTTATTATCGAAAAAATAAATAAAACCCAATGGTAAATTAATTACTGTCAAAAATAGTTAGACGGTATAATTTTTACTGGTAAATGTTTACTGTCAACTCGAAAAATCAATTGATTATTGACGAATTTTTTCACCGGTATTGTTGACGCATTATTAGTGTCGGATTATTCCTATGGTAATTTTAACGATAATATCAATTTTTTTTAATTTAAAATAAATGATCAATTTTAATTTTAAATTTAAACTTTTTCACACGATTAGTGTCAATTCATAAATAATAAAAAACTTTTATTTAAAATAAATAATACAATGTGTAAATAAATTAAAAGTCAAGTACATTAAATAAATATAATGAAATAATAAAACAAAAAATTAATAACTACAGATCTAGGTAATCGTCGTCCTCGTCGTCGGTCCCGTGGTCTTGAGTTGGCGGCGTAGAAGGCGGTGATGTCCATATGCCACCAGCAGGATCGCTATCACCAACAGCGATGCTGATGCCAGTGGGGCGCATCTAGGCCAGGTACACCTCCATCTGAGCCTCCATAGGCTGCATCCGCTCCAGCGACTCTTTCCACTCCAGCCTAAACTCATCCGTAGATGTCATGCGGGTGAGGTTCTCCTGATACATCTCCCGATAATTATTAAGCTCTTGAGCCTGCTGCTGAAAATTGTATTGGAGCTCCTGCACCTACAGTCTCAAATCCACACCTTCTTCGTGCTTGACTAGTGGTGGAGCTTGACGACGGCCTCAATGTGGAGGTGCGAAGGCTGCTAGCGAAGAACGACCACATCTCGTATACGCGCTTTTTGTATGGTGTTGAGGCGGTCTCGCGCCAAACCGCATCGGATCGACGACTGAAGCTGTAGAGCTATCGGTGAGGTCCTCTCCACTTTGCTGAGACTGCTGAATCGTGGCCTCTAGTCTCTGTGTATATGACTCATGCGTAATTAACACAAGTTATTGTGATTAGTATGACAGACATATAGTTAATCTCTAGTAATTTTATAGTAGAAGATAATTAGATGTATATTTACTCAGATAATGATCCTGAGACTGCTGATCAGCAAATCTCTCTTTGTTCTCCTTTAGTGTGTGGATATGCTTGAACGTCTTTGCCAATGTCGCCCGCGATCCAACAACTTTGACTACACATGTTGCATTGAAACAATATGATTAGGATGCCTAGTAATGATATACAAAAGAATATAACTAAGTTATTAACAAAATTAAAGTCACTTTACATATCAGTTTGGCTTTAGTTTTCATGAAGGTCGCTGAGCCGCCAGTATACTTGGGCGACCTGGCCAAGACCCTGTTAGCTCTGTTAGTGAGACGTTGACGTCGGAACCCCTCATCAATCTCCCAAAGAACAAACAAGGCCTTCTTTATTTCCGGTCGGAGCCAGGTCATCCAGTGGTCCCATCCCCTGACGAACATCATCCAGCATCAGCTAGAGTCGCCGACCCATTCTATGGTCAAATATCTTCTTGATGGTAGGGCCGTGCTCAGCTTTCATCTAAAGTGCAGCTGCAACAAAGAAACTTTAAAATTAATTAAGTATGATAGAAGATATAAACTAGCTAAAAATGTTTGAAACTAAAAAAAATAATTACCGTCCATTTGTGAAACTATCATCCTTGGTCTCAGCGGGGATTTTTCGTGTAGCTGGGTCAGGGATGGTCGTACATCAGCTTGGTGAAATTGGTCATCTCCTGAGTACATACGTTGTTATTTGATGCAAACCTAACAACCCACAAACAAGAATCAACTTAAATATACTAAACAGGAATCATAATCATTGAAACTTAAAATAATGACCAGGCAACTAAATCAACGTAAATCCAATAAATAAGAATAAATTTTTAGGAACTTTCAGCAACAACCATAATCATTGAAATAGAAAATACTAACTAGACAACCAAATCAACCTAAATCCACCAAATAGGAATTAATTTTCAAGAACTTTCAGCAATAGAGTTAATCATACTCATTGAAACTTAAAACACTAACGAGACAACCAAATCAACCTAAATTCACTAAACATGAATTAATTTTTATGAACTTTCAGCAACAACCATAATCATTAAAACATGAAACACTAACCAGGCAACCAAATCAACCTAAATTCACTAGACAAGAATCAATTTTCAGGAACTTTCAGCAATAAAGTTAATCATAATCATTGAAAAATAAAAATACTAACCAACATTCAAACATAAATCTACTAAACTATAATCAAATTTTAGACACTTTCAACGATAATCATAAACAGAAAATACATGAGACCAAACATGATACTTATCCCGTGCCTCCATCAGGCCAAATGATCAACCGTACGATGGAAGATGGTGGAGGGGCATCAGCTGCTGCCTCACTTCTGTGGCTGGACTCCGGGGCCGCGGCATCCGTCACTGGAGGCGATGTCAATGTGGATGCGAGCTGCTGAGCGGTAGGAGGTAGCAGCGTCGCCATAGACGGAGGCACATAGTTAGAGTTAGGGACCATGATAAATGGCTAGTCCGCTAAACCCGCAACATGTGGTGTCACCGGGATGGTCGGAGTAGAGGGAAAGGATCCAAAAGTCCTGGGGATACCGGAAGAAACCCTCGCTCCCTCTATCCTGACCATGGCTACGACCACGACCACCAATAGCTTGATCCGCAACACCTCTACCTGTTGTCATGTTTGCAAATATCAAATTATCAAACAATCTCAGTAATAATTTCTCAACAAAATAGTCATCAACGCAGCAACTAACACAATTAGACAATTCCAAATACTTCAACAATTCAAAACCTAATGTATTGAATCTAACCTAACTTAATCAACCTAAATCCACTAAGATTAGAAAACTAAACTGAACTGACTTTGAAACTGATTCAAAATTAAAATTGAAATTCTAATCAAACCTAAACTAAATTAAACAAAAATTAAACAATTATCAAATAATCTCAGCAACAATTTCTCAGCAAAATAGTCATCAACGTAGCAATTAACACAACTAGACAATTCCAAACACTTCAACAATTCAAAACCTAATGTATTGATTCTAACTTAACTTAATCAACCTAAATTCACTAAGATTAGAAAACTAAACTGAACTAACTTTGAAACGGATTCAAAATTAAAATTGAAATTTTAATCAAACCTAAACTAAATTAAACTAAAATTAAACAATTATCAAACAATCTCAGCAATAATTTCTCAGCAAAACAGTTATCAACGCAGTAATTAACACAATTAGACAATTCCAAACACTTCAACAATTTAAAACCTAATGCATTGAATCTAACCTAAATTAATCAACCTAAATCCACTAAGATTAGAAAACTAAACTAAACTGAACTAACTTTGAAACTGATTCAAAATTAAAATTAAAATTCTACTCAAACATAAACTAAAGTAAACTAAAATTAAAGGAATTGAAAAAGAGTTGCTCAAAAACTTATAATGAAGAACAGAGTAAGAAATAAGGGAAGAAGTGGATGTTGCAGTGGTAGTCGCCAAAGTTGCTGGTAGCGGCAGATGATGGTGATGGCAGATGGTGGTGACGACGAAGGAGAGAGAGAGAAAGAGGGAGGGGAAGAAGGAGAGCTTGGCATAAAGGGTTGACGGAGACGGAGAGAG
>NC_029789.2:17918849-17919577 GCF_000816755.2 Arachis ipaensis
TGATTGGAGGGAGAGAGAGAGAGAGAGAGAGAGAGAGAGATGGTGGTGAGGGTTCAAATGACGGAAAAGAGGTTTGTGATTTGAATTTATACGCCGATTTTACTATTAGAAAATTCTGACGGTAAATTATTATGTCACCAAAATACATTGTTTCACTAATTAGAAATATTGAAATTTGACGGTAAAAGATGTGCCAATTTAACTTATTTTTCTTCTAAATATTACCGGCAGATTTATTGTTAGAAAATAAAATTTACTGATAATTACTTAACTTTACGAATTAGACGTTACTACCGGTAAATCTGATGATAAATTTACCACTATTTTACGATGCTAAATCCGACAATAAATTTGACTGTATTTAATGTTTTTCTTGTAGTGATAATATTAATTTTATTAATTATATTAGTATACATAAAAAGTTGGTTACAGAATTAACCACAATGTAAAATACATGTTAATATATTGGAATAAATTATAGCATTGAGAAACAAACAATTGTCTCATAGCTGCTACTTCTCTTAGAGTTTACTCTTTCTTAGCAGCTACTGATTTACGATCTTTCACTCCGTTATTATCCAATAGTCTTAGACCTACTTAAAATAGACTTATGGTATGGATATGAATGACATGTTCATTAAAATTAATTATCAAAATCAAAAATAATGTATTTATATATAGATATATATTGTTTAATTTATTTATAATATATATTTTATATTAATACT
>NC_029789.2:17919649-17920709 GCF_000816755.2 Arachis ipaensis
ACATTAGTCTAAAAATAATTAATTTTTTAATTTAACTTTATTATAGTTTCCACATTTCCACATTCAAGGACGGGTACTTTGACTGGATGTGTGTGTGGTGATTTTGGTGGTTGCATGGAAGCCTGGGAGCCCAAAGCTCGCATGACTTTGTAGACTCTCCTCTGTGGCTCTGTCACACTACCACCATATCACTTATTGATTATTATCTTAGTCTTCTTCACCAAACAATAAATGCTTATATATTTTTATTTTATTTTATATTATACTATTTTTATGCAATTTGTTTTCGGAAAATAATAATCAATTCACATAATGATATAGCTGCATCACTCACTGCTTCTAATTGTTCCACGTCTCATAACTTCTTTCTTTTTTAGTTCAATTCGTTACAATTTAAATTTGTTCCTTGTCAGTTCTCAGCATGCACCCTCTTGTTTTATATGTTGCACGGGTATATATAACACCTTTTTCTGTTTTTTTCTTTTTTGTTGGTATATTAATTTACACATCTTCTTTTTATAAACCACCGCCGGTTATATTATAAAGCCTTTTATTTTTAGATAGAAGTTATATAAAGAGGAATATGTTGTGTATTTGGAGTATATTCTAACTATATGTTATAGTTTTCAACCTGATGAGCAACTAGGAAAATAAACTAGGTGTACATCAAGGCTTGGTCAGTTGCTTGTACATTTAATACGATGGAAAAGAGGAAAGTTGAAATCTATCGTTAACGTTGAACCACGTCTTTTATATGTATATATAATTGTATAAAAATTTGTAACTAGTTGAAAAAAAAAATTTAAATAAAGAGAAAAGTTGGCAGAGCTATGACCTTAATTAGCTTGTGCTACATGATAATGTACGAAGATGATGACTAGGTAGGACTAGTGTTTAACTGCTGAAGGTATACCAATCCCATATCCTCATTTTAGATATATTTTTTGGCAAGAATTTTATTCGGAAAATATTAGTTGCCACTAAATTTTTGTGAAGATTTTAATTAGATAAATGTTAAAAATTAATACTTTTTATCAATATTAATTAATATTCTTTGTTA
>NC_029789.2:17921054-17932589 GCF_000816755.2 Arachis ipaensis
TGACGAAATTGTGAAATTGGATGAAAGTTATTGGACAGATAGAAAACAGTTGAGATTGTAATAAAATCACGGCCCATTGATTGGGTTTGTTAACGAAAAGGAGGGAAAAAAAAGAGAGAAAGAGAATAGTCAGAAGTCAGAACTCAACTCAGAATACACAGGTCATTCGTCGTAAGGCAAGTATGAAAATATCTATATTCTTACCAAAAGCAATTTTTCCATACATCATTATTGCTAACATTATTATGTAGGAACTACGAGCCTATATACTCCCTAAATTCCATTATTTTACAGGAGTGCCGGAGTAAATAATTTTTGTGTTTTGTAATCATTAATTAATTATTAATAATTTTTTTAATGGTGGAAGATTATATTTAATGATAAAAGATTATTAACTTTTTTTTTATGGTTAAATGTTGGCCATAAAATATAAAAATTATTGGTTCCTAGACTTTTTTTTTATTTTATGAGAGAATTTTTCAAAAAAAAGTCTAGGAGACCAGCAACTTTATCAAATTCTAGCCAGCATGTAACCAACAAAGAAAAATGAACTATCGGATAAAATCTCATACCATTAAAATTATCATTGATGACTATTTGATAGTTACAAATTACAAAAATTATTGACTCCTTAGCACTCTTCTTCCTTCACCTTTGTCTAATTATTTTTAAATTTTAAATTCTGAGAATTTTCTAACTCAAAAATTTTTCAAAAAATATATATGAAAAAATAATTATATAATATATAATAATTAATTAATATTAATTAATTAAATATATACATATATTATTTATCGTCATTTTTTTTCCTCCAATCATAATATGCTACGTATCTAAAAAAAGTTAATAGTTAAATCAGTCATTTTTATAAGAAAAAGTTTAGACAATTAATATCTCTTTCTGCTAACGTTTTAACAAATTAGCCAATTATATAACTGTTAAATACAAAGGAATTATTTAAAATTATTGAAAAAAATATTTGAAACTTAACCGAAAAAATTTAAAATCACAGAGAAATAATATTAAAAAATAACAAAAAAATCTAAAATCATTTAAAAAAATATTCAAAATCTAACAAAATAAAACATCTAAAATTATAAAAAAAGAACATCTAAAACCTCTAAGTTATAAACATACAAAATCCATAGATATTGTTTGTTTTCATTTACTTTTTAATGTATATTCTAAAAAAAATCTGAAATCTCTTAAATTTATTTATCTAGAACTTAGGTACAAGAAACATTTAAAATGATGCATTAGTTTTTAATAGTTTTGTTCTGGGGTTACCTGATATAGTGATTGGGGCTGAACGTGAGGTCCAAACTCCTTCCGAAGCAGCATCTGACTTGTGTTAGTGCCAAGGTACCGCTGTCTGAGTTTCTCGTAAGGAGGTGGGGGATGGTACCTGCAAGAGATTCCAATGCTTAAGTTAACAAGGACTTTAAGCAGTTTTTTAGTAGATTGGGACTTGAATATACCTGAAGCTTGTCAGTGTATTTATACCTTTAGTGGTGGATAGCCGTTTCCCCTTTGGGTTAGGGTATGAATAGTACCCATACTTGAGTCCGAACTTTTATAAGGTCAGACTCGAGCATTTGTGACTTTGGTTTCCTTCGTTGGGTACGCCGCCTTCAAGAGGTCGAGTACTCAACGTGTTTCAAAAAATTTTGAAACGTTGCGCTGCTTAATGATGTGGTGTATGTTACGCGGTAGTTTCGTTGGGCCGGGATCCGTGCGTGACATTAAAGAAGGGTGCGAAAAATCTCTCTTTTGCCTCTTATATCTTATAAATGCTTCACATTTTTCCTCTTCTTTCTTCTTTTGTTTCTGAAACGTTCGCTTTCTCTCCTTCTTTTATTTTCTTTGTTCTGTGTCCCATCACTCAAGATTTCTCCATCTTGAATCCTTTCAAAGGATTTTGTTCGCACTTTTTGAAAGGATTGTTTGCGTTTTTGCCGCCTAGTCGTGCCTTTCTATCTTCGCATTTTTTCGAGGTTGGTACTCATTTTTATCTTTTTCTTGCTTTCTTTTCACTTCCATATTTTTTGATAGTATCTGTGTTTGCTTTGAGTGGTAATTTGAGATATTGTTGGTAATGAAGAGTTTTACGTTTTCTTTGAAACTGTCGCTGTGAACTTTGAGGTAAATATGGTTGCCCCTAGATGGTGTCACTTTTACGTGTTTGAAAGTGATAAAATTTCTATATTTGGAAGTATGTTGTGATATTTTGTGTACGAGAAGTTTTCGAATTTGTTCCTTTTAAAATTGTTGATCATAATAAGATTTTCTTGGATTGGTGTCCGAGTTCTCTTGTGACGATTTTTTGTTTGTTGCATTGTAGGTATAGCTTTTATGTCTCGATCTGTTATTTACAACATGTCAACCAAAGTTTCATTCAACCTGACCTGGGTACATATAACTGTCCTTACTCCTGTCTCTGTGATTGATAGAGAGTATGCTGAATAATTTGTAGGCATTATAGGTTGTGTGTAAATCGGGAGAATGAGAGGAATTATGAAATAGTTGTTGCTGATCCCAAAGAGAGAATATGCTTTTCCCGACTTGATAGGTCGGAACGCCCTTTCTTCTATGCCTATGATTGTTTCTTTACTAAGCTAGATGTCTGCGTTCCTTTTTCCGATTTTAAAATTGATGCCCTCTAAAATTGCAATGTCACTCCTACCAACTGCACCATAATTCTTGGGATTTTCTGAAAATATACCAGTTTTTATGTCGGGAGCTTGATGTCCGACCGACCTTCTCTGAAGGTCTTCTTTTATCTCTTTGTTCTTACTAAGCCTTTTAATTCTAATTCCAAAAATAAGGTTGGGTCTCCTTTCAAACTGTTCAGGGGGGAAAGATTTTTACTATCTTTGATGAGTCTTTCCATGATTTTAAAAATGATTTTTTCAAAATTCGAGTTGTTGAAAATGTCTTACCTTTATTTTTTGACGAGAACGATGAACCTTGTTTTCCTTTATATTGAGAAGAGAAACTGGTGATAGTTAAATACAATTTGGACGATTTAGACGAGCTCGAAGAGAGCGTAGTTATTCTGTTCCAGGAGTGTTGGGGTCATACTCCTTATTTGGATACCAAAAAATTTTTAGGGAACCCCAGCCAACTCCAATTCGAGCTAGGTAACCTTCTTTTTATTTTCTTTTGAGATGTCGTTAAGCTTACATTTTATGCCTGACTTTGTTTTTTATTTCTTGATGTTGTGCAAAAAAAGATAGCTCCTAAGTCGGCTGCAATGAAAAATCTAGGGACCGTGAGGAAGAGTGCTATCGCTCGCAATCTACAACTGCAAGAGACAAGTGGGGTGGACTTGCCTTCCAAGTTAGACTCGGACGCCTCTGCCTCCGTGAAGATTACACCCGATCCAGGTCTTCAGTTGATTTCCTCCAACTCGGAGAAACAAGTACCTTCTCCTTCAAAACAAGCAAACCATCCGCCCCCTTCAAATCTTGAGCTGGCCCTCAAGAAGCGTAAGACATCTAGCTCGGACATCTATGAACAGAGTTTTGATGCCTTAGCCTGGAGTGAGAAGCACATCCTTTCTCATAGTATTATAAGTATGGATGATGTTGCTATAGAATCTCACCTCCAGGTCATGGCCTGAGGAAGGGTTCGGACGGCTAAGATCTGTGTGACCTTTTTGAATGAGCTGAAGAAGACCCCCTTAGGCGCCACTCAGAGCACTTTGGCCAACTAGAAATCTGAGGTGGCATCTTTAAGGGAGATGAAGAAAGAGTTAGAGGCTGAGAAGGAGACCCTGGTGTCCGATCTGTCCAAAACCCGGGAAAAGGTCAAGCAGTCCGAGGCGGCTTTGGCCATGGCTGAGGGCTTAAAAAAGAAAGCTGAGGAAAGTTACACCAGGGTCTTTGGGGAATGACTTGACTTGGTGGACAAGCTTTCCAAGGTGAGGGATAACTACAAGTATTTATAGGATAGTGTTGCTGAGGGGATGGACGAGCTGACGAAATATCTAAAGGCTCAATTTTGGGTTCTTCTCTCGAGGTTGACCTTTCCCTAATCTCTGCTGATAATATTGTGGTGGATGGGAAAATAGTCCCTGCCCCCGAGGAAGACGAGGATACTCCTATGGATGAGGATACGACCTTAAAGCATCGGGTCCTTAGTCCGAGGGAGCTTCTCAGGGACTTGTTCAAACGGATGATGAGGCTACCTCATCCTCACCTAAAGAACAACCTCCTTCCTCTGATTCAATCTCGTTCTCTTCTGCCCGAGGACGTTATTACTGGCGAGGAGCTCCATTCTTTGAAATTTTTTTATGTGTATGGCCCGAGCTGTGAGTCTTTGTGGTAGTTATTTTGAACATTTTCTATTTTCCCTTAGTTGTAGTTTTTAAACAACTTTAAAATCTTTGCTAAAAACCTTTCTTCATTTTGATAATAATTTTAGGTTTTAAGTGATCGCTTCCTTTTTTTGAAATATATCTTAGCCTATATAGCCTTTTAGTTGGAAAATTTGCTTCGACAAATTTTAATGATGTTTTTTCGCTAAGTTAAAAGCGATGTCGGCGAAATAGATCGGCACAAAATATTATGTTTTCCCTTTATAAGTTCCGACTTCGTGTAATTGGAATTTCCTAAGTTACTTTTACATTTTATTTTGTTCCGGCTTAATTATTGAGGTTGGTTTCACAAATTGCTTATATAACTTTTTACATTAATTTGTACCTCGTCGCTTCATCTTGCCGACCACTCTAGGTCGGGCAATGATTTTCACAGTTTTTCGAGATTAAATTAATGCGTTTGTATAAAAAACTTTAAAGAGAAGATGGATTTATCATTGATAAATGAAAACGCCTTACATAAATTTGATACTAAGGATTTTTGTCTACCCTTAACCCTTGTTATGGTGCTGCGTTAAAACTCCTTTTAGAAAAAATTCTTTTCGGGAGAAAAATCATGAAGTCGGAAAAAAGAGTACACCAGGGAACAAGATGTGCTTCCTAACTGTAGTACTTCTTCAAATTACACGCATGCTATGACCTCGGGAGTTCCTTCCCTTGTAAGTCGAACACTTTGTAATAACCTTTCCCTGAGACTTCAACAATCTTATAAGGTCCTTTCCACTTTGCAGCCAGCTTTTCATCATCCGACTTCTGAATCTTGATATCATTCCGGATTAGTATAAGGTCATTCGTGATAAAGCTTCTTTTGCTTACCTTCTAATTGTACTTTAAAACCATCCTTTGCTTTAGATCTTCTTCTTTGATCCGAGCTTGTTCTTGGACTTCGGGGAGGAGGTCGAGTTTTTTCTTTTGTGCTTGATATTGACCCCTTCATTGTAAAATATAAATTTTGGAGATTCTTCAGCGATCTCTACAAGAATCATAGCATCTATGCCATAAGCAAGTCAGAAAGGTGATTCTCCTGTTTTGGAATGTGAAGTTGTCCAAGATACCCAATAAGACCTAAAGAAGCTCATCTGCCCACGCTCCCTTTGCCTTCGGCACTTCAACCCGACCAGTATAACTTTATTTGTAGCTTCAGCATGTCCATTAGCCTGAGAGTGTTCTACCGATGTGAATTAATGCTTTATTTCAAGGCTGGCCACTAAGTTCCTGAAGGTTGAGTCGGTAAATTGAGTTCCATTGTCTGTGATGATGGAGTGGAGAACTCCAAACCTTGTGACAATATTCTTGTAGAGAAACTTCTGACTTTGCTGGGCTGTGATGGTTGCTAATGGTTCTGTCACAATCCTTTTAGTAAAATAGTCAATTCCTACTATGAGAAATTTTACTTATCCTAGAGCTTGAGGGAATGGCCTGAGAAGATCGAGACCTCATTTTACAAATGGCCATGGTGAGGTGACACTGATGAGCTCTTCGGGTGGTGCGACATGGAAGTTGGAATGCTTCTGGCAAGGTGGACATTTTTTGACGAATTCGGCCACTTCTCTTTGCAAAGTCAGCCAAAAGAAGCTGGCTCGGATCACCTTCTTGGCTAGTGATCAGACTCTTAAGTGGTTTTTACATATGCCATTGTGTACTTCCTCTAGGACCTCTTTGGTGTTAGAGGTTGGGACGCACTTTAATAGAGGTGTTGATATCCCTCTTTTGT
This sequence comes from Arachis ipaensis, assembly GCF_000816755.2. NCBI lineage: Eukaryota > Viridiplantae > Streptophyta > Magnoliopsida > Fabales > Fabaceae > Arachis > Arachis ipaensis. The sequence continues at coordinate 17,927,147 of NC_029789.2, forward strand.
ATAGAATATTGTGGACCAATGTATAATTTTCTTCTTCCCTTATGAGTCTTCGTGCTTCTTTTTCATACTTAGGAATGTTATCAAATTTAAGATAATTGACTATGAGAGTCATCAATCCCAAATTTTGGTTGAATATGGCTATTATGTCTAAGTTGTCACCTCTTTTTAATACTGACGGTGCGTGGAGAGTTTTCTGGATGAGACTTCTATTGTTTCCCCCTGCTTGGTGCTGGCTAATTTAGAGAGGGCATCTGCTCGGAGGTTGGATTCCCGAGCTATGTGTTGGACCTCTCTTTTCGAGAACTGCACTAGTTGTTCTTGTGCTTCCTCTAGGTACTTCTTCATGTTGAGTTCTTTAGCTTGATTAGTGCCTTTAATTTGTGAAGTTACTACTTGGGAGTCACTAAACACTATCAACCTTTTTGCTCCAACTTCTTTAGCCAGCTTCAAGCCAGCAAGTAAGGCTTCATATTCTGCTTGGCTATTGGAAGCAGAAAACTTGAACCTTACTGAAAGTTCTATCAGAGTTCCTTGCTCATTCTTCAGGATGGCCCCTACTATACTTCTGGCTTTATTGGATGATCCATCTACAAATAAGCTCTAAGTTGTCGGACTTCCCTGACTTTTAGTATATTCGGCCACAAAGTCGGTGAGATACTGGGACTTGATTGCTGTCCGAGCTTCATATTTCAAATCGAACTTGGACAGTTCCACAGCCCATTGTAGCATCCTTCCTGCTATGTCAGTTTTTTATAGGATGTGCTTCATGGGTTGATTAGTTCGGACATTTATAGTGTGAGCCTGAAAGTAAGGTAAGAGCCTTTGAGAGATGAGGATAAGAGCACATGCGAACTTTTCTATTTTTTGATAGTTTAGCTCTGCTCCTTGTAAGGCTTTGCTCATGAAGTAGATGGGCTGTTGTCCGTTCTCATCCTCCTAGACTAGGACTGAGGCTATAGCTTGGCTTGCCACTGCTAGATAGAGGACGAGCTCTTCTCTTGAACTAGGTTAGGTTAATATCGGGGATCGGCCCAAAAATGCTTTAAAATTCTGGAAGGATTGCTCACATTCTTGGGACCATTCAAATTGGCTCCCCTTTTTGAGTATCGAGTACAATGGTATAGACTTCAATGTTGATCCTACTAAGAACCTGGATAATGCTGCCAACCTTCCATTTAGTTGTTGGACTTTTTTGAGACAAGTCAGACTCTTCATCTCTAATATTGTTGTGCATTTGTTCAGGTTGGCCTCTATGCCTTTTTGACTGAGCATGAAACCTAAGAACTTTCCGACCTCCATTGTAAAGGTGCATTTTGAAGGATTTAATCTCATTCCATGCTTCTTATTATGGAAAAAACCTCAAAAAGATCGGACAAAAGAGTCAAGTCATCCTTGGTCTTGACGAGTATGTTGTCCACATATACTTACATGAGTTTTCCTAGGTAGGAGGAAAATAACTTATTCATCAGTTGTTGATATGCGACTCCGACATTCTTTAGTCCAAAAGGCATTACTACATAACATTAGTTAGCCTTGGGAGTGATGAAAGAGTTCTTTTCCCGGTTTGGCTTATGCATCAGGATTTGATTATATCCTGAATATGCATCCATGAAGGACAAATACCGATATCCTGAGGCCGAATCAACCAGGGCGTCAATGCTTGGGAGAGGGTATGGATCCTTGGGGCAGGCCTTGTTGAGGTCAGTGTAATCGACACACATCCTCTATTTTCCATTCTGTGTTTTTTACCAGAACTACTTTAGCCAACCACAATGGATATTTTACCTCCTTTATGAATCCAGCTTCTAACAATGCCTGCACCTATTCCTCCACGACCTGTGTCCTTTCAAGATCGAGTTTTTGACGCCTTTGTTGAACGGGTCAAAATCCCGGGTAGACAACGAGTTTATGAGACATCAGGTCGAGATCTATACCAAGCATATTGGAGGCTTTCCAGGCAAAGAGGTTGGAGTTTCTTCGTAAGAGGTCAACGAGTTGTGCTTTTAGACCTTCCTCTACATTGGCCCCTATACTTGTTATTTTTTGGCACGATCCCCGATTTTCACTTTTTCTATCTTCCCTTCAAGTTGGAGACGCAATTCTTCCTGAATTCGCACACTACTGAGCTCGATAGTGTTGACTTCTTTTCCTCCTGGTCTGCCTTTTAAATTAAGGCTTTCATTATAACACTTTCGTTTCAACTTTTGATCTTCTTTTATGGTGACAATTCCTTCTGCGGTGAAAAACTTCATACACAAGTGAGGTATAAAGACAACTGCTGCTAGTCCGTTTAAAGTGACCCGACCTATTAGGGCATTGTACGCTGACATAACGTCAACCACAATGTAGTCAATGCTTAATGTCCTTGACTTCGTGCCCTTTTCAAAGGTGGTGTATAGAGAGATAAATCCAAGAGATCGGATCAGCGTGTCCCCCAACCCGAAGAGGTTATCTGGGTACGCCTTCAGATCCTTTTCTTCTAACCCGAGATTGTCAAAAGCAGGCTTAAATAGTATGTCCACCGAACTCCTTTGGTCCACCAGGGTTCTATGGAGATTTGCATTGGTGAAGAATATTGTTATCACTATCGGGTCATCATTGCCAGGTGTCACCCTTTGAACATCTTCTCTGGTGAACGAGATGGTTGATAAATAAGAAATTTTGCTGTCTTCCCCGACTTGGTACACCTCTTTGAGGTACCTTTTACATGAGAGTTTTGAGATTCCTCCTCCAGCAAACCCTCCAATTATCATATGTATATGTTGCTCAAGAGTTTGCGGGGGATGTTCTTGCCGTCCTCCGTCCTCATCTCTTTTCCTCTTTCTTTGATCATCCGATCTCTTGGCTAGGTACCTTTCTAATCGACTTTCCTTGGGCAGTTTTTCTATGACATTCTTTAAGTCATAACAATCATTAGTAGAATGCTCATACAACTTGTAGTATTCATAATATTCTGTCCGACTTCTGACCTTTTTATGCCTGATAGTCCGAGGAGGTGGAAGTTTTTTGATATGACATATCTCCCTGTAGACATCTACAAGAGAAAATTGGAGTGGGGGTGTAATTATGAATTTATAATACCTTCGAGGGTTTTCCAAGTCATACTCTTCCTTTTTCTTAGTTTCCTTCTCCTTATTCCGAGTTGGGTAGGACAGGTTGGGCCTCAGGGGAGGCTCTCTAAGTCGAAAATTTTTATCTATGTTGATGTATTTTTCTGTCCGCTCTTGTACTTCGTACAAAAAAGTCGGGTGTCGCTTGGATATGGAGTGAGAGAACAACCCTTCTTTAAGGCCATTAACCAACCCCATTATCACTGCTTCAGTAGGTAAGTTTTGTATTTTCAAGCAGGCTTTATTGGATCTCTCCATATAGTCTCGGAGTGTCTCTCTGACTTCTTGTTTAACCCCTAGTAGGCTTGGAGCGTGCTTCACTTTGTCTTTTTATATCAAAAATTTGGTAAGAAACTTTCTTGTCAGGTCATCAAAGCAAGTTACCGACTTGGGAGGTAAGTTATCAAACCACTTTATTACAGTTTTAGTCAAAGTTATCGGGAAGACTTTGCAACGAGTCACATCAAAGGCATCGGCTAGATACATCCAAATTTTGACATTGCTGAGGTGATGCCTTTGATAGGTTATTCCGTCGTAGAGATCCATGTCGGGAGTTTTGAAATTTCTGGAAACTCTAGCTTGCATGATCTCTTCAACAAACGGATCTTCACCTCCAAGAGGGCTTTCCTCCCAATCTGTATGATTACTTCGTCTTCGGAGATCGACTTCCAATCTTAAGAGCTTTTCTTCTAACTCTTTTTCGTCGTCGTACTTCTCTTTGTAATTCCTATTCTGCTTCTTGTTGTCGCTCGGCTTCCAGCTCAAGTTGTTCTAACCGTCGATGGTGGCCGTGAACTAATCCCAGTATTTTCATCGGATGGGGAGGTTCTTCATCTTTGGGCGGGTGGACCTCTGAATGAATCTGTCGCGATTGAAGGTTTTTCGATGTTCCTTTCCTGTGGGGGACATTCGTTCTTTCTTGAGGTGAAGGTAATGCTAGCGTCAGGTCGTCATGATAAGACTCTGGTTCTGACTCAGACGTCGTGTGACCGTCTTTATATTAGTTGTTCGCCATACGCAAATGTAAACCTCCAGGTCCCCGGCAACAGCGTCAATATTCCAGGGATTACCTGAAACGGTGATTGGGGCCTGAACGTGAGATCCAAACTCCTTCTGAGGTAGCTCCAATTTGTGCTGGTGTCGAGGCGCTTCCGTCCGAGTTTCTCGTGAGGAGGTGTGGGTGGTACCTGCAAGAGACTCTAATGCTTAAGTTAGCAAGGGTTTTAAGCAGGTTTTTAGTAGATTGGAACTTGAATATACCTGAGGCTTCGCAGTGTATTTATTGTAGAAAAAATAACCACCTTTAGAGTAGTTCCACCTTTAGTGGTGGATAGCCGTTTCTCCTTTTCTAGAGAGTTTGTTGAGATCTACCTTTTGGAAGAGGTAGAGATAATAGGAGATATTGAGGTCGGACAAGTAAAAGCGGCCACCTTTTTTTGGGTGGACCATTCTCCTTATTGGGTCTGACTTTATGTTTTTGGATCAGGGTATAAATGAGTTTGTTTCTATTTTTCTTTTAATTTATATTCCTAAAAAAACATGCAAAACCTCTAAAATTTAAACATCTGAAACTCAAATATAAGACATAAACATCCAAAATGATGCTTTCTTTTTTAATATCTTATATCTTTTTCTTAACAATATAAAGGTGCACTTACATTGTGAAGGAAGAAATTTTCTGCAGTAGAAAAGCCTAACTCCTGCATTACGTTAGGACTTGGTGCATGCATTTGATCAGAACATTATATATATCACGCATGCAAGTTTAATTTACGATTTCGGGACGGTGCTTCACTATTTCATCAGTTAACCTCTCTGGCCATTGGCAACTGCCTCCGGCAATTTTGTTGAATGTTTTGATTCATATCATGTTATTCCAAATATAAGTCATCAAATTATTTTATTTACTTTGGTAGACAATTCATTCTATTCTAACGGTAGTCTAATTTAAGGGGAAAAAACGAAAAGAGAATTGTAAATATGATGTTGGAATTAGTGTGAGGCCGGTAATCGACGAGTGACGACTTTGACCAATCATAATCTCTAATACTCGCTCAAAGTTTCAAGTAAAAATGACAAAATATTTAGTATTGACGCTTTCAGGCCAAAATTCCAAATAACATTGCGAAGAAGATATAAATTATAAATATTAGAGAAAGTGGTAGCCGGCCCGCCAATACAAATTTGTCCCTTAGGGTGGTTCATGTGATGCCAACGTAAACCATATATTTTCACATGCTTTTTTACGTTATTAAAGGTTAACCGTCAAATTCGTTTACAAAAGATTATTAATTTTTAAATTGACCTTTAAATAATTTTTTTAGTTATATTAT
>NC_029789.2:17933708-17935348 GCF_000816755.2 Arachis ipaensis
TGGCATATTAAATATTATTGATCTGACATATCAACTAATTATCTTGTAATATGTAGCATTAATTTATTATATCATCATATTATATAATATTTAACATGATACGTCATCATTTAACTGACGACGAAATAATTAATTTGACTTATATTTTATCTTTCAGAAATTAATATAACTAGTTATTCATAATTATCCCTACATCACATGTATCATATTTAATTAACAACATAATAAAACCTAGTTATAATGATTATGCTCAGATTTTTGTTATTTTTTTTACGGTATTTCTCATCCAATTTATGCTCAAATTTAGAGTTGCTATAATATATGAGTGAATCAGAATGATCAAATTAAAAGAAATGGCTGGCATCTGAGTATCTGACACTGTTGCAAATTACAACACGTAAGTGTAACAGGAATATAAATAATTTTCTATTTGGGTTCCTTAGCTTCTTAAGTATATCAAGACAAGAAAGATTTTGAAACTATATTATTAAAAAATCTACTTTAGGGAAAAAAATATAAAAAAAAGTAGAGTCAGTCATTGTGATGCAAACAAGTCAAGGCATTCAGTGTTGTGAATTCACCTATCTCATAATTTCTAAAGTTAAAGTGCATGTTTCACATATAAAAAATTTGAGCCAATTATTGCTCGCTAAACAAAACTAAATAAATAATAAATAATATAAGCTTTGGTGCTTAAACTTTGGTGTTGTTTAATTTATAAAAAAAATTAAAAATTAATATTTAATTTAAATAATATAAAAATAATTAATTTTTAATATATTAAAAAATTATTTTTAAAAACAAAATTAGATAAATTCCACACTAAAATGATGAACACCAGATAATTAGCCAAAATATAACGAAGTGGTGGTGGTAGACAAAGATTACTAGTCTCTCAAACCAGTCAGAGAGAACGTGGTCTTTGAATATTGACATCACTATATAAGCCCAGTTGAGCACGTGATATCTATCTTCATCTACCCCCTCCAATATTATCCATTTAATTCCAATTATGCCCCTACTGTCATGCATATGAAACCCCCTCTCTCCCTACCTTAATAAGTCTTCAGAATACCTTATAAAACCCCATCTTCCACTAACAAGTGAGCAACACAACACACCCTTTAATTATTAGCTACTGCATTTCCTTCATTGATCCTAATAATATATTTCGCAGTGCTACCTTGCTAGCTTAGCCATACACCCCAAAGAAGCTAAGAAAAGATGGTGAATGTGTCTGAGATTCGCAAGGATGGGGTGTCTTGTTTGGCTTTGGACCTGGCCTCACTATTGAAACCGTGGTTTTGCATAGTGTGGCTATATAACAAGAAGGGGGAGGAGGGTCCTTTAATCAATTCCTGCTACTTATTTATGATTTAGTTTGATTATTAATATTTAATAATTGATTATTGCGTGCGACGACAAGTCTTTCAATTTTATTGTGTAAGCAAATTAAAGGAATAGAAAAATACTCAAATCACATCATTGTGAAAATGTGGCGTCAGTTAACACATTCAAATGAAATATGTTAAGTGTGTACTAAACTCACTCGATAATATAAAATATATGTTAAAATATAAATTAATAATTAATTTTAATGATTAATTTTGATATACGAATAATATTTTTAATAAAAAATA
>NC_029789.2:17935368-17939208 GCF_000816755.2 Arachis ipaensis
TTAAATTAATTATTTTGTATGGTGTATATTTATATATATTAATTTATATATTCTTTAAATTAATAATCAATTATAAAAATAACTAAACCTGTTAAAATAGATAAATGATCAAATTTATTTATAGTATAATAATTTTTAATATAAAATGTTAAATACACAATTTTTTTTACACAATGATTTATTAGTGACTTATTTTTAATGTATTCTTTTTAATAAAGAAACGAGATCACAGGCCCAAAAGAAAAGTAAAAGACTAAACAACAAAAGCTCTAAAGAATTTCATCTCTCTTTGAGAAAAGAAAGTCAAAGCTTCATTGAAGCAATACAACCCACTCGAAACTGACTGAGCGAACTTGACAAGCACATTTGCAAATCTTAAGTGAAGGTCATTTGGTAGTTGTTGTCGACACTGCTTTCCCATGCCCCTAGATGTGATGACAATCTCTAAGATAACATGGAGCAGTGTCTCGGTATGGCCAGGGTATCGAGGATAGCTAGTGTCATTGGTGAGCCCCCTTCTTTGTCTCTTATTATTAGTAAGAAGAGCATTATGCATAAGTAACCATGTAAACGTTCTGAGACGTTGAAGAAGCTTGAGTTTCTATATTTGCTTAAAAGGTTTTCCTGAGACTTCCTCTGTATCATAGAACACCTCATACGCAGATTTAATAGTAAATTCCGCTTTAGATTTAATAGTGCGAATCATATCTAGAATTTTCTCAGATAGACTTTTATCAAGCAGCTCCCAATTCCAAAGCCCTTTAGGAGTAGCAAGACCATCAACCTTAGCATCATTTTTAATCTCCTCTGCTCTGTTTAGAACCACTTCTCTCAAAGATTGAATGCCCGGAATCCAGTGATCATCCTAAAAAAGGATATCTTGCCCATTCCCAGTCCTCCAAGCTATCTTAGTTTTGAACGTGTTCCAGACCTTGGAGATGCCCTTCCACGTGTTAGAGCAATTAGCTTTCTGGTGCACCTAAGGCATTTCCAACCTTCCACAAGAAATATTTATTATATAGTTCAGTTGGAAGGTTAGGAATTCTCATATAAATAGCCACTTTTTGAATATTCATGTCTTGGGGGGATAAACAGACACCTCCATCTTTGGACCAATAAGTAATGATCTGCAATCATCCATGGTCCCTCAAAGAGGGCATGGGAATAATTTTCCTGATCAAATAACCGAACTAAGAAGAATTTTTTCTCTAAATCCATGACTCTGATCACATCTTTTCTTGCTCATCTTCATTGTACCCATCTTTCCATGGCTAACAGATTAAGGTTTTTATCGAAAGGCTTCACGATGAGAGATCGTTTTTAAGGTTTGCACCATTCATTATATTCTTCAAGTGAAACATCAATGTTGGACTTAGGATTGAAGGGAACGTCTGGTTCTGCGTCAAGAGCTATGAGATCTTCATCTGACTTATACTCCTCAGCTATTAGGTTTGCTATCTCTTTAGGATTCAAGTTGTCAAAGCCATTATCAACCACCATATCTCGATAAGACACCTTTCGAATAGATTGTTCCTTTGGCATTTCATCGCCCTTATCATTGGGTTGATCACAGACCATCTCTTCATCAGCCATGTTTTTATGGATATGATACACATCCACTTCCACATTATATGTTAATAGATCTTCTACCATATTTTCTGATGGAGTTACATCATTTGGATAATTGATAAATCTATATTTGATGATAAATTTTGGCTTGAATTAAATGGATTTCATCACATAAACTCACATTTATTCACTAAAATAGCATACCTTTGTGATTTCCTTTCAAATTGTACTTAATTGCAAAAACATATTTTTTAGGCTTTAAAAATGCTAATTTTAATTCCCTTAAATTCTATTTGATGCCTTGATGTCTCTGTTAAGTGATTTCAGATTTTAGGGATCAAGGATAGATTGGAAGAAGTGGAAAAGGAAGCAAGCAAGAGGAGGAAACTATGAAAAAAAATGAAGATTTTGGATCTCTGCAAGCATGCGTACGCATCTGTGTTGCCGCGTACGAATGTTCTGTTCATTCCTCGTCCGCGTACGCAGACCACATTGCCGCATACACGGGAATGCTAACACGTGCCTCATTAAAGGAAACACGCTTGGGATAATTTCTGAGCTCTTTTTTGCCCAGTTTCAAGTCCAATTCGAAGATTAGAGGCTGGGGGTGAAGGATGTTTGGGGGACACATTCCATTAGTTTAGTTTTTACATAGTTTTGAGTTTTAGAGAGAGAAACTCCTCCTTCTCTCTAGGTTATAGTGTTTCTTGTTCATTTTCACTTCAATTCATAGATTAGATTCTTGTTAATTTCAGTTTTTATTACTCTAATTGTAGTTTCTCTTTTCTAATTTTACTTAGCACTCTTATAATTTTAGTTATTTTAGGTTATGATTTTGGATCTTGTTGGATTTGGATTCTAGTAATGTATTGAAGTTTTTCATGTTCCAATTGTGTTATTTGAATTGTTATTGTTGATTATTGATAGTGGGTATCTTTAATTTGGATTGTTTTCTCAATTTTATGATACTTTTTATCGTTGCTCACCAAGTGTTTGAGGAAATATCACTTGTGATTATGAAGTAGATTTTCTTTCTTGGCCTTGGGGTTGAGTAATTAGAGACTCTTGAATTGTAAGAATTTAGTGTTGATTGGTAATTGAAGGTTGCTAGTTGGTTTGAACTCCATTAAATCTAGTGTTTCACTAGGATTTGACTAGAACTTGTGGACTAGAGTTAATTTTGCTCACTTGACATTCCTTCAATTGTTAGAGGATAACTAAGTGAGAGTAATAGGCATTCACCATCACACTTGAAGAATGCAATGAGGATAGAAATTCTAATTCTCACCCCTAGCCAAAATTTTTTATATTGATTGATTGTCATTTCTCTTGTTGAATTTGATTCCTAAATTCTCTTAGCTTGATTCCTTGCATTTGTTATATGTTATTGCTATTGCTATCTTTCTATTGCATGCTTGGTAGTTAATTAATTGTTGATTGATAGTCTTAGTTGCTTCAATTTACTTGTTAGTTGCTCATTGTTTTAAATTCTAGTCACTTTACTTTTTTCATACTCAACTCAAAAACTCCCAAAAATTCCTAACCAATAATGTACATCATGTTACAATTCCTAGAAAAAACAACCGGAATTCTACTCCCGGTAATTGAATTAGTTATTGTGACATTCTTCTAAACTTTGATTGGAGATCACTAGTCGGTTTAGACTATACTCGCGATACTTGAGTTGAAAATCCTTTGAAAAATTCCTAAGCGACATTTATCCTCCGTCAATAATCCATTTTAACTTTTTTTGTGTGCTTCTTGCCACCAGATCTTCCTCCTCTGGTGACTGCTTCTCTGGCTCGGCAGTAAGGTTCTAAGGATTCATAGAGAGAAAAAAAGTTTGGGAACTTATTATTAGTGTTGCTGGTTTTTAAGGTACTTAATGCATGATATGCATATATACAGAGTAAAGTATTGTTTTTGTCCCCAACGTTTGGGGTAAGTCTCAAAGTTGTCCCTAACGTTTAAATCATCTTATTTAAGTCCTTGACGTTTCAAAATCGACTCAATGTTGTCTTGCCGTTAGTGATCTGTTAATATAACTGACAGTGAGACAAAATTGAGACGATTTTAAAATGTTATGAACTTAAATAGGACGAAAACGTTGGGAATAAAAATGATACATTACTCTTAAAAGAATTAAAAAGAGCATGTACATATACAATAAAGTATAAATTATATCTTTTTGTCTCTAATATACCAAACTTCTTTAATGTTTAATTTAATTAAACTTTATTTTTAACTTTTTAATAAAATTTTTATTTTTCT
>NC_029789.2:17939309-17946411 GCF_000816755.2 Arachis ipaensis
TACTTAGATGTAATTAAAAAATAATTGAATAACTATCTACCATAAAAAATTGATATTATTAAAGGATAAAATCAAAATTTATTTTAACATTAAAAATAAAGTTTAACTATATTAAACATTAAAGAATTTTGGTACATTATTAGAGACAAAAGGTATAATTTATACTTTATTGTATATGTACCATGCTCTCTCTTTTTTTACCGCAAGTTTATGTACTAGTCATTTTACAAATATTTCGTGATGAGTAAAAATTTTTAAAAGTAAAATTAAAAAATAAATTTATTTAGAATGAAAGTAATGTGATTAAGTATAATTTACTTAGATGTGATTAAAAGATAATTGAATAACTATGTAGCGTAAAAAATTGATATTATTAAAAGATAAAACTAAGATTTATTTATAAGTTAAAAATAAAGTTTATTTAAATTAAACATTAAAGAAGTTCAAATACAATAGATACAAAAGGGCATAATTTATACTTTATTATATATGTATCATACTCATTTTTTTTTCTTTTTCTAGAAGTTTATCTACTAGTCATTCTAGAAGTATTCTATGATGAGTAAAAATCTTGAATTCGTAATGCAATTTATTCCGTTAAAATTTATTTTCATTTTACTTAATTTGGTAATTCTTCTAAGGAGGTAAATACCAAATCAGTACCCGAAAGATTCTGGTGCTGACAAAATGGTACCTTACTATTGGGATTGACAAAATGATACCTAAATGATTTAAAAAATTGACAAGCGTGTCCTCGTACTCGCCGGACCACAGCTCTGGTGAGAACGATGCTGAGCTGACCACCGATTTTTGCTGACAAGATAAAGTTAATTTTAGCTAGAATTTTTAATTAAATAAATCATCAACCTACCTAGAAAATCCCTAATTGAAATTGAATTTTTCCTAAATCAAATGGATTTGCCTTAAGCCCTAATTAGCTACCATTGTTACTAGTTACTGACTTACTGTGACTAAGTACATCTCCCATTCTTTCACTACGAGTAAAACTGAAAGGTCACGTAGAGAGTGAGAGATGTTGCTGTAGAAGCTTGGCGCGAAGAAGAACGAAACGACGTGAGAGACATTGTCGAATCTAGAGCTTCAAGTGTAAGGGATTGCAAGTGGCATCATCGTGTCTCCATTCTTCGCTGGGAACGACCCTACGAAGAGGTAGGTTTTTCTTCGTTCCATGCACGTTGCCTTTGTGGACAACCTTATGATCATTTTGATTATTTTAGTAGTGGGCCATTTTTGTTGTTTGTTTTCTGCGATTATAACTTCTTGTTTATTCATTGTATCTTCCCTCTACTATTTTTTAGATGGATCGTCTAGTTACATTTTTGTATCATCACATGGGTTCTTTGAAAAGGGGTGGAGACGGTAATGTGATATACGACGGGGGTTTAGTAACTGAGATACATAAGGTGAATGTGAAGACATGTAATTTATTTTTTGTTGAGGACTTATTTTTAGACTTGGGTTACCCTGAATATAATGAAGTGTATTGGCTAGAACCTGGTTTAGATTTAGCTAAGGGTCTAAGAATGCTTAGGACAGATGCTGAAGTGATGAGGATGTGTATGAGAGTGCGATGAAGAATGACAACACTGTCCATCTTTATTTTGATCATCCTATTGATGCCAACCCTGAAATTGTTGACGAAGATATGATGTCTGATGGTAGTAGTGAGAGTGTGTATGAAATCAATCCACCTGTTGATAATGTGAACAAAGATAAAGTGACTAATAAGGTAGTTGATGAGACTAATGAGAGGGAGAATGAAGTTGTGAATGAGGCCACTGTTGAGGTTAATGAGTTGAATAAAGGTGTGAGTGTTGTTGTGAACAAAATTGTGAATGAAGTTGTGAATGAGGCCACTATTGAGGTTAATGAGTTGAATAAAGGTGTGAGTACTGTTATGAATGAAGATGTGAATGAAATAAATGGGGATAAAGATACTGAAGTAGCATCAGCTCCAGAGAAGAGTGTTAATAAGGTTAGAAAGAGACATCCAAGACTACCACTAAGTGGTTTACCCCAAGAAAGAAGAGCTGGTGAAACTGGACAAGCTGAGGGTGATTTTGGAAAAGCTGAGATAGTAAATGAAGCAACACATGAGAATAATGCTAATGATGCTAATGAAGGTGATAATTTTGAAACTCCAATTGTGGATGACTTGATGCTAGAGGAAGTAGTTACAGAAAATGCAACAGGCAAACCTTTTGTTTCTATTTACTTAGAGCATATCTCAATAAACATTGTATCATTGCTGTGAAACATGTATCATCACATAACTTGGAGGAGGTGCTTACCTATCTTAACTGATTTTGTAACAGATAATGTTACACAAACAAATGAAAAGACAAATACAAGAAAAAATCATCCAAGGCCTCAACCGTCTGGACAGAGAATTGTACCTGAAAAGGATGATGAAGCACCAAGGGTAGAGGTGCCTAACCCGAATAGAGAAGATGGAGACAGTGGACCTGAGATGTATCAATACAAGTCTGAAGAACTATGTAGCCCTCCTAGATCTGATGATGAAGAGGAACCTGTATTTCCTCAACATAACCCCAACACACCATATGAAAAAATTACTCTGGAGTTGAACATGGAGTTTGAGACCATGGACCACTTCAAAGCAGCAGTGTAGAAGTACAACATACAAATTGTGAGACATGTATTCTATCTTAGGAACGAGAAGAAGAGGTGTAGGGTGATATGCTATGACCCCGACTGCCCTTGGTTGTGTTACTGTGCCAGGACCAACAATCCAGCCTCATTTTAGATTAAGAAATTTGTAAATGAATATACGTGTCCGAGAAGCAACAAGAGTAAGTTAGTCACATATGCTTGGGTTGCTGAAGAGCTGGTGTCGAAACTCAAAATCCATCCCAACATGTTACAGAGGGAGGCACAGGAGTGGTTTAAGGTGGAGTATGACATTTCGGTTAATGAGAAGATGATATATAGGACTATGGATAAGGCAAAAGATGTTATTGAAGGAACAGAGAAGGATCAATACCTAAGGCTGAGAGACTATCTGTACGAAATAATGAAGGCTAATCCTGGGTCAAGAGCAAACATGGGGACTACTCCACAGCTGGATGGGTTGCCAAAGTTTAGGAACTTGTATATTTGTTTGGTTGCTTGCAAGAATGGATTTAAAGCAGGGTGTAGACCTTTTATCACATTGGATGGGATATTTCTGAAAGTTTACTTTGGAGGATAATTACTAACAGCCGTTGGTCAAGATGCGAATAACCAACTATTCCCAATTGCATACGGGGTTGTAGATGCAGAGACTAGGAAAAATTGGAGATTCTTTCTTAAGGAGTTACATATTGACATAGGAGACTACAATGAGAATGAATGGGTTTTTATGTCTAACCAGCAGAAGGTAATATGCACTATGAACCTGTTTTGTGGTGTTAGATTCTTCTTTATATTATTACATGAATATCTTCTAATTATGGAGTCTACTCTTCAATGCAGGGATTAATACCAGCATTACAGGATGTGATGCCAGGTGTCAAGCATAGATTTTGTTGTATGCATATGTGGAGAAACCTGAATAAGAGATGGAAGGATAAAGAACTTAAGGGAGTATTTTGGCAATGTGTGAAAGCAACTACTTATCAAGAGTTCAATGATGCAATGGCTAATGTGAAACGGATCAATAAACAAGCGTGGGAGTATTTGTCAAAGTTTGAGCAAGAGCAATGGTTGAGATCAAGGTTTTCTGAGTGGTCGAAGGTAGATAATCTGACAAGCAATAACTGTGAGTCTTTTAATTCAACAATTGTGGGTCTGCGAGGGAAGAGTATTTTGACAATGTTTGAGGAGTTCAGGTTCTACATCATGAAGACAATGGCTACTCACAAGGACGCATTGATGGCCTACACTAGACAGCTGGCCCTTGTACAAGTCAGTAGGCTGGAGAAGGAGAAAAGACAAGCTAATTATTAGGAAGCACAATGGTGTGGTGATGATGAGCACAACCAATTTGAAGTTAGAAAGTGACAACATAGAGTGAGAGTGAACACACGGGAGAGAACATGTTTATGCAAAAAATGGCACCTGATTAGACTACCATGCTGTCATGGGATTGCAGCAATCCAGAGAAAGAATGAGAAGCCTGAAGATTATGTCCATCACAAGCTCACCATTGAGGTATATAATAGGACTTACCAGTTTTACATTAACAGTATACTAAGTCAAGAGTATTGGGAGCAACATGAAGGGTTGCCATGTCTACCCCCTCCATACAAGAGGCCTATTGGCAGACCTACAAAGAAGAGGAAAAAGGACAACACTGAGCAACGCTCTGGGAGACAATACAATGCCAAGAGAAAATATGGACAGATAACATGTCAAACCTACAATAGAGTCAGTCAAACAAAGTTATTAATTAACATATATTTACAAAATATAATTGAACTATTTGTGTCTATGTGAATGCTGAATTACTTTATTGATTGTCTCTATATAAGACTGGACATAATAGTAGAACTTGTCCTGAGAGACCAACTGGAACAGTAGCTGAAGAGCAAGATATTGATGAGGAAGAAGTTAGATAGCAAAAAGCAAATTGGGAGGAGATCATGGAGGCTGCACATGTTGCAGATGAGGAGGAACTCACTCAAAACCATCCACAAAGTCAGCCTGATCAGGTAAACAATGCAATTTAGCTTACCTTGTTCACAAAGTGTTGGATCTGAACCTATATAACTTTTTTTTAACTAATTGCCAAACTGATTCAGAACACTATCAATGATGGGACCACTACAACAAATGCACCACCTCCTAATGCAGACATTGTACTAGCAGCATCCACTTTGGTTAAACCAGCAACTGGCTCAGAACCAGCACCTCAAGTGACCACAAGGCCAACATCACCAACACCAACAAGGAGAGGCAGACCTACTTTTGTAAGGGGCAACACAGTTAATCCAAGAGGAAGAGACAGCACCACTCAAGGAGGACTGGCAGCCACTTCAACTACACCTCCAACTCCCGCACAATATGCAGCAACTACACCACCACCCTCTGCTCAACCTAGGGTTGTTAGGCCTCCTGTTAGGTCTAAATCTCAAATTTCAGCCTCACCATTGAGTGCTGCAGCCCCATGTAGTGGGTCTGGATCAATGACACAAGCCCGAATAGTTAGGCCCACTCTTCAAGTCCAAACATCAGCTCTATTTAGGCTACCAACAATGACTAGAAAAACCATGGTCGTAGCAAGCCCAGTCACCCAAAATAGATTCATAGGCTTTATGCCCACTCCATCTTTGAAGAGAAAAAGTCATCTGGACCACCACCATCAAAGCCATCCACAAATGAGAAGAAGAAGTGATATGAAAATCTTGGATTTTCAGTTTGATGTTAGCTCCATTTTGGGTCTGAAATAGTTACTATGAACATAAGTGTCATTATGACATCTTAGTGCTATCCTAGTTTTTTGTGGTTTATTAGTGTTATTTTGGGTCTGAAGTATATTATTCTGAATAGTTATAGATTTTATTTTCATGTTATGTTACTGGTATTTTAATGTGTCTGATATGGATTAAATGACTCTCCTATGAACAATGGAGTTCCTATGAGCATCAGAACATCTGCAACTTTATTACATGTTGTAACTTATTGTCAATTAGAATGGAACTAGGATGGATTTTGGATGGGATTTGGCTATATTCAGCTTCTGTTGCTATAACTATTTTTAAATGCTTACCTATCTTTTATATAGCTTACTCACATCACAACAACAATAATTCAGTCACAGGACAAGAATAAAACAACATCCATTAACTCATCACAATTACAATGATTTCAACATTACAAAGTAAAAAAGTGTCATTGTTAAACTCTTAAACTGTCCACTGTCTACCTACTTAGCCAAATAAAACATATTGAAAGCCAAATTTAACCCAATCAATATACAAATGAAAATCAGCAACAATTTAACCCTCTTCAGATGCTCCTTCATTTCATTCACCACAGATAGCACCATCATCATCCTATCAATTTCCAGGCCATCCCCACACTTGACATTGATTCTGCTTTTCTTTTTTGGTTCTGATTTGCCCACCATGTTACTATTCTCCGAAAATACTTCTCCTTCCACACATTGCTCTTATATTTCATCTAACCATTGAAAATACCCGCATCGCATTTGTGTGTTCTAGCATGAAACAAAAAATTCATGGATCAGAGAATGATTGAAAACTAAAATTGATTAACCAGAGATGACGAAATAAGGAGGGCTATTGGATTACTTCGTTAAATATCCATCAACACTCCAAGCTTACCTTTCACATAGGGCATCATAGAAACCATCTATTAGGGTTGTTACTTGTTTTTGACTTCAACGGAACCATTGGAAGGGGACAAAAGCATGTTTCGTCGTAGGTTTTGGTCACAATATCTGAACCATCATCCACGTCGAAGGCTTGCATCGATGACTGCTTTCTCCCGATTGCAGCTTTTTCACGAGCTCTAGCTGTATGCATCTTTCAATTTTGTAACCTGGAGTATGCGTGAACGAAGAGAGCAATTTAGGGCTTAGGGCAAATCCATTTGATTTAGGGCAAATTCAATTTCAATTAGAGATTTTTCAGCTAGGTTGATGATTTATTTAATTAAAAATTTCAGCTAAAATTAAACTTATCTTGTCAGCAAAAATCGATGGCCAGCTCAGCATCGTCTTCACTGGAGCTGTGGTTCGACGAGCACGAGGACACACTTATCAATTTTTTAAATCATTCAGATACCATTTTGTCAATAACAATAGTGAGGTACTATTTTGTCAGCGCTAGAATCTTTCGGGTACTGATTTGGTATTTACCTCTTCTAAGAGTAATGTATCTTTTTTATCCCCAACATTTTCATCTTATTTAAATCTCTAACGTTTTAAAATCGTCTCAATTTTGTCTGCTGTCAATTCTGTTAATAGATTTTTAACAACAGGATAACATTGAGACAATTTTGAAATATTAGAAACTTAAATAGTATAATTTAAACGTTAAGAACAACTTTAAAACTTACTCCAAATATTGAAGGCAAAAACAATACTTTACTATATATATATATATGTAACGGTAAA
>NC_029789.2:17946454-17952922 GCF_000816755.2 Arachis ipaensis
AAATTAGTATATCACCATGAAGAGCATATATAATTCAAATTGATGATACATTGGAGGCTTGGAGCAATCTCGTGATTTCTGAATTTCTCTTTTTCTTTTTGCTATATCTACATTTGACAGTCTCTTCATGGTTCAAACCACAAATAAGGAGCAGTCATTATGCTTTTTCATGATGGACATGACTTGATGCCATTTGCTTGCCTATGCTATCTGAGGATGATGATGACGATGATGATGTGCCCTCATCTACACTATTTTCAACCTTTTGTCCTCTGCAAAAAGCTGGAGCTGATTTTGTAGAATCTGTTCAAAACTGAGGGTAGAAAAATCTGAGTTAGTAAGATCGATTTCACATTTTCATGGGTTAAAATTTGATGCCACGGCAGGGACTACAATGTTGAAGTCCACTTTTTGGTAATCCCAAAATGAAATAATGTTAGATAGCACATGCCATCCAGAAATAATACCAATTTGTTTGGGTATATTTGCTATCATTTGTGCTTATTGAGATTCTATAATGTAATTCTTAAGCTGGGTGCGGAATTGAGAACAATGAGAAGAGAATTTCATTCTATGGTCACTATAATCATCAAATTAGTTTATTTTTCATATTCAGGAAAAAGTACACAAAGACTTCACATAATTTAAAGAGAGAAACAATTGTACCTCAATCTGGTACTGAAGAAGTTTTCTTTGAGCTTCCAGGTGCGAACTTGGCATATCTGGATGTGTTTGGGAAGGAAACAAATGGAAGTGCCCCATCTGAGGAAAGGATACAATTAGTCCACCGTGGAAAACAAACGGCTTTTGTGCCTGTTCACTGGAAGCTTGTTCTCCGTTAATCCCCGTGTTAATGGATTCACCCAAAGACATTTGAACTGGAGGTTGAAGAGCGTACCCAGGAGAGTTGTGAGATTGAGAAGTCGCCTGAGTAAGAGCGCACAACTAAAAACTGACACTGATATATAAGAAGAATACGGCTGCTAATTTGCTCCTTTGTTTTGCACTTTTTCATGTCTTTATTAGACAACACTATCAATAACCAGCAAAATGCACAGCATAAGACTGATTTCTTAATCAGCTCTAGAAAAAAACATGGATATTTTCCATGCACAAAATTCATACCATACTAAAGATGATGTGGAGGGGTAAACATAAGAATTCTCGTATATTGAAACAGCAGCAGCAGCAGCTTGACGTCTGGCTTGATGGCGACTCAAATTATCAATTGCCCCACCACCGCCAACCTCATTTTGAGCTGAGCTTCCAGTGCTAGTCCCTGTTCCTGTTCCAATTTAAAATATCCAATATTAAATGAAACAGCCAATAAACATATATGCAGTGTCATAATATTTGAAATGACAAGGAAGGCAACATGCTTATTTAATCATAAAGTAACACATTCAAAAGATTTTAAACAGCAAAATTGTTTTCATCAAGGAAAAATGGAAAATAAACAAGGTTTTGAAAGTTAACTATGAAATGTAAAATATATATAGCAGTACATAAAAGAACATGAATGACGGATACAACTGTATAACAAGGAGATTAAGTATCATTAAAAAGTTTATAAAATGATGATGAGTTAAAAAGAAGAATATGTAGCATTAGCAATTGTTTAGAAGGTGCGATTTGCAAAAGCATCCACTTGATTGAATCAGACTTTCAACTCTATTTTTCTATTTTTGATTCCAAAGAAAACTGCATTCATTTGAAATACTAACGGTTGAATTAAGAAATCTGCACATTATAAACATGTTTTATATTCTGGTAACCAGCAGTGTTTGATTATTTCATTATTATATGATTACCCTGTCGATGAGCATCTGATTGTGCTCCTTGCTGGCCTCCAGTTGCAGTTGCCCCATTTTCGGGTGGAACAACCAGGGCTCTGCAGGTAGAGCAAGTATGTTGCCGCTCCAGCCATGATCGGAGGCAATGAACATGAAACAGATGTCCACATATAAGTTTCTTGGCAGTAGTCATCTCTTCACGACAGATAATGCAGGTTGCATCACTTCTGCATAGCCATTTAAGAAAAGCACTCTTACATACAATAACTTTAATATAGTAAGCAGAGGTGTTAGGTATAGAACTAACGCATTATGCTCTTCAGGGGTTGCCTCTGGAAAACGGTCCTTCATATTTGAAGTGATCTTACAATATCGGATGTAATCTGCAACACGGACTTTGAAGTTCCTAAATGTCTCGTAAAGCACCCGTATTAAGTGCAGAGGAACACCGTAGTTTCTGAAGAAAACCTAATGTTAGCAGGGAAAACCATAAAGTGTATAGCCTTTACAATGCTATCAAACTAACATAAAATGAGAACAAGAACAAGTAAACCAGATGTATAATTGATACTATGTGCATCATTGTCAACTATAACACTGAATCTGACTCTAATTGAAGCCCAGTGCAAACAATTAAGAGTCAATGAAACACACAAATGAACTACGATTCCAAGAGTGCATAGATCCAAGAGCTACCATATACATGTAAAGAGTAGGCTGAACACTTACATAAAAATTACAAGGAAGAAGAAAAGATACATAGACAAGTGAAGCAAGTCCCTGATAAGTTCCAAGTAGAATGTGAAGATTGGTTTCCTTTCCCATTGTCCTTCCATGAGCATGTTACTGATATAGAAAAGATATTTTACAAAAACTGACACTGTTGTAGTTGCAAGTATCATGTACCTGGGAGAAAAAGATCATTTGTCAAAAGGAAATCCCTGACTATATATTATTTCAATGCCACAATATTGGGAAAAATAGAATGCATCAGCTAACAAATACAACTGCAGCCTCACATACTAAACACACTCCTATTGGGAAAAATAGAATAAATCAGTTCACAAATACAACTGAAACTGCACAAGTACAAGCTTGTTCTCAAGTCAAGTGTATTCTCACCCAAGCCCAAATTCTGCTAAGTACTATTCATAGTTCTGAATTTAAATTGGTCATGTTTTGTTTTGCAAACTTGTATGAGAACAAGAAAAGGGAAAGGAAGAACGACTTACTCAAAAGAAAAGAATATTGAAACAGACGGTTGCCATGTTTGAAACAGATGCTTCAGAGAACTGTATAAGGATACGCTATCTAGGAGAAGAAGGAAACCATAAAAGATACAATTCGAATGTGGAATAACACGGACACAGCCGCACAGAAGGAGTGGTCTCAATGTACTCAACCCTCTTTTGAGCCAACCAATGCAAAGCTTTAATCAACAGCAATGCTGTGACCATCGCAAGGAATGTAAAAGAGAAATCCTGCCTAAAAATAGTAATGGCGAAGAGGATTTCCATAATCTCCCTCCATGATTGCTCGTTAAGCCTTTCTACCTCGGCTTCCCGAGGAGAACCCAGGAAAACCTTCTTCGTTAACTGCCATAGAATACACATAATGACCAAACCCATGTTGAGAAGAAGCACTAAACTAATCTTGGAAGTTGAAAGATACACCATTGCTGGATAAAACTGGTCTCTACTGTTAAATCATAAATGCATGATATGTGATAGCTAGAGTTGCAATCAAACTGAGACCCGCATATGTCTTCGGCCTCATCATTCCACTCTACACAAAAACACAACAATCATTAATCAATTCTCTCTTCTAATTTCTACGCATGTAACCTGAACTACATATGCATTTGGATATTTCACAAATAAGAATGAAGCAAAATGAAATAATAGGATTGATCCTATTGCTTTTTCAACTATCTATACGTAGCTGGGGAACCGAATCAGCCACACAGAAGAAACCAAAACACACACACACACAAGATCAAACAATTGAGGTGCCATAGAAAAAAGAGAGAAAATGTAACGAAATAAAATGCACGATTCTTTAACCGCATATTCAAATTAGAGTAGAAAAATGAACAAGATACTACATCCTTATCTGAATTGATAATTGAATTTTTTTCATTTAAAAAAAAAAAAACTATGCATATGAATTCCCCCATTACAGTGAGCCCTAACTTGGAATCAAGCTAACACGGTATCAAAGATATTCAAGAAAATAACTTAAAAAGAAGTGGCGTTATTTGAAGAAACGAATTACCAATTGAGCAGTGTCTCTCTGAGTTGGTGTGATCGTAAACAGAGTTTTCTTCCAATTATGAGTCTTAAATATTTGATAATTGGAAGAAAATGATGTTAAGTGTAGCCTACCAGCTCTCGCCACGTACACATCTCAAACATTTATTTATTTAACACAAAATTAAAAAGAAAAAAGGAGGCGAGAAGAGAAAAGAGACAGTAAGAGGAGGAAATGGCATCATCGGTGGTAAAGAACGTCATGAAATCGATCAGAGAGAAGGGTTTCGGTGCCTTCCTTAGAGAGCTCAAAGATGAAGGCTACCTGTTTGTCCCTTTTTCCCTTTCTATTTGCTTCCACCCTAAATCGTTTACACAAGTTCTTCACTTCCATGGATTCTGTTGCATTTTCCTTTTCTTTTAGGGATTAATCTATTGTTTTGTTTTGTTTATTCACTTCAAAGTTCACAGTTCCTTCATTTACCTGAAATCATTGACGATTCCTTGATTTGATGAACAAGAATGTGATGCTTATTATGCTTTTGAGATTTGTGCTGATATCTGTTTCTCATTTCAGGAGGTGCCTTCCGGACGGGAATCTCTTGTAAGTGAATTAATTGCTCTGCTTTGATCTTCTACTTTATCATGTTTCAAAGCCAAATGCTATTTGCTTGGATATGCTTCATGAAATGATAGATTTTAGAGATTCCTTTATATGCAATTGAATGAGCTTATCCAACTATTATTCAAGTAATGATTGAGCATTTGAAGAATGAATTGAAATTTGAAAATAATATACAGCATTGACTTTGTCTTATTCGATTTTCAAGTGAACCTCTTTGAGTACTAATGGAGAAGGGATAATTTAGCCTTTATAGGTTTTGATTGCAAGTCGCTATTTTTAGATTCTTGTTCCTGTCATCAAGCTGTTTGGATAGAGATCAAGTTCCATACAGTTGGTGAAGGCTTGGGTTCACATTAACAATAATTTTCACCAATTTTTTGTCTGAATTTATGTAGGCAAACCAAGATTCATAATATTGGTGCAACGCTTGTTGGTGTTGACAAATTTGGTAACAAGTACTATGAGAAACTTGAAGACACGCAATACGGTTAGTTCCTACTCCTGCTTTATATGTCTCAATCTGTGCATGTGTGTGATAGTTTAAGTTACACATGGATCCATATGGGCAGGAATGAT
This sequence comes from Arachis ipaensis, assembly GCF_000816755.2. NCBI lineage: Eukaryota > Viridiplantae > Streptophyta > Magnoliopsida > Fabales > Fabaceae > Arachis > Arachis ipaensis. Next base: position 17,951,698 of record NC_029789.2, read on the forward strand.
CTTGTTCTTAGGAAACAACATTGAACATAAGCATTCTGCACGTAGCAACCGGAATTACAACATAGTGAACGAGAAAAGGATATGGCGAATAGTTCTTTAATATTGTCCTTTGATGGCCCATATGATACTATGCATTCCCCCTTTTCCCAATAATTTCCCTTATTATGTCTGGATATCTGTCAGATAATATCTGAGTTTCAATATATTGTGTGCTCATACATGCCATTGGGTTTCCTTGAAAACTGGCAGGAAGGCACAGGTGGGTTGAATATGCAGAGAAGAGTAGATATAATGCTTCACAAGTTCCACCTGAATGGCATGGTTGGCTCCACTTCATAACTGATCATACAGGAGATGAGGTGAGGTGAATTCAGTTATTTGCTTAATCTTTCCTTGTTTGTGCCATGTGGTCTAAAAGATAATAATGCAGTGAATTTTGTTGCAGCTTCTTTTGCTGAAACCAAGAAGGTATGGTGTTGAACACAAAGAAAATTTGTCAGGAGAGGGTGAACAGTATATCTATCACTCCAAGGGACATGCACTCAATCCAGGACAGAGAAACTGGACAAGGTACCAACCATGGCAATCCAAGCCTGAACCATGATTACAGTTCATCTGTGTTGCAGATGTTCCTGAATGTTGGATTTTGATATCCTGGATAAATGTCTTGCATTCATATTGGAGGGAAAAGAAGTGCTTTTCTCATGAAATAAATTGAATTATTAGCCGTGGTAATTGACTCACTCACTCTGTAATTCAAATATTTCTCATACTGCCACAAATTTCCATTTATTTACGTGTTTAAAGGATTAATCGTTATATTTTTGGATGCCAATGAGTTATAGCTCAAATGGCATAGTCTCTCCATACTCATTTAAAAGGTTGTTAGTTCAAGTCTCCCTATATTTGATAAAAAAAGAATGTTTTATTTTTGGAGGACGGGATTTCCTCATGTTCCCATTCCTGTTTTTCATTAGGATTAACATATTTTTTTAAGGTTATAGTCGCATTTTCTAATTTCTACTACTAAAGCTCAAAGCTGTATGTACTTTCACCCACGCCTTCTACGCTTGAAAATTCATGTTTATTTGTCTACCACATAAAAATATTAGCTTTATGAAAAGGCCAGGATAGTGCCATTTCTGCAAGAAAAAATAATTCATTTGAGGTTTCAATGTTCCTTTTCCATTTATGACAACACATAAAAAAAAAAAAAAAAGCCCAC
>NC_029789.2:17953244-17954706 GCF_000816755.2 Arachis ipaensis
GACCCAACTCAAAGGAAAGAATTAATTCTTCTGATGTCCTAGCTGGAATTTTTAATCAATCCACACATTCTCTCAACAATAATACTCTACGTCCATGTAAAAAATACATTCAAATTATCCAAGCTGTTTTTGCTAGACGCGCCTCCCCCACCCTCCAACTCGTTTGTGATACACACGCTCTAACATATTAACGTAAACCTTCACTACTGCAACTTAGACCTTCTGCTCAACGTAAAGCTCTCCTAGTTCTTCTTTGCTCGCATTCTTCTTCTTCGTTTTCTTTATCGATTTGCATTGCATTCAACGTAATAAGCTTCGTCGTTCTTCTTTGCTCGCATCCATCTTCTTCGTTTTCTTCTTCGATCTGCTTACGTTGCATTTATCTTCTTCCCATTCTTCGATCTGCACATAGCATTTATCTTCTGAATCGAAACAATGAATGATTCAACTTCAAATTAGTTAAATGAGAGTGATTTAGATTATTCTTCTGAAACGAATCAAGCGGACGAGGTTTGGATTTTTTTTAATCGAATTGAATGGAATGCAATTGCTAAATTGAATTGAATTGAATGGACGCAGGTGTTCTGAATTGAATTGAATTGATAATATCTAAATTGTAGACACATGTGTTTTGAATTTGATTTTATATAATGGATAATGTTCCGTTCATTTAGTACTATACAATTGTTTCACCTTAATAACGTGTTCGGTTCATTATGCAGATAGCCGTTCGAATTTGAATTTATATAATGGATAATGTTCTGTTCATTTAGTACTATACAATTGTTTCACCTTAATAAGATGTTCGGTTCATTCTGCAGACCAGGTGTGTTGTGGATGAACAATTTGTCCCAAAGGTTGGGATGACTTTCAAGACACTAGAAGAAACCAGAAAGTTCTACAAAAATTATTTCAAACTTGCCGATTTTTCTACCAAAATAAGGAACACGACTCGGAAGGGAGACGAGATTAAGAATCAACTAATCGTATGCAGCAGAGAGGGGAGATGGAAATCCAAAATATCTCTAACTCTGAAGACAAATCCCTCAGCTGTCATAAACTGTCCAACCAGGATTTACGTACACATATTGAAGGACATCGGTCTTTGGAACTCGTTCACAAAAGATGCATTCGACAGAAACTGGAACAATTTTGTCACAAAGTACGGCCGCTGTAACGTTCGTTACCCTAAGCCTTATCTCTAGCCGTAAAGCAAAGGATAACAAAGTGTCACGACAATTCTAAAACTTATAATATATAATATAAGTCCAAGAATTTATATAACTGGAATCCTAATGAAGGAATAAAAGCTCAAAGTCGCATAAAGCATAATTACAAAACGAGAAGCGTTCACACACGATAACTAAACACGTAGGTAAAGAACAAAACATAATATATATAAAACCTTGTAGATAGCTCCAGGATACACAATGTAATAATTGAATTCACAAGATTATATATA
>NC_029789.2:17955322-17973148 GCF_000816755.2 Arachis ipaensis
CGAAAAAACTGAAAAAAAAAAAAAAACATGTTTTGCTGTTTTTATTACAGTTCGGTTCAATTTTCAGTTCTGACAATGAAGACAACCTACAAAGCAACCAGACCCAACCTGTTCATGTAATTTGAGTTGATTTGTTTTCTGTGCTTGTCATTTTGAGGCTATTGGATTCATCAGTGAAACATAGGGATCACTTAGAGAAGGGTAATTAAGCATTAACAAACCTGATTACCTAGAATCGCGGACATAGTTTTCTATTCTTTTAACTTTCCGTGTGTGGTTTCTTTTGACAATTTTGTTTTGCATTTTTCTCACCCGGAGTACTCTATTTTTTCCATTCCTGATGTATTTGTTTAAGGTTGGTTTCCAATTTAGTAATTACATTTTGTTTGAATGTTGACTTATCGTTTACAATACAATAATGAGACTAGCTAGAACTACAAACAAATCAAATTGTTAATCTCTCCTGAAATTCAACCTTGGTGTAAGATTAACAATACTTAAATATTTGTGTAATCTTAAATCTGAACAAAGTTTACTCTAAAAACTATAACAACAATGTAGATATAGATATAGGAAAAGTTATAAAACGGTAGGAACATTATCATATTCTGCATCTTTATTATTGGTTTGCATCTTTATTAGAATATATAACCAGATTAGAATGCTTTTCTACTAGTGCTCTATTGTTATTATTACTATTGTTCTTATTATGTAACTGCTTTTTTATTTCAGGTTGATTTGCAAAAAGAAGTTTAGCTGTTTTATTGGAGAAGACACCATAACTTAGCTATCTTTTGATAAAAATTTATATTTATTTTCAGTTGTGTTGACTATTAAACTTTTAAACTTCTTTAATTGTCGTATTTGAATTCCTTTTGTTATTAAATTTCATTTGATCAAGACTTTGTTAGCTATTGTGTATTTGTGTTTGTCGATTTCAATATTATGACTTTGTGAAATAGTATGGTAGTATTTTTTTTTGAATTGGTTGAAAAACTGAACAAACCGAACCAAACCAAACCGATTTAATTGGTTTGGTTTGGTTTGGTTTGGTTCGGATGGCTTCGATAAAAAAATCGAATCGCAGTTTAATTAAACGATTAGATCGGATGACTTTTCTCTAAAAAATCGAACCAAACCGCACCGCGAACACCCCTACCATGTCAACCTAAACAAGTCGTCAAAGCCTCTCGTCCACCATAGTTCTACCGTGTTGATGTTCCCTCTCGCCTTCCGCTGCGTCACTCTGATTATTCGTCACTAATAACTCGAATTACTCCACTACATCGAACAGAAATTTTCCTTTAAACCAAATACCGCTTTTATAATATTTTCCAAAACCTTCAAAACAAGTTTAATCTAAACCTTTTCAATGTCAAAACTTTTTCAAAAGACTCAAAAATCATTTATTCTTAAATCAATTACTTTAAATCATGATTTTCTTTAAATTCATTAAAATTCTTAAATCATAGCTTTTCAATTTGAATTATTTTTGAGAAGTTAAATTACAAACCTAATTCACAAAGCAACAAAATCATAGAACTCACTTATTCTGTAAACCATATTATACAAAAGAGAGCATAAGATCCTCCGCTCCGTCATCATCTCGCAACTCACCGAGGTGGGTTACGACCTGCAACTGAAAAATAGCAACATATGCTATGAGAACCGGAGGTTCTCAGTATGGTAACAATGCCCAATATGTAAGATGTAAGGTTTCGATACGCCAAAGGCAATCCTAGAACTTCACATCATAGATATTCAAGCTTAACAAAATAAATTAATTAAACCATAAGCCATAAACAGGGTTATCTAAACTTAGGAGATTTCTAACTAATACTAATCGCACCCTTGTATCCCACAGCCTTTGCCAACCTAACCTCCGTGCGATTCCATAGCCACCGACTTCAAATCATCCTCAACGCTAGACAATCACAAGTATATGAAAACAAGTAATACATAGGTAATATTCATGTATAACAAGTAATTCAAGAAACAGGTATGCATATTATACAATTAGGCAAACTACATGTAATCAAAGCAAACAAGCACATAAGAGATGCATATGATGAATGCCTGTCCTATTGGCTGTGATATCACATGTCGGTTATAGTGCCAAACCTGACACAAAATCTGGTCGGCAACTCCTGGATTAGTCTCTCTATTGCGCATACTCAAGAGGAATAATTCCGAGGGATGAGTACCCTACCACATTCTCCTTTTAGAGGAAAACGTTCCAAGGGAGAGTGCTCTACCACCTTTCTCTGGATGCCGCATGATTCCAAGGGATAGTGCCCTACCACCTTGCAACCAGAGAGAGAATGCATACTCGGGAGGAATAATTCTGAGGGATAAGTGCCCTACCACCTTCTCCATGAGCGAGAAATGTGAGTGGGAAGCCCAGCTTCAACCCTTACATACGAACGTAGGCGGGAGACTGCCACAGCCCCTACGACGAAGAACAAAGCATATCACAATTATATAATCCATCTCAGAGACCACTGCTCATAGCACACTTCCGTTCATACTTATTCCATTAACCATAAACATTCATTTCAAGTTCCAATCTCATCCTTCATCGTCAATATCTCAAGTTCATCATTAATCCAACTCCCCATTAATTCACAAGACAAAAATCACCTAACTGACATACCAAGACTAAGTCACCATCTTCTAAACTCATTCATAAATTACCAATTTAATTCACCAACCCATCTCTATTAGTCTTAGGGCCTAATTATTCTTAAAGAGAAGTTAAAGAAGTTTGAAAAGCTAGAGAACCCTTAAAAGTGAAGAAAAACACATTTTCAGCAAAACAGGGGTTGTGCTACGCACACTCCTATCGTGCGTACGCACACATTGAAAAAGGTACGTCCGCGTACGCATACACGATAATTGGGCCATTTCGCGTACGCATACCTGGGCCGCGTACGCAGGAGTGCTGGACAGAGGCCACCATCCGCGTATGAGGCATGGGTCCGCATAAGCATGTATATCAGAATCCAGAAAAGTTAAGTTGTAGAAATTTCAGTTTAGACTCAAACTTTAAACGTTCATAACTTCCTCTACAAAAATCAATTTTCCTCAAACTTTATATCAATTTAAAGTACTTTAAATCATCTTTAATTTAAAATAATCTAACCAATTTCAAAAGCTGAGGCTCAAGTTATGATCCGCCAAAGTTCACCAAAAAATAATTTTTACCAAAAATTCACTAGGTTCTCAAACATCCAAAATTCATAATAAAACCAAATAAAAAACCTATTCAATTTTACCGCAAAACACTACCAAATACTACACTTTACCATTCTATTACACTTCAATCAACTCAACCTCCATTTTACTCAATCTTTCCACCATAATTCAACAAGAATCAACAATTCATAAATCAAGATCCCAACCTTAACAATTTTACATAATTAACTCTTCATAAACATCATTTACCCCCATTCAATACCAACACTAACCACAAGACTCAAAACCCAATATCAACATCAACATTTATCATCACACATCATAATCATCTATATCCTTCATCAATCATCATAATCATAAACAACACCAATACTCATCATAATTCATATATCACATCACACATTCCAACACTCTATAACATACTCTTTATCATCAAACATAAATTCACATATAATTAATCATACACAACCATCAGTCAATCCTATCTTAAGGTCAACTAGCCTAAGTATCCAGAAACATTATAAATTACATAAAGGAAACTGAAGTCATACCTTAGCTGATTCTCAAAATGTACTAAATACCAAAATGAAGCCACCAAACTTGATCCAAAAGCCTCAAACCAACTTCAACAAACACCAAAACTCAATCTAACATCATACAACATACCAACATCAAACCAAGGATTCACAAAAATAACTAAACACAAGGTTTTAGTGAGACGTTATCTTACCCACGAGATTAGAGAAAAACTCAACAATATTCCAATGCTAGATCACGCCTAAACAAACAAAATCACAAAATCTACTCAAAAACCAAATGTGAAAATGCGAAATTGTTAGGGCTGGAAACTGGAGCTTGAGTTTCAAAATATTACCAACAAAACTTAGTTAGAAATGATGGGCTCAGTGAGAACTTCGCGTAGCCACAAACGGCTTGTCAATCAAAACTCTGTAGCTCAAGATATGGCCAAAAGAAGGAGATAAATAGTAGCAACTATCTTCTTCCTCTCTTCTCTCACTAGCGCCCCTTTCTTTTTTTAGGGCTAGAAATGAACTGAAATACTCATTAGTTATGTTTATATATGTTGGGCTTGGGCTCAACTTGGATCCGGTCTAACCCGTTAACATTTTAGGTCTGTTTGGCCCACTTTGGGCCAAAACCTTTAAGATTAGCGCCCGGTTTTCTATTCTAAATTATTTTTGTCCTTTCAAAATAATAAATTCAATTTTTAAAATATTATTTTTCTCAATACACGGTTCTGGTCAGACTAGAGCCAGTACTGCCAGCTTAAGTGCTGGTACGCATTTTTACAAAAATTTTCCGTAAAAGATATATTTTTTCACTTAGAAAAATTCAATGAATTCAAATTTTACCTTTATATTTTAAAAAGAACACTTATATATTTTGGACCTATTTCGGGTAATTAAATTATTATTTTATTAAAGCATTTATTCCGGTTTTTACAACCTCGAAGGTAACAAGTGGCTCTCAGGTAACTAAGGTTTTAATTCGAATTATTTTCATGCGGTTACTTTATGGGTTAAAACGTGCACAACTTTCGGTTTAACCCAGCTCATGTGTTTGGTTCATTATGCAGAGCTATACGAAGATCGACATATATGGATTCTAATTTATCTAGATCACCACTTCTGGGCTAGAATGAGAAGCACACAAAGGAATGAGAGCATACACGCATTTTTCAACAAGTTCATCACACGCAACACCTCCTTGAGTCAATTCGTGAAGCAATACGACAATTGCCTAGCAAGTAGGGAGCAAAGAGAAAGAGAATTTGATGCTGCAGATTTTCACACTATGATAACGTGCGCAACAAAATCAGCAATAGGGGCTCATTTTTAGTACGTGTATACCCACGAGAAGTTCAGGGAAGTTCAAGGACAATTCAGAGGAAAGGTGAACTGCATCACAAGATCAACGCATTCCACCCTAGGTTTCACAACATACGAAGTCGTAGAGCAGGTTTCTAACTCCACATTCAACAAATTTTTCTTCACCTACGACGCAGTATCACGAGAGGTAAAGTGCCAGTGCCTGCTGTTCGAGTCAAGGGGCATACTGTGCCGCCATTCTCTGAGCTTCTTAATCTTTGAGCGAGTAGATAACGTGACACCGAAATACATACTGGAACGTTGGAGCAAGAATATAAAGAGGAGGCACACACACATCAAGAGCAGCCAAGACGAGCCTCTACTGGAGCTGAGAAGTAAGAGATTCGACGATTTGCACAATATTTATGAATTTGCGTCAGAGTCCGAGGAGCTGACCAGAATTCTGCACCAGACGTTTGGCAATGTCATGGCTAGGGGTGGAAAAAGGACAGGCGGCCTGTCAGGGGCTTGCAGCGTGGCTTGTGTTTGGCTTGGCCTGACCTATTATAAAAGAGGCACAGGCTCAGGCTTTTTTAAAAGCCTTAATATGTTAATAGGCTAGGCCCATCAATGATAACGAGAATTCTTGCTTAGTTTGGAATCGATCAAAACAAGAATCAATTTGTTAGTAGCATAGTCCAAACCAACAATGAATTCTCATAATCAAATGTTAAGTCAAAGGATGTCACAATACAAAACAAATATATTTTAACCGATAGTATTTAACTCCCGGGTCGTCTTCCCTAGGAGTTGCAATGAAATGTCATATTATTGACTATGGGTGATTTTTGGGGTTTTTGATTGTAAGATGCAAGAAATGTAAATGGTAATAAATGAAACAAGCATGAAATTAAATGGAAAGCAAGTAAAAGTGATGCAAATGGAAATTAAATGACAAAAAGGACTCTTGGCAAGAAGTGGGTAATTAAGGATTCCTATCCTAGTTGTGGACCACAAACATGGTAATTGTGTGTGAATTAATCCCAATTAGTCAACCCTACATCGAGGATAAGTCAAAAGGGCATTAATTGATTCCAATCCCTAAGTCCTAGTCAACACTAGTGGGTCACTTAGAGTCAAGGAAAACCAAACCAATTAATAATCCTCACACACTGCGGAATGGACATCCACAACTCAATTTCACCCAATCACCCAATTTCCCAAACCGAGAGTGTGAAAAACTAAGCAAAAACTCAACCAATCATTTTGTCAAACACTTGGTGGGCATATAAAGAAAGCATGGTAAAATGACAAGAAATAATAAATGCTACAACTACCAAGAAAGGAAAGTAAAGATAGCAACTCAATAAAGCAATAAATTATATGAAAATATAAATTGCATTAAATGTAAATTAAAATAACAAAGTGTCATAAACATAAGAGACAAAAGAAATGAAACAACAAATAGAAGGAAAGAACAAAGATGCAATAACAATAAATGACAAGAAAAAGTAAATGAAAACAAGAATTGAAAATAGAGATTAAAAGAAATTAAACTAAGAAACCCTAATTCTAGAGAGAATGGGGAGCTTCTCTCTCTAGAAACAACCTACATTATGCTAAACTAACCCTAATTCCCCCCCCCCCTTTCACATGGAGTGAGGCCTTCTTTGATATAGGAAGAATCAGCTTCAGAAAATCCAAAAACTGGGTTCTGGAGGCCCAGAAATCGCCCCTAGCGATATCCATTAAGTGAGTCACGTGCTGGGACTTGTGCATATGCACAGGTATGTGCGTACGCATACATGCTGATTCTCCTCCTGTGCGTATGCACAGAAGTTGTGCATGGGCACACTTGCTGATTTCCATTCTGTGCGTGGGCACAGGTGCTGATTTTGACCCTTGTGCGTGGGCACATAAGGTGTGCATGGGCACAGGCTGAAATGCTTCTCTCCTTTGATTTCTTCATGTTTTCTCCCAATTTCATGCTTTTCTTCCACTCTTATCAAGCCATTCTAACATATTACACATGAAATCACTCATCAAAACCAGCAAGACATCGAATGGGATAAAAGTGGGATAAAAGTGATTAAATTAAGCACAAAATAGCATATTTTTACAATTAAGCTCAACTTAGGAAAAGAACACAAAAGTATGCTATTTTGATGAATAAATGTGGATTTATGTGATGAAATCCACTCAAATCAAAGCAAAATATATCGTCAAATATGGATTCATCATAAATATTAAATATGACATATTACATATAAATATTTTTTTAAAAAAATAATTTTTAAAATAATATTTTTATTTTTATAAAAAAAATTATCAAACCTTTTAACAAGCTTCAAGCCAGGCCAGGATAAATAACAGGCCAGACCTAATACTTTATAAAGAACCTATAGCATGCTGCAGGCCAGACTTAAGGCAAGTAACTACATGACAGGCCAAGCCTGTTAAGAGTAAAACCTAGCCTGGTCTGGCCTATTTTCACCCCTAATCATGGCCGAGATGCAAGAATATCAAGCGAGAAGCAAAAGAAAAAGTCCGTTATCCCACAAAGAAGCGACGTTGAACGATGTGAACAACCTTCAAAGCCCTCCACGTGTCAGAACATGAGGCCTGCCAAGAACAGACTGGGATCAAACCTGGAAAAAAAGATTTCAAATACCACAAAGAAAAAGAAAAAGCCAGGTCCAAGTGAGGTAACATTGATTTGTTTTCGATTAGGAAAAAATTCATTTGTGCATTTTGCTAATATACGATTTATTTTCTCTTTTGCAGTTGAACCTTTTAGACGGTGGATCAATGATTCAGTCAAGCTCCAGCCTTTACAATGCATCGGATATGAATTATCCCGGAGAGAATTATAGGAGTTTCATTTTTTATTAACATAAATTTTCATTCATCTATGAGCAAATTTTGGTTCATTGAAGTTATAGAATGGTTTGTTTCTGACTGATGTTAGTCTTTATTGAATAGTCACTTTTTTGTGTTTGATATTAGCTTTCTGAAATTCTTTATTGAATAGTCACTTTTTTGTTTATTGAATAGTCAATTTATTATGTTATGTCAAAGAGTTCAGCTGTTTCTGAAACTGAATACTGATAGCAAATTTTTTTAAAAATTAGCTCTCTGCAGTAGTGATATATGCACTTTTTTTGTTCATCCAGTGTATTAATTTCAGTTCATTTGTATTTGTGGGACTCTTAATATTTGATAAATACCCTAATTTTATTCACTGTGAACCTGGAACAAAACAGCAGTCAGACAGTTCCAATAGATATATACATTAACATCTCAGACCGACAGGACAAGGACTAATCCATCTTAAATTAGATATATACATTAACATTAGATTTCCAATAACATTTACATTAATATTCACATATATACATTGAAAGAAACAGTGTTTGCTTTTTTAAACAAGTTAAACAAAATAGTGTTAATTACAACCAGTCAAACAAAGTATATCCTTTTTACTATCTATATCCCCATATGTGAATTTACAAAAAGGGCTGGAGAGAGCAGCAGATGGCTTTGGGAGTCTTATGGCTTCAGATTCCCAAATCACTTGGTCTCTGGTTTTGTTCAGTTTATGCAACAGAATATTCGGACTATATTTGCGCCTAAAGGCATCAATTTCTTCCTACAATTCAATTGAAAGGAATTAATTATATAAGAAATGAACCCCAACCGAAATAAGAAATGAAACGAATTTCATTAATTTAGAAATTACTTACTTGTGTCTAGTTTTTATATTGATACATCTTCCCCTTTTTTATCTTTGGAAGATCAATTATTTCTAGCCATTTCATGATGTACATCCCACAATCATAGCTAAGCAGGAAATAAGTAAAATATGATTAATAGTATACAAAATAAAACAAATTAAAAATAGCACTATAGTAGAGAAAGATTTTTACCTTGTATATTGACCATTCAGCCTGATATACTTGCTTTTTCTCCCTCTCCGTCCTCCATTAAGGGTTCCACCCCAGTGTAAACCCTTCATTTGGGAGATTATTAATTCCTAAAAGGGATACAAAAAGTCAATGAAAATTAGCAACTACAATGAACCGAACTCTGTTCATGTTTTGAATAAAACATGATAAACCTTAAATCAGCAAGAGAAACATTTTGTGCATGCAAAAGAACCCAAGTGAACACAAAAGGATGAGATGAATATAAATCAGCAACAACAATGAACTGAACTTTGTTCATATTCTGAATAAAATGTGATAAACATTCAATCAGGAAGGAAAATATTTCTGCATGCAAAAGAACTCAACTGAACACTTAAAGATAAACTGAATGTAAATTACCAACGCTAATGAATCGAATTCTACTCATGTTTGAATAATTTACAACAAAATATGTATGATTTAAATAACTTACAATAAATTTGTTCAATTTAATTCTCAAGTCAGGTATTTCATCTTTCTTCTTGTTCACAGGGTCAAACACATAGAATGCCTTTTTCTGGACATCGGCAATCCATAACCACCAGTGTCCTCCATTGCAAATCGGCACAAACAGCTAAAGTTTGGAAAAATGATAGAATATTTCAGTCTAAATGATAGCAAACAAGAGAATTATCAAAGAATTTTTAGAAATCACAACTTACAAATGGATGCGATGGAAATTTTCTTTTGTCAAGAAAACGGTAGTATTGGACATATTGATCGACATCCATCCGGTAGGCCTTGTTGGTCTTTAGATCAATGTAATTCTCGCCATAGTTTTCCAACATAAATATTTGCAAAATGAACCTTAGTCAAATCACAAATGAACCAAATTATTTATCAGAACCAGTAAATTACTCAGGAAATAAAAAATTTGGCTTACCACAATATCCATCGGCATACAGTATATTTCTTCCTAAAACTGGGACATTTTATGTCGTTGAGAATCATGCAATGTGCATTGACCACCTATAGGAAGAAAATTTATGAGATATATGATATAAGAGTCTTTAGAAAAATCATTAATGTTAACGCAATAGGCAAAGAATTTACCGTGCTTTCCACATGTTGTTCGGGCATTAGAGACAAGAAATGATGTCTAATCCCCTCGAAATTCGCTTCATGGTTCAAGACGAATATGACGTCATATTCATTGGTGCTATCTTTGGTTTCTTTCACATGTGTCATCCAATGATAACACTTTTCCTTCAACTCCTCTGTGATTTCTTTCTTTCTCCGGAGTTCTGTACCCTTCAGCGGCTGTAAAGCTCGGCTCGGCACTTGTCATGTCAGCAAATTTCAATGCTGCCGCCACCCCCCCCCACATCTAACACCACCTCTACCAGGATTTCAAGCTGTGTCACCGTCGGCTGAGAGGTCGGGGGAGTTGGTTGAGATGTCGGGGGACTTATGCCAAGGTCAAATAAAGGTGCATCATGTTCCCACAAAGAAGGACGAGCAGCACTACAAGACGACATGGGAAAGTTTTAAGTAATAATGAAAAAGCAATATCATATCACACAAAAGCTAATAAAAACTGATATTAATTAAAACTTACGCATTTAACGGAGGTTCTGGCTCCGTCTTCCTCGAGGAAGATCCCTCACCGGCCTGCTTTTTGGGTTCCAGAGGGCAACTGTAACAAACAAAAGAGAGTAATTGATTTCTGGATTCAACTGCACCACAATTAAACCAAGTAATGAACCAAAATTATCCAGATTTAAACAAGCAGAAAACTTACAAATCAGGCTGTATTTCTTCTTCCAATTGCCGTGCCACTGGAGCTTCTTGGCATGGTTGCTGTTGTTCTTCAGGAGGGCTGCTGCATTAAACAGAAAAGATTACAATAACGAACCGGAATTATTATCATGAACCATTAAAACTAAGAAAAAGAATTCTAATTACAACTTAAAGGAACAATGAAAAAGCAATATCATATAACACAAAAGATTATAAAAAAAACTATATTAATTAAAACTTACACATTTAACGGAGGTTCTTGCTCCGTCTTTGTCGGGGAAGATTCCTCGCAGGCCTGATTTTTGGGTTCTGGAGGGCAGCTGTAACAAACAGAAGAGAGTTCAATATAAGAACACATGGAATTGATTTCTGAATTCAAATGATCTATAAGTAAAGCATATAATGAACCGAAATCATCCAGTTTTAAACAAGCAGTAAAACTTACACATCAACAGGTGCTTCTTGTTCCGATTGCCCTGCCGATGCTTCTTTGCAGGGTTGCTGTTGCGGTTCCGGAGGGTTGCTGCATTAAACAGAAAAGAGTTCAATAATGACCCCCAAATTATTATCCTATACCATTAAAACTAATAAAAAGAATTTTATGTGTAACTTACTCATTAACAGAAGCTTCTTGTGTTATACTATCGGAAGGGACATAGGTAAAGGCATCTTTTATTAGCTCTTCCTTAAGAGAACTCGGAAGAGACACCGCAATAGGAAATCTAAGGAATGTAAATAAGGAAGAATTTAATGGTGAATGATTAGAATAGGTACCGAGAAACCGAAATTTGCACATTGAAGTTAATGTTGAATGATTAGGATCATGTGTAGTGCTACTGACATTTAAACATAAATTTCGTGTGATTAATTAAACAAAAATTATTACCTAAATCTAAAAGACCAACATAAATATTTCAACTTACACAGGTGGAGCTTGTAAACTCTGTTTTTTTATGAATTTTCTTTCTTCTAAAAACTTTTACCAGGGTTTTCGGGGTATTTTTCCTAATAAAAAGGATACCAAGTTAAAATCAGCAACCAAGATTAAAAGCAGAGGTCTAGAAACACCTGAAATTCATTTTTGGAATCCAATGAACTGAATTTAAAGCCTGCAATGAAAGAATTTACCTGGTATTGGCCGGGGCATTTACAAACGGTGTGGAGCTCGTCTGAGTCTGTAAGAGAGGTTCGCTGCCCAGATTTACAGTCAGCAACCTAAGCAAAATAAATAAATATTTCTCAATAAATCCAGAGGAATTAGAAGAGGTTCTATAAAAAGTTAGCAAATAAAGAAAAAGAACTCGATATAAGAAACCGAATCTTACGTCTCGGATAAATCATTTCGCGCCTCTGTCGAGTCAAAGCGATCCGGAGCAACGTTTGTTTTCTGAGCTCCATCATTTCTTCTCTTTGCTCTCTTTTCTTTTAACAGCTGCAACGCCTCTCTTCTTCTTTCAGCAGTGCTGACCCTTACTCGTTCACTTCTGAAAATTCATAAAATAAGTATCAATGAAGCTAAAATAAAAGTATCAATTAACCCAAAATATGATTTCAGAAACTTACTCCCTTTCAGATTCAGTTTTGCTTTCTGAATCTGTCAGAACAATCTTGCTTGATTTGATTTTATTTTTTTGCACCCCTCTCCGATTGTTTTCTTTTCACTGTCAGAGTTTTTTCGATTTTTTTCTCTACAACACATACAAACACATCGAATTTATTATACCGGAGAATAATATCACAGCTGTAATTTACTAAACAAGCACACACAAATAATTTTCATCAAAGAAAAGCCAAACTAAACCAGATGAACATTATACAATCACAGAAATGAACCGAAAATTATCAATTCCTAAACTTACTGTTTTTCAGATTCGCTTGTGCTCTCCGAATCCGTAAGCACTGGCTTCCTTTTTTTGCTTTCAGTTTTAACCACCTTCTGTAGTTGTTTTCTTTTCTTTGTCCCTGTTTTTTCAATTTCTTCTTCTTCTCTGCAATACATAAGAACAAGCGCATAAGAACAATTTTAACCAAATACAAGCAAAACGAAACCAAATGAACATCAAACTTACTGGTTTTGGATTCACTTCTACTTTCTGAATCCGTGGGATTGCTTTCAGATTCACTTGTTGTTTCTGAATCCGTCGGAACAATCTTTTATTTTTTCACCAGCCTTTGTTGTCTTGTTCTTTCGACGGGTGGTGTTTTCTCGGATTCAGGTTCGGATTCGGAATCGGAAAAACTGTCTTCTTTCGAAGAAGAATCCAGAAAAACAATTTTCTTTTCTTCTTTTTTCCGCTTTCCCTTCTCTTTTCCCTTTAGAAAAACTGGTTTCTTCTCCACCTTCTCTCCTTTTGTCTTTTCCTCTTTTGATTGTGCTCTGTACAGAAGTCCCTAAAACACAAGATGATTTAGTTAGCAGAGTATTTTAGAAGCATCTGAATGAAAATTTCAGGGAAAATTTTTGTTTAATTTACCATTGTATCGGTTGCTTCCTGAGAAATCCGGTCGAGCATCCTCTTCCGTATCCAATGGGCCACCCATGGTGGCCCGGGAGCCTCAGGTGCATCCAAGCGAGGGAACTTGGATTCAAGGAAATATATGAGCATCAACACAAACAGCCATCAACGGACTGTTTCTTTCCCTTTCTCCTGTATTCAATCCCCTTCCTCAGGAAGCTCAGGACATGAGTTGCCCAAATCCACTGTCGGATGTTGTCCATACAAAGGGCAGGCGGCTTATGGATCGGGGAGGCCATGCTTACCGTCGTCGGCAGCAAGAAGCACTTCTGGACATAGACAACAAAAGTCCTCCAGAATTTCTACCAATTTTTCTCCCCTTCAACACTCATATCGAGGACATATTTTGTCAAAGATGCCAAGGTAGCACATTTGAAGCCGTTAATAATCTACTTGTCTGCGTTATTCAGTCTGTCGTAGTAAACTTTTTCAGGAAAACGACCCCCTACAATATTTTAATCAGTCAAATAGGCTCAGTTTTATTTTCTGTACACAAGTGAACCGAAAATAAAGCAAGTAATGAACCGAAATAAGCACAAGGAGAAAAGTGTATTACCGCCGTGATTTATGCCCAGCGCAGCTGCTACCTTGTCAAGTGTTATGGATATTTTCCTATAGAGAGTGTGCATGTGTCCATAATAGTCATCATAGCAAGCAATAAACTCTCTCAAGAGGCTGTGAGAGACGTTCATTTCTGGGACATGTACCAGCGCACCAAATCCCATTTCTTCAACGATATCTCTCTTTTCCTGACTCATTGCCTTGAACACCCTCGCTATTGCCTTTGTCTGGCATCTGAGATCGTGATTTTTCTGCAAGGTTTTGAAACAGTATGTCAAGATATATTTATAATACAAAATAGAGTTTATTTGAATGAAAGGGGATAAATATATTTAATGTGTACATATGCTTACGTTATAGCGCGGCTTCTGCTTTTTTGTCACCATCATCTTTTTTATTTTTGCTGTAAGCATAAAAAAATTTAGTCAATACTTCACTCAATACACCAACAAGCACAAGCATGCATATTTTAATCAGGTGAATCAAAATGGCCAAATCCATTGAACCGAACACCATTCATGTTTTGAATAAAACGTGATAAACATTTAATCAGCAACAAAAGCATTTCTGCATGCAAAAGAACTCAACTGAATACACTAACAATTAAGTGAATCAAAATGCCCAACTCCACTAAACTAAACACCATTCACGTTCTGAATAAAACGTGATAAATATTCAATCATCAAGGAAAATATTTCTGCATGCAAAAGGACTCAACTGAACACACTAACAATCAAGTGAATCAAAATGCGCAACTCCACTGAACTGAACACCATTCATGTTCTAAATAAAATGTGATAAACATTCAATCATTAAGAAAAGGACTCAACTGAACACACTAGCAATTAAGTGAATCAAAATGGCGAACTCCACTGAACTGAACACCATTCAGGTTTTGAATAAAATGTGATAAACATTCAATCATCAAAAAAAATATCTCTTCATGCAAAAGGACTCTACTGAACACTTAACAATCAAATGAATGAAAATGACCAACTCCACTAAATTGAATACCATTCATGTTCTGAATAAAACGTGATAAACATTCAATCATCAAGAAAAATATTTCTGCATACAAAAGGACTCAACTGAACACACTAACAATCAAGTGAATCAAAATGGCTAACTTTACTTAACAGAATACAATTCATGTTTTGAATAAAACGTGATAAACATTTAATCAGCAAGAAAAGCATTTCTGCATGCAAAAGAACTCAATTGAACACACTAACAATCAAGTGAATGAAAATGACCAAATCCACTGAACTGAATGAAAATAAGAACACATTTCCATTCCTATACCCTAGTTACGCAAAAAAAAAATTGATTCAGAATAAGTTGATCTACTAAACGAAGCAACTCAATCCAGTAAACCTAAAATGCAACTAAGAGAAACGCAAGATTTTAAATGAACAGTAGTTTTTATCATACCTTTCACAGTCTATGTTGTTTTCGTTTGTTTTTTCTCCTTCCTTTCGAAATCTTCTCGCAATTCTTGAGTAGAAGCAGTTTCCGCAGTGAAAATGATCGAGCTTTGAGAGATTAAGAGAGATTCGAAGTTCTCCAGTGGCGATTTTAAGGTTGAAGAAGGAACCTTTTTTCATAATGAAGACGCGAATGAATATTAAACGTTTTCGGGGGTTTGGGCGCGTGTAATGCACGCTCATTTAATGGAATTGAATTTTTTTTATGTTGGGCCAACTTGGATGGAAAATTAGCCCAACTGTTCTCTCAATATCCCCGGCTGGGGGGGAGAGATCAGACTTATTGGGAAGTAAGGCTGCGTTTGTTTTCAAAGACAGGATAGAACATGACACTGAGACAGAGACAATAGGACGGAGACACTAAAAATTATTGTTTGTGTATTGTGTTTGGATACGATGTACAAGACACTAATGTAATGTCCAGTATTATGTTTGGATACACATGGACTAAGACTAAAATATTATATGAAATGACAAATAATTATATGATTCCAAATTTTCTGCATCAAGTACAAACTAATAGAGAATGAGAGTACGTAGGAGTACAGACGAAACTTAAAAAAATGTTTGAAGAGACCAAAAATTTTAATAAAAAAATACATAATAGTATTTATATTAAAATAAAAATTATAAATATATTTATTTTATTTTTAAATTTATTATTAATATGTAGGAATACATATGGTTAAGATTAATAAAAAAATAGATCTGAGTTTGATTAATAAAATTTTTTGTTTAGGTTAATAAGTCAAATTAATTTTAAATAAAAAATCAGTTTTTAAAAAGAATCCGTTTTTACATGAAAAAAAATAGTTTTTGCACATAAAAATTTATTTTTATTTAGAAAATCAATTTTTTTTTATCTAAAAACTGATTTTTTTTAAATTATAGAAAATCAATTACAACTTATAAATTATTTTTTAGCATTTTAAAAGATCAATTTTATCTTTAATAATGTTTATCTTTCAAAAGTTTCAAGACTAATTATAGAAAAAATAAGAAGGGATAATAGTGGAATAATAAAAAATATCTATGGACAAAAAGAAAAACAAAATTTATAAAAAAGTTCGTGTCCACTTTTCCAAATCTCGTATCTATCATTGTCCTTCGTAGAAGAGTGAACACAAAAATATAAAAAAATGTCTTGGAGACAATGTGTTCCGTGCTCTGCTTCCAAACACACATTTTAAACATGTACTGTCCATAACTATGTCCTGTCTCCAAAAACAAACGCTACTTAAGATCCATATTTTCTATAGTTCATGCCCTTCTTTACTATCCAACGTATTATTCAACTACAAACTTATTTGCCCGACGCCCGTCATACAAGGGGTTGCTTTTAGAAGACAAGAAAAGAAAAATTGTAAAAGAAGTGCTCATCTTAAAATTTATAGATAAGAGACACACAAACATATATATTATGAAATAAAATATTGCCACATGAACACCTAGCTTGACACTCGAATTTGCCTTTGGTTAATGGTGTACAAAATAGACTTTTCCTTTATGAAAACTTACCAATTAATAACTTTTTAAGTGTTTACAAGGTTTTATTAAGATATTCGCTAGCGCAAATCTTTAAAGTAGCCTGGACTACAAAATAAAAAATCGTGATATTGATTTTTGCAAATTAATCAGAATTTCACTTCAATCGAGAAAGAGGGTAAAATCATTCACTAAATTTCACTTTTATATTGAGCCCATATTGCTAATTCATCATCACTATTGTCAAATTGTTCTGGACTAGGAACTGACTTAGAATCTTGTTGATCTTCGACATTTGCCTCCTGCTCAGTTGTTGCAAACTCCTCCTGTTCAGTTGTTCCAACATCCTCCTACATTCATGATAAAATGAGTTCAAAATTTTGCATGGCTAGACTGCAGAAAGTTATATAATCCATAGTATATAAGGTAAAGGAGGCAAGAAGAATCGATATCTATCAAAGAAATGTGGCATTGATCAACAAAAAATATGGTATTGGATAAAAGCAATATGAACATAGAGCAATCGATCTATCAGAAGACAAACAAAATGGACCAAGAGTGCATACATTAGTTCCAGGTGCCGAATTCTCAACCTCCTCTGCTGCCATCGAACCTGATGCATCTTTACCAGGGTCTTGATCTTCCTTGGCTGAAGCTTGCTGCAGTCTCTCAATCAACATCTTAAAATGAAAATGATCTACAACAAAAGATAGAGAAGCCAATCAACATTGTAAAATGATCTACAACTTCAGTAGCATCTCATTCGTTCAAAAAGAAGCCAATCATTTGAACAATAATATAACACACTATCACAGAGAACAGCACAAAACAGGAGCTAGAGTTAACCTTTTGAACGATTATTTACAGCATCAGCTAACCGTAGAGGATGCTGTCGCTCTTCCTTCTTGTACTTCAACTTAATTTGGTGACGTGTTCGATCAGGAAAAAGCTGTTGTATCATAGAAAAATCTGTGCCAAACTGCCTAACCGCCTATATTACAAGGTCATTAGTCAATTTAGAGGAAGGACCCCCCCCCCAACAAAAAAAAAA
>NC_029789.2:17973379-17974281 GCF_000816755.2 Arachis ipaensis
AGTTGTGCTCGAGAAATAATTATGACATTCATCATATAGTAAGAATTCTATAAATACCTCATAGAACAGTTCATTATCATGTTTTGTCCATTTTCCCCTAGGAGTCTTTTCCATGAAGGATTGGTAGTTGAATAAAGAGGAAGCCAACGGAACACTTTCACTGGCTTCATCATCACCTGCTTCTCTATCATCTTCTGAACCTAAATACTCCTCTTCACTATTAGCTCCAGCCTCGGCCTCATGTTGGGAATCTCCACCACTGCAAATATATTTTTCAAACTAAATCTATTTACTAGAATGCAAGTTACTTATAAGTGATATTAACAAGCCATTTGATAATATGCAACACATTCAGTATGAACTGTTACCATTTCCATTCTTGTCCTCAGAAACTGAGGAAAGTTAAATTGTTTAGCATAGCATGGAAACTGGGAAAAGACCACTATCACATTTACACACCCCCTCCCCTGACTCAGGCCCTCAACCCAACTGAAGCCAATGAAATAATAAAATAATGCACCTGACAGCATGGCAAAATCCAGTCAAGAACTATTTTGACAAAGAGGTGAATGACATCATAGAATCATGTAATGAGAAGTTACACCACTTAGTGGTTAGAATGAGATTTATATACCTCCAAGTGAAGGAAAAAGCAACAAAAAGAATTTCCTTTATTTAACGTAAGTTCGTCAACATTTTCAGATTTTCCCCAAGTCAATTAAATATTGCATTCTGTAAGAATCACACATATTGCAGAAAATAAGAATCTACAACATCATATTTTCAAAATCAAGATTTGCTTATATATAAGAAAAATATTTAAAATAGTGGCCAGAAATGTAATAGACTGTAAAGTATACTCTTGTTCAAAGCTGAATACCTTTGATTGGTAGATGTTTTTG
>NC_029789.2:17975204-17983671 GCF_000816755.2 Arachis ipaensis
CTTTCTCCTTTTTCTAAAAAAAAAAAAAAAAGGTTAACGAAAACTTTAAATGATAAGCATATGTGACAAGGATAAAAATTGAGAATACACACTGCCAGCCGCTCCCTGTGTTCTGCAAGTAAAATGATATCCTTGAGAGACAATGTATGCATATCAAGTTCATCCTCAGGAATTTCCAGCAGTGCTTGGTTCACTATGTAAAAGAAAAATACTTCCATAATAAGCATATAAGATATAATCACCAAAGGTAAAAATTATGCACAAATATTCTATTATGTTTACCACATCTTCTTTTTCGTCTGCTTGAATGAGAGAACCTTTTAGGAGGTTCTTTTTTGCCATTTTCTAAATCCTCATTAGCCTTCTTATGTTTTTGAGATGTTTTTCCATTTTTAGCCACTGATTTCTTTGTTGAATTCAATGATGCCTTCTTCTTGGAGGAGTCATCCACTTCAAATTCTTCATCATTCTCTTCAAGTTCATCTCTATACGGATTATAGGGAGGGTCAAGTTCGTCATCATCATCATCATCCTCATTCGCCGAGTTGCTAACAGGTTTATGAGTTGCTTGCTTCCTCCGCTGCCTTGAAGTTTTAACACCTTTATCCTCCTCATTAGCGCCAGATTTTTTGCGCTTCCTAAGAGAACTCCACACTGCGTCTTCCTTTTTTCTTCCATTAGCATCCTGATAACATGGTATACTAATAACCTCAAAAACAGATTCACATATAAGAAAAAGGAAAAAAGCAAACAAAAACAGATCAAACATATATTAATGGCTTATAGCTTATGTTTTACTTCTTTTTTCTCTAGTAAAACCAACCTGCATAAGATCAGCCAATGTGGGACTATTTGGAGAATTTGTCAGTTCTTCATCCACTGGGATTTCAGAAGCTGGATCGTTGTCAGTTTTCTTGGACTGATAATCTGAGACATTATCAACTGGGCAGCCAGGACTCAAGTCCACAACTTCCTGAGACCAATAATACACTGATTAGTTTTATACAGAAAAATCTAATTTAACATATTTTATATAAAACCATCATATCTCTTATAAGAACATGATCTTCACCTCTGTTTCCGATTGAAGAATTGGTTTTCCTGCACACAGAAGAACACTTTAAGTATTACCCACAAAAAAGAAGACTCACACACACAAAAACAAACAGAAGTGTCAAATATTTGTGATTTGGCTGAATGGCATTTATTGATAACATCAAGATCTAAGGGCAGCACGTCAAAGCACCAGTGATGGTGATGCTCACATAAGTTAGAAGGATGGACCCTGAAGATAGTTGCCCCAATTTAAAAGACTACAAAGCATTTAATATTCACCTGTAGTAGTGGCAGCTTGGGTGGTAAAGTCATCAATGGATTCCAACCCAGCAAAAATGTCTGCACTCTGGAGGAACAAAAACTTTTCAACAATTAGCAACTTAATGAAATTGAAAGATAAATAAATAAAATGAAAAACCCTCCTTTACCTCTGCAGCTGATTTACCAACACTAGAAGGCAAATCCCTAGTTCCATTATGAACTGCAACATCAGAAAACACAGCATCGAGAGAATCCAGTTGGGAAGCACTGACTGCTGCCAAATTATTGTTGTCTTTAGAGAATGGAATACTTGAGTCCACATAATCAAACTTACTTGATAAATCAGTTGCCATAGGAATCTCTAATGTGGGTACAGGTGAATTGCTTGGTTGATTTAACATACTAATGCCATCATCACTAGACTGAAAAGATTGAACTTCATTCATGCAAAATGTAGGCAACTCAACAGACCTTGCCATCATATCATTAGATGAAGCAGAAGCAACAGCAGGTTTTGCGCCTACTCTAGGTCGTGGCTTAATCTTGGGTTGAAACTTACGAGCTGCAACAAAAAAGACATACAAATAAAATATCTTTCAGCTAATATAGAGCATATTAAGTAATTTGAAATAGAAACGATGTTACTAACCAGTCCTAGTGCCAGGATCAGGGAGGACTTCACAAAAAGGATCCAATTCAAATTTCTCAGACTCTGCCTGAAAAGAATTCCCTTCCTGAGTTGATCACCTAGGTAAAGCAATTGACGTACTCAAAGAAAGGCACAAAAATTATACCTCTCGTTCTCTTCCAAAGATAAGGTTCGATTGAATGTTGCTCTCAAGTATTGCAGCATCATTATCTGAAGCATTTTCAAAGCCCACATCCGGGCCAACTTGCATCAAATCATCACCAAGTCCCAAGCAGTTGTTGCTATCAAGAACTGGCTCTTTTACATTTTTAGCAGGATCTCCCATACTACCTCCGGTTGAGCAAATTGTAGATAGAATAGCTACATTATTTGATAGCTTCTCTACAGAATCAGCAGTTTGAACTGGATGTGTTGAGTCTAAACCAAAGGACGTATATGAAATGAATCAGAACATAACCAAATTGTATGTTGTCTTACACATTGTGACACTTGCAAAAGTCTAGCTGCATAAAATTATAAATGAGTGAATGACTAACTGGTTATATGAAAGCATAACTTACCATTACTGAGATTGGTCTCAGGAACAAAATTAGAATGTCGGCTCCCTTCCAAAGCTACAGGATCTTCCTAGAGTTCATAAACATTACAAAAACTGTTATAAATACTACATAGCATCAAACAACTATAGCAAATACTACTACTACTAATACTAATAATAATAATGATAATAATGAAAATGGACATTTACCTCACGAGCTGACTCAACTTCAGTCGATGCATCTGTGGAAGGTTGAGCATCCACTAAGGCTGCAGTATCTACATTTACACCAACTTGCTGAGGATTTGCCATTTGAGATTTTGTGGCATCCTCTAAATTTGAACCTGCAGAATGTTGAGGTGGCACACTCAGTGTGGAAGCAACAGCAGCATGGCATTTACTCTGGGGACCAGTATCCATGTCCTTACTGCTGGTGATGGTGGATGAAGCAACACGTTCTCCCTCTCCATCTTTAGACGAGATTTCATGTTTTTCAGCAGAAATTTCCTTCCGAGGCACCGGTTTCGGTTTGACCTTCGGAGCGAACTTTGCCCCAGCACGACCTAATAATGAATATCAATAAAGCATATAAAAAAAATGACAAAAGCAATAATATTCAACCAAGAAGAAGATGAAGCTTTCTCAGTGTCATTTAGTCGAACACTTACCGCGCCCAGCAGGAGCCGTTGGGAGAATATCATCGTAAGGATCCATGTGGCGTTGACCTATTTCACCTTGAATTGAACAAAACCAAATCTGAAATTCGGACAAGTAAAAATTTAAAATCGGTGAGGTTTCTGCAGAGTATGAAAGGTAGCGTAGAAATAGAATAGTAGTGGTACCCGCGAAGAATGGAGGAAGAAACTGAAAATTCTTAACTCTTGTTCCTCCGGAAAAAGCTGTTGTATGTAATTCGTGCGTGGAGGAGGTGGGCTGGCCCACTTCTAATTGGGCCAGGGCTAGCCCAATTGATTTGCCGAGACTGTAATGCTAAACGACGGAGAAGTGCAGAGGCAATCACCGCGGAGGTGGTAAGGAGATTTCCGACGCAGCAGCGGCACCCTTCGGAAGGCCTGGCAGAGGTTACAGAGCCAGAACGCGGCGGAGCTCCGGCCACAACCTCAAGGAATCCTCGCCAAACATGGAGCAGCGCGTAGGAATCGTTGGAAGAAAGAAGAAGAACCGGGTTGGCGTCTGGGTCCGGAGATGTTCTTTCGGGTCGGGTTGCGAAGTTGGACCTGGCCCAAAAATTTTCTCCGAGGGCAGTCGAGGAGGTCCGAGCGAATATTGGGAGTGAGGTTAGTCAAAATTGACGGAAAGAGGTGAGTCAGGCAATTAGATTGGACTAAGAGGAATGGAGATGGAGGAGGCGCTCCAGATAAGCCACGAGCTGGATGTAGCAGTGGAGATGCAGAAGGTAGAAGCCGCCGCGAGACGCTGAAGAAGAAGAGGAGCAATCTTGAGATGTGAACCGGAGAGTGTGATTTGGTAGGTCATGGTGCCGAAGAATTCAGGGCGAGTGTGAGTTCCGTCGGAATAGCTGGAAGCCTCGAACCGAGCAACCAGCGGGGAAGGGACAGTTTGGGCCCAGTTTGGGCTCAGCCCATTATTTGGGCTTCTTTGTCATCCTCTATCTGTAGTCTTTATGAAGTGCTCATCATTCTGAACAATCTCTGTTGTTAATAAAAAAAAGTAAAGTATTAAATTAGTCCAGGCGGGAATCCAATTCAAATCCAATAGCCTATAGTAAAGATTAAAGGAAATGCCACTCTTTAAGCCAAGGAAAAGTTTGGGAGTAATCTTGTTTTGATCCTTAATGTTTAAAGTATCCTATTTAAATTTAAAAAAATTTTATTTAATTTTAATTTAGTCCAATTGTTAGGTCAAAGTTAAATAATTAACAAAATATCTTATATGACAACGTTCAAAAACAAGATCGATAATTTAGAAAACAAGTACAAGCTTTAAAGGCACAAAAGATGCATCAATATTATTTATCATTCTCCTTAGTTCTATAGAAAATATTTCATTTAAACTGTAAGAAGAATGATAAATAAATGTATTGATACATCTACGGTTGATTTTGTGCCTTTGAAACTTGTACTTGTTCTCCAAATTATGATCTTGTTCTTATACTACGGTCATGTAGCGCATTCCGTTAATTATTTAACTTTGACCTCACGGTGGGACTATGCTGAAGCTAAATGAAACTTTTTTGGATTCAAATAGGACACTCTAAATCTTAAGGACCAAAATAGGATTACACCCTATAAAGCACGGACACTTCGTTGAGTTGCCGTATCCGCGTGTCAAATACATTTCGGACATGACACTCATCGACACTCGTCCGACACGCGTGTCTGCCGTGTCCAACCGTGTCTTAATAAAAAATAAAAATAAATTTCTTCGGACACACTTTGACACACCTAAATACCATCACGTGTCAGCGTGTCCAACCTTATTTTTAATATGTATTATTGAAATGAGTTTAGAAATAATATATATTATTATTTATTAAAACAAAAAATATTTTAGATATTTTTATATAGTTAAAAGAAGACATTAAAAAATAGCTAAACATTATTTTATATTTTAATAACAATAAAATATCAAAGATTCATTGTAATTTATCTAAAAAATACTTTATATTCTATATATATGACGTGTCATCGTGTCTTATAAAATTTTAAAATTCGTGTGTTCATATGTCCTGTGTCGTGTCCCGTATCCGTGTTAGTGTCCATACATCATAGATTGGAGACCAATTTAGTACTTTACCCAACAAAAACAATCAAAGTTATCAAACTCGGTCCCGCCCTGATAGTACCAAATCAAAAATCCGGTCACTTGGTCATCAATCTTAGTTTTGGTCATCATTTAAACTAGTTAAACAATTAACCCGGTCAAACTTAGGCAAACTCAATAAAATCGGTCAAATTTATTCAAAATCGGTTTAAACCGACCCAATCAAATCCGGTTAGGTTAAAAAAAATATTATTTTTCATACATAATTTTTTATTAAATGTATTACGTAAATAAAATTAAATTATATTTACAAATTTAAAGAAAAATAATATTTTATTAATTAATATATGTTCTACATTTATTATAAAAATAAAAAATTAAATTAAATTTTATATAATTATAATAAACTAATTTAACCTATAATTTATCGATTGAATCAGTAATTTATTAATCTATTATTCTGATTAGTTCAATTATATTAGGTTCTTGGTTCTTACAGTTATTATTAGTATACTTCGGTAGTTCGGTATTCACATGTGATCCGTGTGTCTCAGTACGGCTGGACTGCGTCACTGCAGAAATGAATGTATGGTTTCTTAACTTCTTATTTCTACGAGTTACGGTTATATTTTGAGGAATGACAAAGTGTCTTTGTTGACTTTATTCCAAAGTCCAAACTTAATCGTGGAGCTAGCGTGTGTTTTCCTTTGTTGCTTTTGGTACATGGATATTTTTGTTTTCATGTTAAACTAATTGCTTTGGCTTTCCTTTCCATATTTCAACCAAGCATTTTTATTAATGATTTACAGTATATTATAAGGTATCTATCAAAACCGTTTACAATGACCAATTATAAGGTACCGTTTTCTTCACCAACACTCCAAAGTAGTTTTTCCTGTATACATTGTCAAATGTCAAACTTTGACTCTCAATAGAGACTAATCCAATCTCTTTTGTCACAATCTCTTATGCCTCACGGAAAAAAACATTTTTTAAAAATCATTTAGAATACAAATAACATTCGAAGGGCAACAAATAATATTATTAATAACAATAATAATAACAATTATATTCCGAATTTTAGTGATGTAAAATCACCTAACTACAATCAAAAGTCTCTCAAACAAAAAATTACAGCAGACAACAGAGGAGTAAAACCGTCTTCACATGAAAAGAATACAATTGTTTATTTGCTTCTCGTATTGGCTTTGTGCCATGAAGCATTAAATCATAAGATTACAATTATGGAACCCGTGATGCCCCAAAAGAAGAGAGGAAAATAAAAAGAAAAAAAGAAAGAAAGAATAAATATAGAATATACTGCAAAGACAAAAGTTCTATGAAGCGTCTAGGGCTTAAGGGTGGTGGTGTTTTCTAGCTTTGCTCTGAGGTCTTTCCTTAATATCTTTCCTGATGGAGACTTCGGAATTGCATGAACAAAGTACACTTTGTGTAGTCTTTTGTAAAACACTACCTGTACACAACAAACACCGCATACTTTAATTTCAATAACAATCTCTCAAAATATCAAGGTTGTCGAATTTCCATTAAATTCATATGGCTTTTAATTACATATTGAGTTCAAAGCAGCCAAAAGTAATAAATCATTTAACTTAATTACCTGTTTAGCTATGAATTCCTTTACAGACTCTTCAGTGAGTTCAAAGCCATTAGATCTAACCACGAATGCAACAGGAACTTCACCAGCAGCAACATCCTTTTGCCTGTTATAAAATTGATGATATTAGTTATGTTACTAGCTAGAGTTCCACTGTATTAGTAAATTAAATAATAAATCAAGATTCAAGGAAATTAAACTTACGGGACAACAGCTGCGTCTGCAATAGAGGGGTGGCTTACAAGAAGGGCTTCAAGTTCTGCAGGGGGCACCTACAACAATCAAACATCAAACATTTTATTTATAAGCATGAGTCATGAGGTGTTGTTACAATATACTTTCTGTTTACACAATTTTAATGAAATGTATTACATGCATCAGTTAGAGAATAATTTCAGTACCTGGAAACCTTTAAATTTGATGAGTTCCTTGACCCTGTCAACGATGAAGATTTCATCATCATCATCTACATAACCAACATCACCGGTATGCAGCCAGCCATCCACATCGATAGTTGTTGCTGTTGCTGTATCATCGTTCAAATACCCTACAAGGAATTCAAATATTTGACATAGTTATAAATAAGCACGTGTATCGGAGTTCATCATAATAGGATTTGAACATTCTAAATTATAATTATAATCACTCACAGACAGATATAAGAAGAGTTTATTTACAATTTTATTTCTTAAAACACACTTCATCATATATCATTTATAAAAAAAATTTATTTTATTGCTATTTGTAAGACTCGAATTTAAAACTTTTTAGTTAAAATATATCAGCTAATTTTACTTTTATTATTTTTATATATATTTACTAAATAAAAAAGTAAACTAATATGCACATTGATACTCATTGATACACTACTAAAATATAATATACATATGGTGATCATACCTTTCATGATTTGTTGACCACGGATGCAAATTTCACCAGGTTGATTATAACCAAGAGAGCAACCAGTTTCAGGGTCGACGACCTTAAGCTCAGCATTTCTAACAACAGTGCCACATGAACCTGATTTCGTTGGGAATGGTTGCTTCGCAAAGCCCAAGCACATGGACAGCACTGGCCCTGCCTCTGTCATCCCGTACCCCTATAATAATTCTTAAATAAATCATTACTTCGAACGTGTAATATATAATTAAATAAATACCAGATCCCTAGGTCCACAATTCTCATCATAAACATGCATGTTGACACCTATCCAGTTGTTTTATCATTTTTTTAATTATTATTTCCCACATATTTGCTTAGCAGCAGTCACGAGCTAATTAGCAAATAGAGGTTTGGAATCAGTACTAATTTACTAATTGACATAATATTAGGGTGTTCATCACATTGGGTATTTCGTGAAATAATTATGTTTACACAATAGAATTATTATATATAAAGAATTTATTTTGTCGATTTTGCAGATGAGCTGTCTACAATGCTACATGGAAAAGAATCTTATGTGTTATGACCTGTTTTGTCATTTTTGGGCGTGTCTGTGGTGGTGGTTATTTTTTCTTTTGGACATTTTTTCTTATTTTTTCTTTTGGACATTTTTTCTCCTCAAATGGGACTCGATAGAGACTAAAGATCTGATATCTAA
>NC_029789.2:17983679-17986703 GCF_000816755.2 Arachis ipaensis
TTATGAAAAGATTATGAATATTTTAAAAGCCTGTTCAAACTTGTTATACATACGTCGATTGATGCTTAAGTTTAAGATTAACTTAAATTGACCGATTAAAGAAAAGGTAAAATCTTTGACTGGCCAATACAAGTGTTTGGGGAAGTTGGCAGTTGGCACTTCATCATGGAGCCAAGTCAACTACTAACAAAACTATGACCATGAGGATCACGTTGCCAAGTTTGACAGGTAAGTAAAACGTTTTATAATACTATTAAAATAAAAAATATAATACTATTTTCATTTTCAAAATAAATGATGAAAGACCAAAATAAGCTTATATCTGGTAAGAAGTAGTTATTGGAAAGACATCATCATTTTTGTCTTTTAAGCTAATTTATTTTCCTAACGGGGGGTATATAAAGACATAAAAAGGAAGAAAACTATTGTCTTAAAGTATAAATCCATCTAAAGCAACAAACAAAAAACACGAGCGCTTTTTGCCTTTTTCCTACTCGTGAACCATGAATCAATGATAACTAGCACCTCATATATCCCCTTTTGTGTAATAGGGAATTCCACATATCCCGTGAATAATTCTACTTTCAAGGCCCACTTTTAATTTCCTCTCCACCACAATAATTGTTTATTATTATTTTTTCAAGATCATGCTTAAAAATACTAGTTTAAATTATCTATTTTAATATTATTTTCCTTTATAACATTTTAAAAATAATTGTTAGCTAAATTCTATCTTTTATTATCAATTATCAATTTAAGGGAAAACAGTCAACTTTGATTCTTCTCTCCCTTATTCATCTCCTCTTTAACTTGGAGAGATAATTCAATTCAATTCAATTTCCATTCCAGTTCATTCCAAACACACACTTAAGCTAATCTCCAAAATAAGAGCCATCATAAAGTTTTTGGTCCCCAAGAACAGGCCGGATGCATGAACAAGAGGTTATTGTTGTTGGGGCTTTGGAATGTACGTGGGAGCAAAGAATTCAGTTGTGTATTAAATGAACGCAATCACCAAATCAATAAAAAATAATTAAATAATTAAATTTCATTTTGGTTCTCAACCTTATGATTATAATATAAACAAAATTATTCACGTGAAAATATTAAATATTTTTATGTGAATAAAATAAAGATTTGATATATTTAATTAAATTATTTAACATAATATAATTCAATTTAGCCTTCAAATCTCAAAAGCTGTAATTACTAAGTCCATAAATCAAGGATTTAATTGTTACTTTTAAGAATTTTGAGAACCAATTTCAATTGGAATATGGGCAAAATTTTCGATTTGGAGCACAAAATGAACATTTATCCGGGGAAAAAATAAAGGAAAAAAAAAAGCTGACCTGTCCCAAAACAGCTTGAGGCACCCTGCTCCGGAGAGCCTCTTCGAGCTCCTTGCCGAGCGGCGCCGCTCCGGACAACACCAACCTTATAGAGCTCAAATCATACTCCGCCACCATCGGATTCTTTGCCAGAGCCAGCACGAGCGGTGGCACCACCATCGCCACCGAAACCCTGTACCTCTGAATGAGCTCCAGCAACGTTCCAATATCGAACTTCTGCATCAGCAACACGGCGCTTCCAGCTCTCAAAGCACACAACAGAACACTGTTCAGAGAGAATATGTGGAACAGAGGAAGAACGCAGAGAAGAACGTCCTCCGTTTTCAGGTACAGGTTAGGGTTTTCTCCGTCGACCTGTTGAGCCACGCTCGTCGTTAAGCTCCTGTGCGTGAGAACCACTCCTTTCGGGAGACCGGTTGTTCCGGAGGAGAACGGCAGCGCCACCGCGTCGTCAGGGTGGATCTCAACCTCCGGTAGGTCGTTCTCGTTTCCCTCGGAGATCGCTGAGAAGTGCAGGCAGTTCTCCGGCGGATCGTCGACGGTTACGACCTTGAAATCCTCTCCGATTTTGGCGGAATCGCTGTCTCGGAGCTTGTCAACGTACATTGCCTGCGTGATGACGAGCTTGGCCTTGGAGGCGGTGATCTGCTTGAAGATCTCGGCGGGAGTGTAGAACGGGTTGGCGGTGGTGGCGACAGCGCCGATCATGGAGGCGGCGATGAAGGAGAAGACAAACTCCGCTGAGTTCTGGAGGAGGATCATGATGACATCGCCCTTGGTAATTCCGATGGCGGACATGCCGGCGGCGAGTCTCCGGGAGGCGTGGTATGTTTCGCCGTAGGTGTAGGTTTTTCCGGCGGAACCGACGATGAGACATGGACGGTCAGAGATTTCATTGAGTCTTTGGAAGCAGAAAGAGTGGAGAGGAAGGTGGTTGGAGAGGGGTATATCGGGTAATTTAGACTTGAAGATGTGGACATTTTGGGGAGAAGAATTGGGTTGTTGGGTTGGGTCAGCCGTCCTTTGCTGCTGCTGTTGTTGTTGGGTTTGGGTGCTGTCAAGAGAAGGAGCTACTGACAACATGGTGTGTTAATTTGTTATTGCAACAATGAGAGAGAAAAGGAGAGAGGAAGTAGTGAAATAAACGAGTATAGGTGTATGTATATGAATATGAATAAGAATAAAAGTGTTGAAGAGCAGAGAAGGGTGTTAGGTGAGAATGAGTGATGGCACAAGCTAAGAGAAGAGAAGAGAAGAGAAGAGAAGGAGACGTAAGTAGACGAGGGAATGGAGATGGGGCAGCCACGCTACCATTTGTTGTTCAATATTGGCGCACACACACCCCTACCTACCCCCTTTTCCCTGTCTTTTTCTCTCTCACTCCCCTCCCCATCTACTTCCAGATTTCAAGTTCTCAACTACCTCCCCTAGGGGTGTCAAACTATCAATATGAATTAAGTTTCTCTTATTATAGTATGTAATCAAAATTTATTATTATTATTATTATTATTATAATAATATTTGTTGTTCGCACACACACCCCTACCTACCCCCTTTTCCCTGTCTTTTTCTCTCTCACTCCCCTCCCCATCTACTTCCAGATTTCAAGTTCTCAACTACCTCCCCTAGGGGTGTCAAACTATCAATATGAATTAAGTTAATTAAGTTTCTC
>NC_029789.2:17988040-18013948 GCF_000816755.2 Arachis ipaensis
TCTTTTTTTTTTAATGATAGGTTCTAATCCGTACTCAAATAATTTAGAAACAACGTTATACCTCGAAACTATTAGGTCAAAGTCGGCATAACTAATCCAAAGAGAAAGATCCGCGATATACTTTTATACTGGCCGCAGGAATCTCGGAAGCACAATGGATGGATACTTGATGCATTTTCGAGATAAATTCCAATGCAGACGACCTATATAAGCGTGTGGGGGGTTTTCACCCACATGAAGGGGAGACTGTGTACTTATATTCTTTTAATGAAGGATTAATGTTGCAAATCTTCAAACAATAAAATTTACCTACATCCCTGGATATCAAAAATCTGATTTGAGTCCATTTCATTTAGAGTTGCCATTGTGGTCATCAGAGAGTGATTCAGATTTCAGAACTTTTTCTTTTAGTCATAGTTTATTATTTGGTAGATTTTATATCTTGAATAATTTGATTGTACTTTACTGTAGATTTACATGTATTATCATATGATACGATGTAGTAAATAAATGATGAGAAAGGACCAAATCTTTTTGAGTTGTATTTCGCCTACTTATTTTTTCATGTAGAAAAGACGACATTAAACATAAGATTAGGTGACTACTTAATTAAGATTTATTGAGGGATAAATGATAAATAATTATTAGATATTTTTATTTTATATTAAGTTTTCATTTTAATTTTACACAAGTATCAAGACAATCATTGTATTTAATTGAAAATATAAACAATCAAAAGATAAAGACAAAATTATCCTAAATTCTATCTTTTAAATTTTTCTTCATATCTAATATTAGAAGATATAATATATAAAAAATAATTGATGACTTCTTGAAGTTAGAAAATGATACTTTATTTGTAACAAAACTAAAAATAAAAAGAAATTGAAGGAATAGATCACAACTGATTTTTTTTAATAAGTGCTTTTGGAATTATACATTAAAAAGAAAACTTGATTTTGTCATCGATATTTATTTCAGAGATAACAAGATGAGATCTCTTAAATATGGTCTTCTAGAAACCAAAATACCAAACGGAAGCTACTCCAGAACCCTAGTCCAAGTGAAGAGTGAGGCAAGTCACTAACTGTTGAGGAATGATTCCGAAGCTCTAATGTTTTTGTGCCCATATGTTACCTTTATTCCTATTGGACAAGTTAATTATCGGCCGTCACCACCTTAACTTTATGCGAGTGATCTCGTGTTGAGGAATGATTCCGAGACTCTAATGTTTTTGTGCCTATATGTCACCTTTTTTTCTATTGGATAAATTGATTATCGGTCGTCACCACCATAACTTTATGCGAGTGATCTCGGAAGTATCGCCAGTTGCCGCCTTAACTTTATGCAAGTGATCTCGAAAGTATCACTAGTCGCCGCCTTAACTTTATGAGAGTGCCACCTTAACTTTATGCGAGTGATCTCGAAAATATTGCCAGTCGCCGCCTTAACTTTATGAGAGTGATCTCGAAGGAAAACCCGTACCGTGAGATTAAATGTGAAGAGTATTTGGGTTTGTTGTGTGGTACTTAGGATGAGGAGTTGTTCAATCCATCTGACAAAAAAAAAATTTGCAAGTGATACGTTTCATGGTAATTTCAGTTCCACGTTTTGGTCCATGCCCAAGGTCCCATGTGCTCTGTTTCATCCAATTTGTGATTCCAGATTTACATTAAACTATCATGTTTCCACAAAGGGGTAAACATGGGATAGATAGTAGAAAACACTAGAGACAAAAATTGAGTTATTCTTATTTTAAAATGCATAGTATACCAAAGAGACTTGAAAGCTTAAACTATGACCCTATGACTATGAGACATAAATGCTTCACCCATTCATTTCCTTGACTTTCATCACCTTGTAACTTTATGCGAGTGATCTCGGGAGAATACGGCGGTATGAGATTAGTATTTGCAGAAAGATAAAGGCTAAAAACTACTAGATACAAATGAAGACAGATTTAAGATATTTTTGTCCTTGGCACTTTAGAAAAATATCTTCACACGTCACCACGAGTGACAAGCACCATATGAATGGCATTCAAGAACCATCTAAAATTATACAATAGAGTGGTTGGTAACTGTTGAGAGATGGTTGTGAAACTAGACAATTTTATTCTCAAGTTTTCTTAATTCGTGCCTTCTTGAAACTTCATGCAAGTGATCCCCACAATTGAGTTCACGCCGTCTTGAGACTTCATGCCGGCAATCCCAGAGGGAATTTCGTAACCAGTAACATAAGATTAATGCTTCAACAAATTTAAACCTGCAAGCTAGCTAGTGTTCGCCAACAGATTTTGGCCAAAATTATCACACACACTCGTATGGTTTAATTTTGATGCACTATCAAAAATAAAAAGTTTGAACAGGTGTTCAAGTTTCTCTTGTCAAATCATTTGAAGTGTTTTGAGTGAATCACCCAATACCTTGAAAATCTTACCAATAGAAATATGTGGTTGAATGGCAATGTAAGACTCGTACACTGAACTAATGAAAAGAAAAATGACATATTCAATTCTGATATTACTTTATGTTCTGTCTTTAGAATAGAGCCTCTAAATGCTTGAGGTATTTTTACATGCCACCACAAGTAAAAAGGAAATATCCTAATAACACTCTAAAGCTTAACTAAGAATGCATATCAATCAATGAACCGAGAGATGGTTGTAACTTAAATATTCAGCCACCATGTTTCCTTAATTCTTGCAGTCTTGTAAGTTCATGGGGATGATTTCAAAGGAAATTCCAAGTTGCTTTAAAAAATATATATATCTAAGCTCATTTGTTAGATGAAGCAGACAAACGACACATCTAATGGGAATGTTTATTAACGATACATAGATAGACACACCAGGAGATAATGTGAATTATTACAACTATAGGTGCATCAACATGACTAAATATATAGTTAATATTATTCCCAAAAGTGTTTTATCTTTGTGTCAAAATTGTGCACCAACAATGGAACTGTATAATTAACAAGCCACAATAAGATGATGACTATATCAAGAATAGGTAAAGTACCATTAAAATTTATAGGCATAAAATTCCAGGTATATTACATAATTCTGACGACCTTAAAAACAGATTTCTTGTCCAGTCCCAAAATCTATTCAAGATTAATGAATGAGTATATTATACATTTCTTTAATTTGTAATTTCTATAAACCCTGGTTAAATTAGTAGATAATTAGTCAATAAATTAGTTTTTAATAAGGAGGATTAGAAATGCGAATATTATATCAAATTAGGGTAGAGCTCATCAAAACGAGAATTTTGACACTAATTTCGAAGAAAACGGTTTAAGATTGGGCCGAACAGGCCGAACCGATTGAACCGGGCCCAAACCGGGCCGTAGATCCAACCGAACCAATATATTAAATGAACCCAAGCCCTTCTCTCCCTCATTTCAGCAGAAAATGAAGCAGAAGGCTTCCAGGGGAGAAGAGCGACGAAAGTTTCCCGAACCTTTACGGTGAATTTCAAAATCCCGTAATTCCTCCGTTCGAGCTCCGATCGCCGCACCGTTTGCGGCCATACGTTCACCGCGTCGAGCTCTACATTTCTACTGGAACAATTTCATTGGTAAGCTACTAAACACCCCCATCCACTCCTTTCCCCCAATTTTCACTAAATTAAGTGGAGGTATTGAATTTCTTTGCTTTTTGATGTTTTAGGATCCAATTAGCTTGAGAAAAATGTTCACTCTTGCTTATGTGAAGCTTGGGTAAGGTGAGGATACGATAATTCTATTTTATTTTTATTGAATTTGAGCTTTGAGTATTAAATTGGATATATATGTGTTATGAATGTGTATTAGGTTGTGAATAAATAATTGGAGCTTGAAATTGTAAATATTGGAACTTGGAGGAAGCAGATTAGTTGAGTTTTGAGGGGCTGCCTTAGTTTTGAATAAATAGCTTTGGTCGTTACGTGGAAATCGGCCAAGGTATGGTTTAGGTTTCTTGCATTTAATATATAATGTTCTGTGAAAACTTAGGCTAGATAACCATAGGATAAGTTGGAATGCAGGTGTATGTTTAATGTTTAGTAATTTGTCGATGAATATATTTGGTTGAAGTTTATTGGATAATTAGTTATTAATTTTGGATGGTGAATGTTGTTATGTTAATTTGGAGAGAATTATGGTTGAATGTTATTGTTGATGAACATGGTTGGTTTGGTGCTTGTTGATTAACTAATGATTTGGTAAATTATTGATTTGAGGTATAACTATTGTGGAGGTTGTTGTGATAATGAGGTATTTTGTGTTAGAAGCCTAGGATTAGTGAACTATGATCTTTAGTTAAATTTTGATTGTTGGATTTGAATATTGTATGAGTATAATTGTTGATCTAAGGTAGATTTATTGTGGTGACTGTTATGATGATGAGGAAGGGTATGTTGAATTAAAAAAAAAGCAGGTTTGGACCCAAAAAGGGTGGAAAAGTCCGAGTTTTAGAGGAGATGTTGTCGAAATTTTATAAAATTTAGAGATTTTGTTTATATGATTATTTAAAAATATTTAGATTCAAAGGTTATATGGTTTGATTTAGAGTTATTAAGAAAATGAGCATGTTTTAATTTTGATTTATTTAGAAAAGAATGAATTATATTTTGAATTGGAACTATTGATGGACGGAATGGGAGGTGTGATAATGAAGGATAATGATTGAATATGATTGACGTATAATGATGAATGAGATGCGATTGAGAATGATGTGGATGTTGATGAATTATAATTGAATTATTTATATGGCTTATGAATTTGAATAATTTGAGATATGAGATTCCCTGGATCAAGTGCCGTGGCTTGCCACCACGTGTACCAGGTTGAAAACGCGATACTCTGTTGACCCTACGACGTAAGTGTGACCGGACACTATATAAATTCTCGGGAATGTTACCCCCATTGAGCAATATTGATTATTTGAGAAAAAGCTATGCATAGACTCTTGGGGATGCACGTCGGGGGACAGTCTAAGGACAATTCAGACTTGTCGGGTTGGCTAGATAACCGACAGATGAGCCTCATCAGCTATAGGACAGGCATGCATCATATGCATATTACTTGAATTACTTGCTTGTGTATTAACTGTGTGTGCCTAAATGTACTCGCCATGTTAAACGTATATTTGTTACCTGCAGTACTTGTAACCTTCTTGTGCATGCCTTTGTCTGTTTAGTTATCTGTGAAAATGCATGATGGAGTTGGAGGTATGGAGGAATGGCAGAATGGGATTTAGATTTAAGGTTAAGTTAAGTTAGGTTTAAATATCCTTAGTAAACCACCTTTTATGGCTTCTGTTAATACTTTAAGCTCTATAATCTGGGTGTCGGCGTTCTAGGATTGCCTCTGGCATTTCCAGGACCTTATATATTATGTGTGTGGCACCTTTACCATACTGAGAACCTCCAGTTCTCATTCCATACTATGTTGTTGTTTTTCAGATGCAGGTCGAGAGGCATCTCGTTAGGCGTCTGGACCCTTGAAGCGAAGTGGTTACAGGGTTATTTTGTTATGCTATGATGTGTATATATGTACTTGGTTTTCTCTCCGCATAACTTGTTCTTTTGATCCTCCTAGAGGTTTATAGAGAGGCAAGATTGTGTATATATATTTTTTGGTTTTGGGATATGTATGTATATATGTGTAAATATTCTCCGGCCAGTCTTGACTTTGCAGGCTGAGTTAGGAGCTTGTTATTTTGTATCTTTGTCATTCTATTCCTACTTCTGTCATCTTATGTTTAGTAGTTATGATTTTCTTAGCACGCAAGTCAACTCGTTCCTTGAGCGTTGCGCTTTTATTTTGCGATTTTTATTCCCTCTATTCTTCAAGGCTCCTAGCATATTATAATTCTTCTGCTATTATATATACTCATTTTATTTTAGAGGTCGTAATACCACATCACCTCTGTTTTACGACTTAAGCGTAAAGCTTTGTGTGGTAGGATGTTACAATTTCAATGTAGGATTCCAAACATGGAAGACAAAGGAAAGATAACACTTCCCATTAAAAGAGTGAAAAAAGCTCTTATAAATGCTAAGAAATATCCTCTAACACCCTTCCATTCATTTCGATATACCATATACTTTTGTTAACAAATTTATTTGACCCTAAATATCATTGAGGAAAACAAAACAAAGAAGAGATTATCATCACAGCAATATGAACCTGATTCTGGAGTAGCGCCATATAGGGGAACTAATCGTAGTTATCATCATCAAAACCCTTCTTCTTAGGCTTGCGATATGTTTCCTCAACTTGCTTTGCCTTGTGCAAGGTAGTGTCAATTAGCTTGGTAATGTTAGGAACTTGATAATTTTGAGCCACATAAATGCCACAGACTGTCCCTGCTATGAATGAGAAGCAACTCCTGATTATACCCATCAGTACCGGCTCAAGCGATTTTCTGCTGTTTAAATATCCAATATCTACAAAAATCACTGCCAGAAATCGCCATATCAGATACAATGTCCAAAACAGACTCACTTTTGTTTTTCCAAAATACATTTACACTAATAAAGCATACAATTCAATTCAGAAAAGAATTCCAAAATCTTTACAAAAAAGTAAAGCCGTCGATTGCAACTCATGATACCATCTGAATTTTACCTACACGCTTTAATATTAGAGGTTCAAATCCTGAAGTTGCTTGGTGAGATTTTCACCTTATAATTACCTATTACCCCAAAATTTCATGATCATCTTTTCAAACCAAGGTAATAATATTTATTTTTCTTTAAAATAAAGTGTATTTAGGCAATGTTTATACTATATACACCAAATCACAAATACAATGTCCATAATATTAGACCTGTGTAAAACACAATATAGAAGAGATGCTCTTTGAATCCCTATCTTCCCAAATAACCCTTCTATTTGCATAAATTGAAATGATTTATCAAGTATGAAATTCGACTGTACCAGAACATCTTTTTCTTTTCAACTTTCACTCAATCCGAAAAATAAGAAAAATTATACTGTACAATGACTGAAAAAACAAAATAAGGAACAAAGAAAAAACCGTACCGTAGCTGAGGATATTGAGTTGGATTTGAAAACTTGGGCGAAATTCCAAAACCCTAAAGGCGATGAAGGGAAGAAAGATAGTGACGGAAAACTTATGCACCGCCCTGTGAATCCCTGAATGAATTTCTGATAGTCTGATTTGATTTTCAACTTGTTTCGAAACGCACCGTTTTAGAACTTTTTATTTTTAAGAAAAATATAAGTAACAAACAACATTTTTGAATAATGTGTGAACAATGTAAATTAACATGGTTAAAAGAG
The DNA here is from genome assembly GCF_000816755.2 of Arachis ipaensis. Taxonomy (NCBI): domain Eukaryota; kingdom Viridiplantae; phylum Streptophyta; class Magnoliopsida; order Fabales; family Fabaceae; genus Arachis; species Arachis ipaensis. The sequence continues at coordinate 17,995,337 of NC_029789.2, forward strand.
CAAATTATAGTTTTAAATTTAATTAGTAGTATTAAAATAGGATGTAGTGTATTTTTATTTGATTGGTGATTGTTCATGTTCAAAATAGTTATTGTTTACCTAGCACTCTCTTTTTTTTAATATTGAGATTATGGTGGTGTTTTTAAATAACATGAAGAGTTGGCGTATTTTTTTTTGTATGGATGATCACAAATTTAAAGCGTGAATTTTAATTTCTTTTTTTTATACCACAAATCTGAGGGTGATTTGTGGTTTTATTTTTTTTTTAAAAAAAATACAAATTTGTGGTTTATAATTTTTTTTCACAAAGCTGACTCACCGATTTGTTTATCCCTTAAAAAAAGCTTCAGTTCACACAAATTTGAGAATCAGATTTTTCTATTATCCCAAATCTAATCCTAAGTTTTGTTTTCAAAACAAAACTGATCCTTCAATTTGTGAATTTCAATTTTTTTAAAAAAATTATCTCCATATCTATAAAAAACAATATTTTTTTACAATTGAGCATAATACATTTTAAATTTCCATAACTAAAAAAATTACCCACCGTTTTAATCGTGTAACGGTCAAAAAGTCAAAACTATTTTTGCTTGCGGTGCACGTTACTATACATGTGGCCAAGTTTGGTTCATGGTATGCCAACTTATCGGGGGTGCACTATAATACCTTTTCTATGCTTGATCACCCATGCTCCATCAGCGTCAAGATCACTTTTTCTTTTATTTATTTATTTTTTATAAAGTATATCTTTAATTATGGAAATACAATATATTTTATGATTGGTGGTTCATAACTTCATATTGCGACTTATTTTATTATGGTGAAAACTCATGTGCAGTTAACTTCACGTGAATTTGATAATTGAAAACCATTAAATAATTTGACTGATTTAACTATATTTTTCAACTTTACGTAAAGTTGACTGTATCTGAATTTCTACCTTTAGTTATTTTGTACCAATGAATACCTTAACTGTATAGAGAAATTCTAATTGTCAACCGATTAAATAATAATCACAAAATTAACTAGACATTATAACTTAACTTTAACCTTAAGAGACATCATTGATTTATAATTCTTAAACCAAACTTAAAAATTAAAATATATAAAATGTACAATTCTCATTTGAAATACCAATAAAAAAAGGTAAATAAATATACACCTACAATATTACAAAAGAAGAAAAGAAAATGAACCTACAAGCTAGATAAGAAATTAAGAATTAATGAACTACACCATCACCCAACTTCACTCCATGGTAATAATTCTTGCATTCAAACATATGTGGGAAAGAAGTAGCAAAATGTTCTTTGGGGTTTCAACTACACTGATGCTAAGGTAGAAAATGGTAATAAGGCTTAGGTGATAAGTCCCTAAGACAAAATTATCCCAAATTCGATCCTCAAAATTTTTCTTTCTATCTAATAATAGAAGATATAATATATAAAAAATAATTGATGAATTCTTGAAGTAAGAAAATGATACTTTATTTGTTACAAAACTAAAAATGAAAGAAATTGAAGGAATAGGTTACAAGTGATTTTTTTATTAGCTGCTTTTGGAATAATACATTAAAAAGAAAATTTGATTTTGTCATCGATATTTATTTCAGCGATAATAAGATCAGTTCTCTTAAATGTGGTCTTCTAGAAACCAAAATATCAAACGAAAGGTATTCCAGAACCCTAGTCCAAGTGAAAAGTGAGGCAAGTCATGACACCATCTGAATTTTACCTACATGCTTCAATATTAGAGGTTCAAATCCTAAAGTTGCTTGATGAGATTTTTACCTTATAATCACCTATTACCCCAAAATTTCATGATCATCTTTTCAAACCAAGGTAATAATATTTATTTTTTTTAAAAAATAAAGTGTATTTAGGCAATGTCTATACTATATACACCAAATCACAAATACAATGTCCAGAATCTTAGCCATATGTAAAACAGAATACAGAAGCAATGCTCTTTGAATCCCTATCTTCCCAAATAACCGTTCTATTTGCATAAATTGAAATGATTTATCAAGCATGAAATTTGACTATACCAGAACATCTTTTTCTTTTCAACTTTCACTCAATCCGAAAAATAAGAAAAATTATACTGTACAATGACTGAAAAAACAAAATAAGGAACAAAGAAAAAACTGTACCGTAGCTGAGGATATTGAGTTGAATTTGAAAACTTGGGCGAAATTCCGAAACCCTAAAGGCGATGAAGGGAAGAAACATAGTGATGGAAAACTTATGCACTGCCCTGTGAATCCCTGAGTGAATCTCTGATAGTCTGATTTGATTTTCAACTTGTTTCGAAACGCACCGTTTTAGAACTTTTTATTTTTAATATTGAGATTGTGGTGGTGTTTTTAAATAATGTGGAGAGTTGGTATATTTTTTTTTAGTACTGTTAGGGAGTCAATGGTCTAAGTGTACAATGTATACAATGGGCTAAATCTTTGACCCAATATGAATAAAATGAACATTACCTATACTATTTAGAATAACCATTCGGGTATGGAGATAATAAACATCTCATGTCACATTGTCATGAAATCACTCATCCCAAAAACTTAAGCTTTATTTTGGGATTCACCAAAGATCGAATTCTTGATCTCTCGGCTCTAGAGCTTTGATACCATATTATGAAATCACTCATCCCAAAAGCTTAAGCTAATAGGAAAAGATAACACTAATGATTATATCTCTAATACTGAATCGAACATCTCTAAACCCCATTGTACACATTGTACAAATATTCTATTGGCTCCCTATACTTTCTCATTTTTTTTTTGTATGATGGTCACAAATCTGAAGGTGATTTGTGATTTTATTTTTTTTAAAAAAATATATAAATTTGGGGTTTATAATTTTTTTTAACAAAACTGACTCCCCAATTTGCATATCCCTTAAAAAGAACTTCAGTCCACACAAATCTAAGACTCAGATTTCTCTATTACCCCAAATCTAACCCTAAGTTTTGTTTCCAAAACAAAATTGATCCTTCGATTTGTGAATTTCAATTTAAAAAAAAATTATCTCCATATCCATAAAAAACACAATATTTTTTTAGAATTGAGCATAACACATTTTAAACTTCCATAACTAAAAAAATTATCCACCGTTTTAATCGTGTAACGGTCAAAAAGTCAAAACTATTTTTGCTTGCGGTGTACGTTACTATACACGTGGCCAAGTTTGGTTCAAGGTGTGCCAACTTATCGGGGGTGCACTATAATACATTTTCTCTGCTTGATCACCCATGCTCCATCAGCATCAAGATCACTTTTTTATTTATTTATTTAGTTTTTATAAATTATATCTTTAATTATGGAAATACAATATATTTTATGACTGGTGGTTCATAACTTCATATTGCGACTTATTTTATTATGGTGAAAAGTCATGTGCAGTCAATTTTACGTGAAGTTGATAATTGAAAGCTATTAAATAATTTGATTGGTTTGACTATATTTTTGAACTTCACATAAAGTTGACTGCATCTGAATTTCTACCTTTAATTATTTTGTACCAATGAATACCTTAACTGTATAGAGAAATTCTAATTGTCAACCGATTAAATAATAAACACAAAATTAACTAGACATCATAGCTTAACTTTAACCTTAAGAGACATCATTGGTTCATAATTCTTAAACCAAACTTAAAAATTAAAATATATAAAATGTACAATTCTCAATTGAAATACCAACAAAAAAAAAGGTAAATAAATATACACCTACAATATTACAAAAGAAGAAAAGAAAATGAACCTACAAGCTAGATAAGAAATTAAGAATTAATGAACACCATCACCCAACTTCACTCCAAGGTAACAATCCTTGCATTCAAACATATGTGGGAAAGAAGTAGCAAAATGTTCTTTGGGGTTTCCACTACACTGATGCTGAGGTGGAAAATGGTAACAAGGTGGAAAATGGTAACAAGGCTCATGTGCAAGTCCCTAACACAAAATTATCCCAAATTCTATTCTCTAAATTTTTCTTTCTATCTAATAATAGAAGATATAATATATAAAAAATAATTGATGAATTCTTGAAATTAGAAAATGATACTTTATTTGTTACAAAACTAAAAATGAAAAGAAATTGAAGGAATAGATCATAAGTGATTTTTTTTATTCAGTGCTTTTGGAATCATACATTGAAAAGAAAATTTGATTTTGTCATCGATATTTATTTCAGAAATAATAAGATGAGGTCTCTTAAATGTGGTCTTCTAGAAACCAAAATACCAAACGAAAGGTATTTCAGAACCTTAGTCCAAGTGAAGAGTGAGGCAAAAACCCTAGTCCAAGTAAAGAGTGAGGCAAGTCACTAACCGTTGAGGAATGATTCCGAAGCTCTAATGTTTTTGTGTCTATATGTCACCTTTTTTTCTATTAGACAAGTTGATTATCGGCCGTTACCACCTTAACTTTATGCGAGTGATCTCGAAAATATTGCCAGTCCCCACCTTAACTTTATGAGATTGACCTTAACTTTATGCGAGTGATCTCGAAAGTATCGCCAGTCCCCACCTTAACTTTATGAGAGTGATCTCGGAGGAAAACCCATACCGTGAGATTAAATGTGAAGAGTGTTGGGTTTGTTGTGTGGTACTTTGGATTGGAGGTTGTTCAATCCATCTAACAAAAAAATAAAAAGTTTGCAAGTGTTACGTTTTATGGTAATTTCAGTTCCAGGTTATGCCCCATGCCAAAAGTCCCATGTTCTCTGTTTCATCCAATTTGTGATTCCAGATTTACCTTAAACTATCATGTTTCCACAAAGGGGTAAACATGGGATAGTCAGCAGAAAACACTAGAGACAAAAATTGAGTTATTCTTATTTTAAAATGCATAGTATACCAAAGACACTTGAAAGCTTAAACTATGACCCTATGACTATGAGGCATAAATGCTTCACCCCTTGATTTCCATGACTTTCATCACCTTGTAACTTTATGCGAGTGATATCAGGGAAATAATGCGACATGAGATTAGTACTTACAGAAATGCTTCACCCTTTGATTTTCGTGATTTTCATCACCTTGTAACTTTATGCGAGTGATATCGGGAGAATATTGCGGCATGAGATTAGTACTTGTAGAAATGCTTCACCCCTAGAGGCATAAATGCTTCACCTCTTGATTTCCGTGACTTTCATCACCTTGTAACTTTATGCGAGTGATATCAGGAGAATACTACAGCATGAGATTAGTACTTGATTTTCACCTACTTATTTTTTCATGTAAAGAAGAATACATTAAACATAAGATTATGTTACTACTTAATTAAGATTTATCGAGGGACAAATGATAAATAATTATTAGATATTTCCATTTCATATTAAGTGTCTCATTTTAATTTTACACAAGTATTAAGACAATCATTATATTTTATTGAAAGTATAAACAATCAAAAGAAAAAGACAAAATTATCCTAAATTCTATCTTCTAAATTTCCCTTTCTATTTAATAATAGAAGATATCATATATAAAAATTAATTGATGACTTCTTGAAGTTAGAAAATGATACTTTATTTGTAACAAAACTAAAAATGAAAAGAAATGATCACAAGTGATTTTTTTAATAAGTGCTTTTGGAATCATACATTAAAAAGAAAACTTGATTTTGTCATGGATATTTATTTCAAAGATAACAAAATAAGGTCTCTTAAATGTGGTCTTCTAGAAACCAAAATACCAAAGGGAAGGTATTCCAGAACCCTAGTCCAAGTGAAGAGTGAAGCAAATCACTAACCGTTGAGGAATGATTCCGAGACTCTAATGTTTTTGTACCCATATGTCAACTTTTTTTCTATTGGACAAGTTGATTATCGGCCGTCGTCACCTTAACTTTATGCGAGTGATCTCGGAAGTATCACTAGTCACCACCTTAACTTTATGAGAATGATCTCGGAGAAAAACCCGTACCGTGAGATTAAATGTGAAGAGCGTTTGGATTTGTTGTGTGGTACTTAGGATCGGGAGTTTTTCAATCCATCTGACAAAAAAAAAAGTTTGCAAATGCTACATTTCATGATAATTTCAGTTCCAGGTTTTGGCCCATGCCCAAGGTCCCATGTGCTCTGTTTCATCCAATTAGTGATTCCAGATTTACCTTAAACTATCATGTTTCCACAAAGGGGGTAAACATGGGATAGACAAAGAGAAAACACTAGAGACAAAAATTGAGTTATTCTTATTTTAAAATGCATAGTATGCCAAAGACACTTATGACCCTATGACTGAGGCATAAATGCTTCGCCCCTTCATTTCCTTGACTTTCATCACCTTGTAACTTTATAGGAGTGATTTTGGGGGAATACTGCGGCATGAGATTAGTACTTGCAAAAAGATAAAGGCTAAAAACTACTAGATACAAATGAAGACAGATTTAAGATATTTTTGTCCTTGGCACTTTGGAAAAATATCTTCACACGTCACCACGAGTGACAAGCAGCATATGAATGGCATTCAAGAACCATCTAAAATTATACAATAGAGGTTGGTAACTGTTGAGAGATTGTTATGAAACTAGACAATTTTGTTCTCAAGTTTCCTTAATTCGTGCCTTCTTGAAATTTCATGCAAGTGATCCCCACATTCGAGTTCACACCGTCTTGAGACTTCATGCCGGCAATCCCGGAGGGAATTCCGTAACCCGTAACATAAGATTAATGCTTCAACAAATTTAAACCTGCAACCTAGCTAGTGTTCGCCAACAGATTTTGGCCAAAATTATCACACACACTCGTATGGTTTAATTTTGATGCACTATCAAAAATAAAAAGTTTGAACAGGTGTTCAAGTTTGTCTTGCCAAATCATTTGAAGTGTTTTGAGTGAATCACCCAATACCTTGAAAATCTTACCAATAGAAATATGTGGTTGAATGGCAATGTAAGACTCTTACACTGAACTCATAAAAATTAAGTTCAAAATGAAAAGAAAAATAACATATTCAATTCTGATATTACTTTATGTTCTGTCTTTAGAATAGAGCCTCTAAATGCTTGAGGTATTTTTACATGCCACCACAAGTAAAAAGGAGATATCCTAATAACACTCTAAAGCTTAACTAAGAATGCACATCAATCAATGAACCGAGAGATGTTTGTAACTTAAATATTCAGCCACCATGTTTCCTTAATTCTTGCAGTCTTGTAATTTCATGGGGATGATTTCAGAGGAAATTCCAAGTTGCTTTAAAAAAGATATGTATCTAAGATCATTTGTTAGATGAAACAGGCGGACGACACATCTAATGGGAATGTTTATTAACATTACATAGATAGACACACCATGAGATAATGTGAATTATTACAACTATAGGTGCATCAACATAACTAAATATATAGTTAATATTATTTGCAAAAGTGTTTTATCTTGGTGTCAAAATTGTGCACCAACAATGGAACTGTATAATTAACAAGCCATAATAAGATGATGACTATATCAAGAATAGGTAAAGTACCATTAAAATTTATAGGCATAAAACTCCAGGTATATTACATAATTCTGACGACCTTAAAAACAGATTTCTTGCCCAGTCCCAAAATCTATTCAAGATTAATGAATGAGTATATTATACATTTCTTTAATTTGTAATTTCAATGTAAGATTCCAAACATGAGAGACAAAGGAAAGATAACATTTCCCATTAAAAAGAGTGAAAAAAGCTCTTATAAATGCTAAGAAATCTCCTCTAACACTCTTCCATTCATTTCGCTATACCATATACTTTTGTTAACAAAATTTATTTGACCCTATATATCATTGAGGAAAACAAAACAAAGAAGAGATTATCATCACAGCAATATGAACCTGATTTTGGAGTAGCGCCATATAGGGGAACTAATCGTAGTTATCATCATCAGAACCCTTCTTCTTAGGCTTGCGATATGTTTCCTCAACTTGCTTTGCCTTGTGCAAGGTAGTGTCAATTAGCTTGGTAATGTTAGGAACTTGATAATTTTGAGCCACATAAATGCCACAGACTGTCCCTGCTATGAATGAGAAGCAACTCCTGATTATACCCATCAGTACCGGCTCGAGCGATTTCCTGCTGTTTAAATATCCAATATCTGCAAGAATCACTGCCAGAAATCGCCATATCAGATACAATGTCCAAAACAGACTCATTTTTGTTTCTCCAAAGTACATTTACACTAATAAAGCATACAATTCAATTCAGAAAAGAACCCCAACATCTTTACAAAAAAGTAAAGCCGTTGATTGCAACTCATAACACCATCTGAATTTTACCTACACGCTTCAATATTAGAGGTTCAAATCCTGAAGTTGCTTTGTGAGATTTTCACCTTATAATTACCTATTAACAAAACACCTAAACTATCATCCATCAAAATTTAACAAAACCATTCACCATAAGTTCCATACTAATTGGACAAGGACAAACCACAAATGTTTTAGTCCATGCCAACATTGTTTCAACTTCCAAGCATGTACTTCATGGCCGCAAAGGGTCTTCATGGATGCTCTAATCTCAGTTGACAACAAAACCACCACAGCTATATTCCAATACAAAGGCATCTCAAACACTGATCCCTTCTCTTCCTCAACTTCAACTTCCTGCCAGAAATGACTCATCTTTTGCACAGAGTCTCAACAAAAAACTCAGAAGCCTAAACTCTGATCAATACCCTACTCTTGTTCCTCTCAAAGTTGATAGAAACCTCGTCTACACTATTGGTTTAGGCATGAATCCTTGCCCTACGTGTGTCAATGGAACAACACTAGTTGTTTCATTGAACAAAATTTCAGAAAATTATGAACAAAATTAACTCAGCAAACTCCACAAACTCCACAGTAAAACTTAAATCAGTAAACAATAACCTCAGAAAATCCAGCTAATCAGAAAATCAATTTGAAACAAATAACAAGTATTATCAGAAATCAATTGCTAAACCCTAAACCAGCAAGCAGACGCCGAGGAGATGGCTATGAAGTGCGAAACTGTGAACAAAATATTACTTACCGGCGGCGAGGTGGAAGGCGAGCAACGGCGATGACAGAGGACGCGACACCGGCGAACAGAGAGAAGGCGAGCACGGCGATGACAACGATGCGGTGGGGGCTGCGGTGGTCAAACCCGTCGCTGCGGTGGCAATCTGAAAGGGGATGGATCCAAGATGGGAAAAAATTCGAATTTTTGAATTGAGAAAAAAGGAAAAAGGTATTTTAAAAAGAATGGCGGCGGGCTGCGGTGGCTGCGCGATTGGGGGCTGCGGTGGCTTCTATGGTTCTCAGAGAAGAGAGGAGAGGAGATGCGATTGTGAAGAAGAAGAACAAATGGGGGCTGCGTTTGATTTAGGGTTGACTGCTTCAGTTTTGCCGTTTTGTGTTTTTCCTATTTATTTTTTTTTAATTTAAGTGACAAAACGGTGCATTTAGGAGGGTGTATTTCCAAACGAAAACTCTCTAAAAAATCGGACGGTTTTACCGGTTCATCGGTTAACCGCCGGTTCAACCATTTTTTATTGGTTTTTTGTCAGGCAGTTTCTAAGCTTGTTCGGACTGGCTAGCTGACCAATTTTCGGTTAAATCGGTCGGTCCAATTCGGTTTTCAGAACCATGGTATTTAGGCAATGTCTATACTATATAAACTAAATCACAAATACAATGACCATAATCTTAGCCCTATGTAAAACAGAATATAGAAGAGATGCTCTTTGAATCCCTATCTTCCCAAATAACCCTTCCATTTGCATAAATTGAAATAATTTATCAAGCATGAAAAGTATGAAATTCGACTGTACCAGAACATCTTTTTCTTTTCAACTTTCACTCAATCCCAAAAATAAGAAAAATTATACTGTACAATGACTGAACAAACAAAACAAGGAACAAAGAAAAAATCGTACAGTAGCTGAGGATATTGAATTGAATTTGAAAACTTGGGCGAAATTCGGAAATGGATCCTCTCCAATTTTTTCAACACTTGACAAAATACAGTGCAATCTCTCACCTTTGATTTTAATAGTGGGACCAGAAATAAATAAGAGAGAGAATGTGGTGAATGGTTAGATTAAACACTGCACACCATCCAGTTTTTTATTCACTGGAGAGGATCCACTCCCGCGAAATTCCAAAACCCTAAATGCGATGAAGGGAAGAAAGATAGTGACAGAAAAGTTATGCACCGCCCTGTGAATCCCTGAGTGAATCTCTGATAGTCTGATTCAAAACGCACCGTTTTAATCGTGTAATGGTCAAAGGTCAAAACTATTTTTGCTTACGACCCACGTTACTACTATACACTTGGCCAAGTTTGGTTCATGGTGTGCCAACTTATCGGAGGTGCACTATAATACCTTCTCTCTGCTTGACCACCCATGCTCCATCAGCGTAAAGATCACTTTTTCTTTTATTTATTTATTTTTTTATGAATTATATCTTTAATTATGGAAATACAATATATTTTATGATTACTTGATTAGTGGTTCATATGGCGACTTATTTTATTATGGTGAAAATCTAAGTACAATCAACTTCTTGATAGTTGAAAGTCATTAAATAATTGGGAGTCACTTTGATAAAGACGTTTAAAACATCTTTTTGTAAAGATATTTTCTAATAATTAAAATTTAACACATATAATCGATTAAATCGTATTATTTTTGTTAAAATTAGGCCAAACAAATTAATTTGACCGAAAAAATAATGAATTAAATCTTGAACTTGTCTAAATTAATATTATTTTCTATAAAAAATTACTACAATACTCTTATTATAGAAAATGACTAAAAAATATTTTAATAAAAGTATTTTAATCATTTTCTATAATAAAAGTATTGTAGTCATTTTTTATAAAAAATAATATTAATTTAGACCGATTCAAAATTTGATTCATTATTTTTCTTGGTCAAATTAATTTGTGGGCCTAATTTTTATCAAATTTGTTGATGCTGGTAATTTTTATTGATGATCGAATGTGCTGTTGTTGGTAAATCTTCTCCTAAATATACAGAAAAGTAGGTTTTCAACCAAATTCTTTTTGGTTAAGTGTCAGCATATCTTTGTTTGTCACCATATCTATTAGAAGCTCAAACTCTATTTTCTATTTCTGCCATTACTGAACAATAAAGTGACCTCAGTTACAGTTACAGTTACTCTAACACTTCTGATTTTGTTAAGGTAATGGCGTTTTTGCAACGAATCCGAAACAACAAGCTCAAAACAGCTTTCACCCAATTAAAGACCATAGATGTTACATGTGGCTTCCCCATTCTTCATCCATCAATTCCATTCCAAAACCAGGCACTCTTCGGATTCCGCAGCCCTATTGGGCATTCCATGACACACCTCCTCTCGTTTCTAGTAGCGTGAGGTTTTTCGCTGCTCCCATTCAGGTAAATTTTCAAGCATTTGTCTATGCTGGAGGTTATTGTCGAAGCTGTTGTCTTGAATCTTAACAGTGATTGGAATTGGGTTGCTTTTATTAGTTTTGCTATCCATGGTGGGGAGTTTTTAGGTTGATTATTGACTTGTTTCATGGCTGATCAATGTGGGGGGATGTCATTTTTCTGCGTTGTACTTGTGGAGGGTTTTGAATTTTGGTAGCATAGGCCGGGTTATGTTGTGATGGAGTGGGCATTAATGGTTAAATGGTAGTGGTCTTGGATTTGATGATGTCAGTTGATACATTTTGGGATTTCAGTTTCAGAGTAAGTGGAAGAAGGAAGAAGAGGACTCCATTGAAGGGCGACGATTGAATGACCAAATCAAAGCTCAATATGTTAGGCTTGTATTTGACGATGGTACAAATTTCTCATGCTAATGAATGGGGATTTGGTTGTTTTATTTTGTTTTGTTATTATCATATTGGACAGCATTGCATATGTATGTTGAATTTCAAGTCTTACCATCATTCATCTTTTCTTATTCTTAATTGCTTAAATTGAGGAATGTTGATTTATTTTTCATAATGGTTATGCTGCACTAGCTCATTACTATGGGGCTTGCAGTTTAGCTGTTTTGTTTTATCTTTTATGAATGGTAATATGTTTTGGAGTCATACACTCATGCTTAGATGATAGATATCCATGGATCTGCTGTGGATGGAAACATACCAATTAGATATATGTCTGCTTGAAAGATCATCTTTATTTTCTATTTATGACAATATGAAATTCACAGGGAATCATTCAATAATATCAAGGTTTGAAGCACTTGATCGTGCCAGGAAGCTCAAACTTGATTTGGTTGAGGTGATTATTTTTAGTTTATTATTTTCTTTTAGAGTCTTTTCCATTTAACTGATATTTCGATATACTTGCATACTATAGGTGTTGAGTTGAAGTAGGTTACATAATTTGAATGAAAATGTTTACTGAAGGGTTTATTGTTTTTCTGCTATCCTGGGGTCTTTCCAGTGATTATGTCATAATCTGGATTTTGGTAAAGAGTGTGATCATTTTCACCCCCCACCAACAGCATATCCTTGATATTTGGGGCATGTTGTGACCAGTAATAATTTATATACCCATGTGTCATATCTGTCAACTTTGACGCACTAACATTTTTATAGAAATATGAATTAAGAAAGTTACATGAATTACATGAGGTATGACATTTATTATATGAGTGCTTGGTCATGTATTACAGGTTCAGAGGAATGGTAATCCACCTGTTGTAAAAATAATGGACTACCACAAGGAAACATATAAGAAACAAGAAAAGGAAAAGGAGCGTGCTAAAAGCAAGGTGCATTATGCAATGGATTTATGTTTTCAATTTGCTTGTGTAGTTTCTGTAAATTGCTTTTGGTTGGAATTGGATATGAGATTTTTTATTTTCTTTTGATCTTTTGAATTTTCGGTCATACACTAAAACATATGAATCTTTAATTAGCAAATTACTGGTGCTTGAGCTACACTGTACCGTGAAAATGTCAGCAATATGCTCATTCTGCTTTTAAGGCGTGCTTAATGAGTTGCCAAAGACAAATCTTTATGATATGCACTATTGTTAATCAGTTTTCTAACAAATGCAGTCTGAACTGACATTGCGAAAAGGAGAATGTAAGGAAGTGCGGTTTTCTGGAAAAACTGTAAGTGTTTTTTTTTTCCACTTCATCCTTCCTTTTATTTTTTATTTATCCTTTACATATTTAAGCAAGCTTATTTCTTTCAAATCAAAATTATTTGCTGTAGGTCAAATCTGTTAAACATGTATTTTGACTATGTTCCCATTTATAGGCTTGCTGCAATCGGCTTTAAGGCATGCAAATAATCTAGATGGATACATATAATTTGTTTTTTGTGTTTGAGGGGGGTCAATTATTGGGTGTAAGCTTTTTGTATTCTGACTGTGTTCTTGTTGTATCTGGAAGTACAGAGCCTTGAAAAGGATTAAAGAAGTTTGATATTGAATTTTCTGTTGACATTTTCAGGAAATGAAAGACCTGAAGATGAAAGCAGATATGGTTAAAAAGTTGATGGAGAAAGGATATCGTGTGAAGGTACTCTCTTTTTTTCATATATGGAATATGCACTCTGGTTTTGGATTAGGTTACTGCTTAAGGCTTGTGTTTAGGTTCTAGGTTTGAGAAATAATAAAAGAACAAAAAAGAGATAATCTAATAAGATCTTGCTCTTTATCACATCAAATATCACATTAGTCAGTTGCATTAATGACTGAGGATAATAATGATGGCGAAGAAGACATTGACGACGAGGGCAATGGTGATGATGGCTAGGTTAGAGTGCACTTGGTTTCCCTTAACTCGGTTAGGTTAGTACTTACGTGAGTTACTAAGTTTGGGATAGTTTAAGAGAAAATCACCTGTATGTGGTAACTCTAGAGTCATTATTACCATTAGAATAAAACAGTGGTCTAGCATAGTTATGTGTCTGACCAAAAACAAATAGCTTAGTGTGGAGAGTAGATTCTTGACGTTTTTATATGTTTATGACACTGCATAACAACCTTTGAAGCTGTGTTAAAAAAAAAAATAGAGGATTACTGTTATATATTCAGGGAAAAAATGCTTATAACATTTGCGAGTTAGAATTTTGGAAATGGTTTAGTTTCTTGTTAGGACACTAGATACTATTATTATCTTCTTTTCCTATTTTGTTAACCTATAACTCTTCAGGATTCCAATTAACAATTGAGCTTTTAGGTGTGGCTTTTATTGCTGTAATTCTCTTCCTGACTTTGTTCTCTTGGGTTGTGTATGCAGGCCCTTGCCCAGTAACATAAGTTCTTATAAGGTACTATTCTTTGCTATCATGAAACAAATGTTATCAAGTGACTAATGTTTGTCAGTTTTGGTCCTTCATTATATGTAGCTGCAACTTTTCCATTGTAGTGCTATTAGTGATAGTTGAGAGTGCCTTAACTTGTCAACTTTTACTTCGTCTTCATTAGTACTTAGCTTCAGATTCTTAGATGCACTTGTGGATATTGTCACAATCAATAACATAACATTTTAAGATATGGCGCACGGCTAACTTGAATTCTGATCTAAAATGACATTTTACTTATTATTGATTGTGAGCACAGTTCATGTGTGTCGACATATAAGTCCGTTTAGTTGATTTTCATGTCTATGCTTTATGTTAGGCTAACATCAATTTCATGCTTCAAGAGGCATTGTTCTAATTCACGGTTACTTGACCTTTATGAGGCATGCGTCTCAAAGCATTGCACATAATTGTCTCAAATTCCTAAATATTTCAAGGGATCTTCAGATGAGTTCATTGATGCCAACATTCAACTCGCATTGGCTGTTGTGAAAAAGCTCCAGGAGAAACAGGAGACCCGAGCTTGCTTAGTAAGAAGACGCATTATTTTCGTCCCATCCTTACTTAGAAGAAATATTTATTTTCATGAATAAATTTTTACCTTCTGTTTTTCTGGAGAAGATCTTATGATATATGTTCCCGGTTGTAGGTCTTCCCTGATAAACCAGAAAAGCGCAGAGCCTCCGAGTTGTTCAAATCAGCTCTGGATTCGGTAATGAAAATACACTTATTATGATTTTTTCCCATCTTTCTCATGGATTTATCTTATTTTCCTGCATCTTTCTTATTTTGAAGTGTCATTTTTGTTGTGCATTCAGATTGATGGCATTACCATTGGTTCCTTAGATGATGTCCCTGCTGGACCTATGACTTCATTTTTCCGATCCGTTAGGAACACCCTTGATTTTGATTTTGAAGATGAAAATGAAGGCTTATTCTTTGGGGAAAATGGCATTAGGATATTGTACTAAGTCAATAATTTTTTCCAAATTATCATGTTCGAAACTTAGGGATGAGAGAATGTATCAAAAATTCAAAATTAATAATAATGCATGATGACTTGATACCTGAACTGCAGATAGATGGAAGTCTAATGAGCCTCCATCACTCTACATATTCCTTAACTGCAGTATGCGTGAACTTGCAAATATAGAGAAGTATGTGGTATGGTGTCTCTGCCTTTTGAATGTTTCTTGAACCTCTTTTCACTTTTAATATTTGATGTGCTTATGAAATTTCGCTATTCCTTATTTGCATTGGCTTGTTGTTGGCTTATTCATTCAGAAAATATTTAGTTTTTTTCTTTGGTGATAATATGCAATGGAATATAAAGCTTGAATCCTTTCATTTGATTTTGGGACAGCATGTAACACTCTTTTTTGTATACTATTTTCTTCCAACTCTAGATTTTGTTGGCCTTTGTTGGCTGTATAAGCAATTCTTAATTATTAGCTATTGAACAGGTTATATTTCTGACTTGTTTCATGTAGGTGGCAGTTACTTTAATGTATTTTATATATTGTTACCCGTTGAATTTTGCAGGAAAAATTTGCTGTGTGCCTGTGTCTACACTAACACTTCTATTTAATCTTGAACTAGACACACTACAGTATATCCTCTTTATATATACATGTTGCGGTGCTAAATCCATAATTTTAATATAATTATTTTTGACAGAAAGTTAGTATTGCATTTACAGTGCTGATTTAGGCCTTTTGGGCTTCCCTCCCAAAGATTTGCATTACCGCTTCCTTTCACAATTTACTCCATTATTCTACATTAGAATCAAAGAGTATTCAAAGGTGCCTCTTCTTTATTGAATTGTTTTTACCTGATCATTTTCTCAAATAATTGGTATTGATTGTTTTCTTTTTATGTTTTTAAGACAGTTGCAATAGCACCTTATATTGTCAATTACAGTGGAGCAGTGTTCCGCCAGTATCCAGGTATGGCTATATGGTATTTTGATCTTAGTATATAACTGGTGCACAAAATTGTTACTTCATGGTTTGTGGTTCAGGTCCTTGGCAGGTGATGCTTAAGCAAGCAGATGGTTCTTACACTTGCATAGCGGAAAGCGCAACCCGCTTCACCCTTGGTGAAGTAAATACATGATCTTCAACTCTTTTCACTTTTTAAACTGTAAACACTTTGTTATTAACTTTTAAACTGATGTAGGCCAAAGAAGAGTTGTTGAGTCTTGGGACTTCAAGAAGAGGAGGGAAGCTCTCCAGAATTTCTTCGAAGAGGCTACAAGGTGTTCTATTTTGTTAGTTTATCAGTCTATGTTTTTGTTTATGCTTGTTGCTTGTTTGTTGGCGTGTCTCTTATTCACAGATAAGGCCATAAGGGTGCTTTTCTTCAGCTTATTTTGCCAAAATACTGTATAAGAAAGCCAGGTTTCACATATTTGGATAAAATTTAGAAATAATCAGGATTTTGCCAGTTTTAAGCTTTTTTATTTTGTTGGAGCTGAAGATAGTAGCTTATAAGAAAATCAAATTTTAGTTTTTTCAATTATAAAGAAACTTTTGTCAAACATGCCTGAAATCTTTTACCTGCCTCATTTGATATTGCAGGCAAGCACATGGTTGGAAGAAGATTTTGATTTGGAAGCATCTTCTGCATGGAGGAGCTGATCACTACACTGTAAAACTACTATAAGAGATTCTCTCTGTTTTTTTTTTTTAAATTTAAATGTAAGTTTTATGTAATATTCCCAATTTTCTGTTCAGTTTGAAACCAATGTGACCCATTTGTGGCATTTATAGTTGAATTGTTGCAAACAAATATCAGATGGAATTTCCAAACCCAATTGTATCAAATCAAATTGTGGGAATCCACCAAGGTATATCAGCAATTAGTTTGATAAAAGATTAAAGAAACCCATCATATCCCTGAAAAGACCATTAATCTCTCTATCTTGCGGAATTGATTTGGAACCTCTCATACTTAGAATAAAATAGTTTGCTCTAACCAGATCATGTTTGCTTCAAACATGAGAGGATTTAACTATGTAGTCCCATAGTTTGATTTGCTAACATGCATAATAAATAGATGATGATTTGAAATGTAATTGTATTTATGCAATCTGCACAAGCAATACTATAGTCTTCATTTCTTGTGACTATCACCATTTAAACTTTTTATCTTTTGTTTATAATTATGACAAGAACTTGATATTGCCATATTAGTTGTAACGTTTCTCCTCTGATATACTAGGAAGCCTAAGCTTATATTGGTGCAGATTTTTTGCCAAAATTTTACATGCCAGACTTTGTTAGCTAACATGTTTACAGCACTTTACAAATGCAAGAAGTCTTACACTGAGAGACTGCAATTGGTCCTCGTTTCTACAAACAGAAAAGAAAAAGATAGAGGTCACTTTGGACCATAATGACTGAAGTCAGGTTCAGATGGTTTTTGAATTCTTCCTAGACTAGTGGAACTACCTGCTTCACGAAGCCTATGACCGTGAAGTACATTCGCGGCAAAGCGTGAAGCATACATGGTTGTGGCAAAGCTAGATGAACTTGAGGAACGTTTAACCAAGGCCTTTGCAGAATCACCACCACTGTCATCAGAATCATAATAATACTCTTCCTCCTGCCTTCTTTGCATGGTGTGTTTCCTCCTCATATACCTCCTCCACGCGGCTTGAATGTAGATAGCGGCCCATGTCCTCCATTGCTGTGAGTAGAACCTGAAGGTATGCTGAACCTGCCTACTATGAATGTATCTAAACTGCGAAGCGACAAACTTAAGCTCCTCGGCTTCCAATGCGAATGCCTCGACCTCATTTATGGCCTTCACTGTCCTAGTAGATGATGGCAAGTTTGCTGCAGCTTTTGGATCTAGTGCCCATGTTAGTAGCTCCTCACCACAGAAGTCTCCTTCTTTGAGAAGCCCTCTGTTAAAGAATCCACTCCTTCCACCATCTGTGGTGACACTCTCTAGGCGTCCACGGATGATGAAGAGCATCTCGTTGACAGGGTCTCCTTCCCTAACTATGTCAGTGCCCTCTGTGTACAGAGTAGGTTTCAGTCGCTCGCATATAGCATCGAGCAGGCGTTCCTCCATGTTAGCAAAGAGAGGAACCTGAGTATACATATCCCATGCACAGGAAGACCAATGAGAAAATGAAGATAAATTCTTAGATTCTGAATTATTTATAACATAACATATCTCAAAAAGCACAAGTTAGTATTCTTAAGACTCACCCTTTTAACCAGATTCAAACAAAGATGCCGTTTGATATCTCTCCTTAAATCTTTTGGAAGGCTCTTCATCAAGCTTTCTTCATCCACGCCTCGGGTATTCAGCCACTTGTATTGATCATAG
>NC_029789.2:18014061-18021597 GCF_000816755.2 Arachis ipaensis
GAGGAAGCGAGCGATGATGCATCCATAGCTCGGAGTCACGTCTTTGGATCCTCATTTCGTCAAGATGAACCGACATTGAGTCAAGGTATGTCTGTTCATTTCCACAATGACACAGATTAGAACTTGCCATGTAAATTTTTTAAAGTACGTTTGATTTTATGACATGAACATGAAATGTTTTAGTGTCCTAAAGCATAAAGATGTTTTGATTCATCTATTGAACATTTCAAAAGATCATCTGCTAACAGTTTAAGTTGAGCAAATAAACACAAACTGCAGCTCCGGTCATTTCACATGGAAGAGAAACATAGAATGAGGTTTGTGGTAATTGTGAATGATATGAATGCACACAGATGAAGTACCTGAGTCCAAGAGTGGTTATGATGAAAACTGTAGTGAACTATTTTCTAGGGAACAAAAAAAGTGCATGGAATTGAAATTCCTCCAATTTTGAATTGGATACCAAATATACATAGAATCTTAAATCATATAAAAAACTTGAAACTAATACCGAAGTTTGTAGAGACCATGTAACAGTTACTAAACCCAACTCTGCCTATGTTACATAGCCGGTCCCAATCCCAAGCTCGGATAAAAGAGGAGGGTTGTGCTAGGCCTTTGACAACTAACATAAAACTTTGTCGAATTTTCATGACATAATACAAATGTCGACTTATCAAGTCAAACAAAGGAGTAGGTCAAACTTAAGCCATGTATCTTTTCCAAGGAAAACTAGTTTTATGTCTCACAAATTTGCATAGCAATAAGCATCCTTAATAAATTGAATATCAATAATGCTTGCTGTGTTGTTCACCTGCATGTTTCCAATCAGAAGTGCGAAAAGGATGAGCCCCATAACAGCTATTGCTATGGAAAACCACACCTCTTTACTGTAGGTGCTGGTTGAAAGCCCTTGGCCAATTGTACTGTCAAACACAAAACAGAAGGAAGCTCAAGCTTGTTAAAAATTTGCCAATGCATATTTAAATTGCAATGATTTTCTCCAATGTTAAATTATATTACATATGACATTCCCTTGATTTGTTATGCCTATATGGATATCCCTTAGGTTACTTATTTTAACTTTACAGGGGAGTCCCTACTGAGATTTGGAAAATCTTTAAGATAATACAATTGTAAGTGCATATTTATCCACCATTATTTATTACATTTGACCTTACACTAAGATAACAAGATCATAGGTTCAAACCACAGAGTTAGCCACTAATGCAGGACAATTTGTGCCAAGATGGCGCATATATATACTATCTAAATTTTCTGAATTCGTCATTGCCTACTGCTTTTGCTAGTTATATAGTGTAGGCAGTGCAACAATTTACCTCAGATTTTGAAGGCCCCACCATAAACAGTAACAGAACTTAGGAAAGACTTCAACAGAAGCAACAATACCACTCTTGATTGCTTGAGCAAAGATTCCATAATTGAACTCACCATCAACAAAGCACTTCTTTACAAGAACATCCTCACTGACATTTTTCCAAGCATCAAACCCTGGGATGTGCTTATTGGTACTTCCACAGTACAAGAAATGACTGTTACATCTATTATCTTCAAGACAAACATTGTTCCAACATGTGTCATTGCGTTCTATGGCAAGTAAGTACCAAACGGAGCCAGTTATCTGGAACAAAGTAGAAGAATGTTCTTAGTAAAACTTTTTACACTGTCAGTCTACGACGTATCAATCATTATGCCTATGTTCTTAGTTTATAAAATCCTAAACCTTTTTTTTCTCATAAACAGTTGAAATGTTGCACTTTTGAGTTGAATCCTTGGATTTATGGATGGAATTAGTATGAAAGGACTAATTCGTCACCATTTTTTGAATGGTGAGAGATGAATTCATCATTTTGAAATCTTGGTGGACGACTTTGTCCTCTATATGGTGACAAATTCTTGATTTAGTAGGCTAGTAGTAGAGATTAGTGGTGATACTTTTGGTGATTCTTGCTATAAACAAGACATCTCTAATTAATTAAAAGTACATATGATGATCAAATGAGGACCCTAAAGAATAATAAGAAGGTTCAATCATGCAACATGCACTTACATGACTAGCTAGCATAAACCAAATCAAATAGTAAATGGCTCCAAGCAGTGCATTTTCTGCAAAAACACCAGCTGTCTTTTTAACTTCCGATGCTAATGGAAGAAACCTTAGAAATCTTGGAAAATATTGCAGGATCACAGTTCTCAACAGTGCCGTTTTTGTACTCAATACCTCTGAATGTCTTGTTTTGTATAGATATTTCCACACTATAATCTGCATTAGAAACATGTAGAAAATGAACCATATTGACAAAGCAATTTTCAAATATAACTAAAATCATCATCAACTTGTATTGAAGTTAGAAGTTTTGTTCAGTAGCCCTTGACATTTCAAAAGGCATGGTTTTCAAACCTGTGGCATAGGAAACACAGACATGAAGTCGATAATGAAATATCGCTGTAAATATCTACTGGCAATTTTTGCAGGATCTATGACAAGTTCACCTCTTCCAAACACACGAGATGAAGGCGCGATATAAGCAGTTCGGAACTGAAAGCTTATGCGCAGGAGATAGATAAAATCCAATACAGTCCTCAGTGCTGCTGTAAAATTCGCCAGCGTGCTATCTATGGCGAGGCAGAATGACTTGACGTTGAAGTAAGGGAGATAGAAGAAGAAAGGGTCAACAGCTACTGAAAAAATGCAGAGGATCTCAAAGAACTTGTTCCAATGGAGAAGGTGCTTGTCTTGAGGATCAAACACTTTCTTCTCTGAAACTTTGAGATCTTCAGGGAACACTGCCCAAGTAGTTACACCAGTTTTCAGTGACCTTCCAAATGTTCTGAGTCCTGCTGATCCTTTCTTCACTCCTAGCCTAAAGGATTGTGACGGATTCTTCCTTGCGCGGCCGCCAACATGGAAGATCGATCTTAGCCTATCCATCAAACTTGGTCTGCCTGAGAATGACATGTTAGAATCAAGATCATCCAACCTGCATTATACACTCTATGTTAGCTTCATTATTGGCCTTTGAATGAATTCGTCACAATGACATAGAGATACTAACAAGAGACACAATTTATTTTTTATTTTTTCTTTCATTATTTCTATCAAATTTTGATAATTATATTTTTCTTCCAAAATTTTTTGTACGGAAAAAATAAAGTAAATTAAACTTTCATAAATTTATTCTAGTTTATCACCAAACAAAATATAAGAACACTAATTTTTGTATCTTGTTCTTAATGTCCTGTTCTCAAAATCAAACGCAATGTAAGAGACTATTTTGTATCACTTTTTTTAGGACCAAAATGGTAGCCTACTCTTAATACTTACCTTGTATCATAACCATGATAATCATGAAACTTTTATGTATGTAAGTAACACGTGTGAACATTTGAAGCAATTGTGTCTTTATTGTGTATAAGAATTTGTGTACCTTACAAACTTCTCCCTCTGGCCTCCAATATACTGTGACTTGTAACCAGTGTCAAACATTTTGAGGAAATTACATAGATACCTCGCCAGGAATTGGTGATCTTCCTAGCAGTTTCCTGTCTTGTTATTATACCAGATAGTTTAGTATCCCATTTCCTGCAATGCAGAGAGAAAGAGAAAAAAAAAAGGTAAGCCAAACATGTTGGAAATTTTTTTTATTTAATTCAAAGAAAACTAATTATGAAAAAAAAAAAGGTGACAAATGGTCCTTAGGAAATAATGTAATTGCTTATTCATCCAAGGCTAGAAACCTATCTATCTAATGTTCATTGGGTTGTGTTCTTATTGATTTGATCATCATAATGCTAATTTCTAAGAATGATTTGTTTAATTTTATTTTATTTTTTCCCTTCAAAGATCCCTAATTTCCATGTTCATATTAAAGGAGAGGTATACATAATCATGTAAATACAATGTTGAAATGCACAATTGAAACAACATTAAATTAGGAAGGTTAAAAAAATAGAGGAAGACTTACTTATGAGAATTTTTAAGGCTTTGATCTGAAGAATCAAGAGAGAAATGACATAAGATGCAGATTGATGAATAAAGAAAAGAATGTTTTTGTTTGTGATGACAAAGGAATTGGAATTAAGGTGGTTTGGTTTGGTTTTTGGAGTAGATTTAGGTAGTTTAGACCGTTATGGTAGTTAGGATTATTGTCCCCGCCATGTATGCATGCCATCACAACCATCACACGTGCTATACTATATTTATTTTTCAGATATCACTCAAGTCTTCTTGCTATTTTACTTATGATATCACAATTGTCTTTTTTTAGTCTTCAAATTTTATAAACGTGACTCGTATTAGTCCTTGGGACAATTTCCGGCACAAAAACGTTAATGAAATTCTGACATGGACAACCAAATGTCATGCTCGAACTTGTAAAACGGCATCGTTTTGGTTTTGGTGCTTAAATAGTTCAAAAACGGCGTTGAAACACTTATTTTAAGAAAAAAAGTTTCAATAAATACTACTTACGATGTTTTTTTAGACTATTAGGGTGTCAAAATAAAAATGACGTCGTTTTACAGAATCAACGTGATATTTGGCTATCCACATCAGCGTTCCGTTAACATTTTTGTGTCGAAAATTAATTTATAGACTAATATGAGTCACATTCGCAAAATTTAAGAATTAAATAGAGGCAATTAAAATTTCAGAGACTAAATTGAGGCTTGTATACAAGTTGATGGACTAAATTGCATACAACTTTATCCGGAATTGTAAAAATCTACACATATTATTATTTAAAGAAAATATGTATATAATCATACAGAAATTAAAACCATATCCGATCCTGACTTTTATATAATAACTTACTAGTAGAAAAGATCTCCTTAGATGTAGAGACTTCAAAATGTATAGTATATTGCTCATAATTTTATATGAAAAAAGGTATATTTTTCATAATCAGTTACTATTATTTGTTTGTTATCAATGTATCACATATATTCATGTTGAAATTAAAAATATATTATGAAATTAAAAAGAATGTATAACTATCAAGGATCTCGCAAATTAGGAAAGATCCTATCACCACCAAAAATTTCCGATGAGGCCAAAAAACACGTTGAAAAATTTATAGCCACTAGAACCTTATCCTTTTTCTGAATGTAATATTTTTGTTATTTTCTTATCATTGGAAATCTCCTTTTTTTTATTGTGTTGATTGATGGTCGGATCTTTTGTATTCATTCTCACATAATCCTATTATATTTTTCTTGGAGTAAAATAACAATTATATTCTCAAAAATTTTAATTTTGGACTAATTATTTTTTTTAAATATTAATTAAGTCTTTTGCGATAATAAATGATAGACATGTATGTCTTTTCGTCAATAGATGATGCGAAACGAAATAGGATTGTCTATGCATTTCGTTATTTACAGTGGTGTGTGTATTCCGTTATTAACAAAACCTTCGTTATTTTTTGAGTTTTCATATAACTTTTATTAGCGACTATTTATTTATCATAAATCCTACCAAAACAGGTAGAGTTCGCTCCAAAAATGGTTGATTATCTTTGTGACAATTTTTTATAAATAAATATGTCACTTTATTTTTTTTTTAAGACATTATTAGTCCTCTGTTTATTATAAAATAAATATCAATATATTTGTACTCCTTTCACACTATAGATATCAATTAGATTAAATGTATTGATAATATGATATACTTAATAGCCTTGACTTTTTTAGTGAGGATATGATTCTCAATGAACATTTCAAGAAAGTAATTGATACCTTCTTAAAACACACAATTTGAATTGCTTAGCCTCAAATTATGCTAAGCCTATTCAAAGGGGAAAAAACAAAGAAAAAGTTGAATCTAGAAACTTATGTATTTTAACAAGGTTGTCTCTGATTATACCCCCCAAAAAAATACTGTCTTTGTGGTGCCTCTGTACAGAACCCCTGAATATTTTCTCCCACAAGGTATTTTTTTTTTTTTTAAATTACGGTCACTAGGACTAATCTGGTTTGAGGAGTTGACTTTTTTCCCATCTCTTTATTGTTTATTCTTCTGTTCTGTAAATGTTTTTTTGATGGATCCTCTTATTTGAGAAGCACACTTATGAGTTAGAATCATATAACATATGTGTTTCACTTAGCTTTATAAATATCCTGTAGATAAATTCCTAAGTTTTGAATAATCATAATCGTGTTGATATAGCATAATTCATGATATATAGTTATATACCCTTTGTTTATTTTTCGAATAAATTCCTTACATAATTCAGAATTGAAATGATATACTCAGATTAAAGCTTCAAGAGTCTAGATTAATTCTATGATGTTCTGTTTATTGGATGATGATGATGATAATAATAATAATAATAAAAATGGTAAGATTATTTTATTTATTAATGAATAATGACATAATTATGATCATATATCTAAAAAAAATGAACCATGCTAAATGTAGTGATTTTATATGATTTTTTTAATTACAAATAGAATAATAATGCTAAATAAAATATATATATTCTTATTGTTCTCACATCTTGATTGATTATTATTTTTGGCAGTAAATATCTAATTTAAGGGCCATGGAAATACTTGATGATGCAATTGACAACATGGGGTTGAGTAACAAAAAAGTTTCAAAGCTTCTACTTGTGCTTTTCATAGCTATTCCTTTGGTTTTCATCACAATTGCCTCAATGTGCAAAATCTCAAATAATTTTCTTCCTTTTGAGGGGTTTCAAAAGGTATTATTAGGAGGAAAATATCAGAATAATAATATTATTAGCATGGAATTGGAAGGAAGAGGAATAGTCCAAAATATGACACATGAGAACTTAGGAGGAGGAGGAGAAGAAAAGAATAATACTATTGAGGTAAGCAACATTGTAAAGTTATAATGTCCTTGTTATTTTTTATATATGATTTTAGTTTAAATAAGTTTTAAATTTCTTGCAAATTTATTTATTTATTTTTTAGTTCTTTGTAATTTTTGTCAAATTCTTTTAAAATTTAAGATATTTTATTTTGGTCTCTATTATTTCCTAAATATTTATGTATTTTGTTTTATGGGTTAATATTTACCAAAGCAAGTTAATAGTAGGTCTAAAATAAATTAGACAATAAACTAAACAAAAATATATGAGTTTTAGATAATAAAAAAAACTTAATTTTAACCCAATAATTTCAACCTATATTTTTTATATCATTTTTATTTTTGGATAAAATTTTAGATATTTGAGGATTGGCCTAAGAAAAACAACTACTTATGGCAAAAATAATCATCTAAAAAATGAAATTGGGTGAATAAGTTGTGTGTGAATCAAAATCAAACTCTCTAAAATTATTAATTAGGAATTTTGATGATACTTTTTTTTTATTTTTAACTTGTAATTCATTCTAAAGTCTAATCTAAACTTAATTAATGGCTAAATTAAGGTATTTCAAGGGAAAGTTCAGAATAATTGCACTGCTTCACAAGGAACAGTAATAGGTGGAGGTTAGTTATATGCTTCTTTTTTTTTTTTCTATTTTTTTCAACTTAATTTTTTTCGTTTT
>NC_029789.2:18022150-18035832 GCF_000816755.2 Arachis ipaensis
AATCCTTATTCTTAATTTTTTTTATTAAATAAAAAATATTACACTCGTTATTAATTAAACAAATTTTAATTCTTTATTTTAAATTAAAACTCATAATTTATTATTTTATTTATTACTTCTAATAATAAATCATTTTTAAGAAGTGTTACAAATAATGTCTAAATACTGCTTATACTTATATATGGTATTAGAAAAAGTATAGGGAATCAATATACTATCTGCCAATTTATTACCAACAATAATTAATTATTATATTTTAAATACATGGAGTAAAGTATCGTTTTTGTTCCCAACGTTTGGGGTAAGTCCTATTTGTGTCCCTAACGTTTAAATCATCCTATTTATATCCTTAACGTTTATAAAAGTGATTCAATATTATCCTACTATCAATTATACTAACAATTCAGATTATATTCTTCAATTATTCTCACTTGGATGTATTCATTCTCAATTAGGTCTCACTTGGATGTGGTTGATTTTAATATTATATCCACTATTTGTGTTTAGATTCAATTATGTCCTTAGAAAAGTGAATTATGTAAATGTTGTAGGAATTAGTTTCAACATTTGATGAGCCATTTTTCGGAGTAGATCATCAATTCTATCCCAGATATTTGTATTCTAACTTCAAGAAGAGATTTTTAAAACTCAAACTAAAGCATTCATGATATGTAATTGACGGCAGGATAACATTAAATCACTTTTACAAACGTTAATGATACAAATATGACGATTCAAATGTTAGGGATACAAATAGGATTTACCCTAAACGTTGGGGACAAAAACGATACTTTACTCTAAATACATGTATAAGGAGACACATCTAGAAAATACATCTATATAAAGACACTTCTATTAGACACAGCCATAAAAAAGATATTTTTATTAGACACATCTACAAAGACACTTTCATTAAGTGCATGTTTGGGCGCCATTATTTTGTTAAAAAAAGATCTTTTTTCAATGAAAAAAGATCTTTTTTTATTTTTTAACGTGTTTGGCAAATTTCTAGTAGTAAAAGTAAAAACACTAGTAAAATAAAAAAAAGATCTTTTTTGAGAAGCTGTAATTTACATCTTTTTTTAAAAGATCTTTTTTTCTTAAAAAAAAAGATGTTTTTCATGTAATAAATAAACCAAAAAGTACTTTTATATTGTTATACCCAAACATAATTGATTGATAAAAAGACCTTTTTACATGAGATATCCAAACATAAAATTACTTTTACTTCTCTATAAGATCTTTTAAAAAAAGATAACTCGAAAAAAGATCTTTTCTTAGAAGCTCACCCAAACAAGCCCTAAATACAGTCATAAATAAAAGTTGAGTTGACAGAAGTTGGTAGAGATAACGGGATTGATGATATTATTGTTCTCTAATTTTTCAGGGCCAAAAAATAATACACAAAAACTTCCAACAAATGATTCAAAAAATTCAACCACACATGACAAATTTCTTGATGGACTTTTAGCTTCTGGATTTGATGAATCAACATGCCTAAGCAGGTATCAATCCCATTTATACCGCAAACCTTCTAATCACAAGCCATCTCCATATTTGATATCTAAACTCAGAAACTATGAAGAATTTCACAAAAGATGTGGACCAAACTCTAGAGCTTACAAAATAGCCATGCAAAAAATAACAACCCTAAGTTCTAAAACACATCATCATCAGCATCATCACAATGATAATGTTGATGCTGCAAAGTGCAAATATCTTGTATGGACACCTGCAAATGGACTGGGAAATCGAATGATTAGCATCGCCGCCGCCTTCCTCTTCGCCGTCCTCACAGACAGAGTTCTGTTGGTAAGATTTGAAGCAGATATGAATGGCCTATTCTGTGAACCATTTCATGGGTCAACTTGGATTTTGCCTATGAATTCACCCTTTTGGAACCATGAGAATGTTGAGACATATCAAAGTATAGTGTTAGCTAAGGTGGACAAAGCTAGAAACTTGACATTGGATCAATTGTTATTGCCTTATGTTCTGTTTATTAATCTACAACATACAAAAGAAGATCCTGAAATCTTTTTTCATTGTGATCATAATCAAGAAGCTCTCAAGAAAGTTATTGTCTTGATTGTTCAATCAGATCAGTACTTTGTGCCTTCTCTGTTCATGACTCCATCTTTTAGTCATGATATGAACAAGATGTTCCTGGAAAAGGATGCCGTTTTCCACCACGTCGGCCGGTACCTTTTCCACCCTTCGAACGAGGCGTGGGGACAAATTAGTAAATTCTATGATGCATACTTGGCGAAAGCAGACGAGAGGATTGGACTACAAGTAAGTAGTGACGGATTCAAAAAATTTTGTTACTAAAAGCATAAAAAAAAATAAAATATATTTTTTTACTATTCAATGTATTATTTATGGTGAAAACTCAGATGCAGTCAATTTCACGTGAAATTGATAGTTGAGAGCCGTTAGATAAAAATTTAGTCAAATCAGTAAAATCATCTAACGGTTCTCAGTTATCAATTTCACGTGAAGTCGACTGCACCTGAATTTCCACAATTATTTATAATAGTAACAAATACGAGATTAGTTAAGACTATAAAAATATTTACATATTGCTGATAAAATATTTGTAGATAAGAGTGTTTAGACCCACTTTCACTCCTCAACAAGCAGTTATGGACTTGCTTTTAAGCTGTGCTACAAGTAACAAGATACTTCCGGAGGTCGATACGCGAAATCCAGCCGGCACGACGGCTTCAAATGTGGGGAGAAACAACCATACTCTAAAGGCTGTTGTTGTGGCATCTTTGTATCCAGAGTATGGTGAAAATTTGAGAAGTATGTACCTTAAAGGACCAACTATTACCGGAGAAGTAATAAGAGTTTATCAACCAAGTCATGAAGAAAAGCAAAAGTTTAATGATAATGTGCACAACATAAAGGCATTGGTGGATATGTATCTACTAAGTTTATGTGATGTGTTGGTGACGTCTTCATTGTCTACTTTTGGGTATGTGGCTCAAGGTTTTGGGGGTTTGAAGCCTTGGTTACTCTATGGGTTGGTAAGTAATGAAACACATTTTCCACCTTGTCTTAGGGACTTGTCACCTGAGCCTTGTTACCATTTTCCACCTCAGCGTCAGTGTAATGGGAACCCCAAAGAACATTTTGCTACTTCCTTCCCACATATGTTTGAATGCAAGGATTATTACCGTGGAGTGAAGCTGGGTGATGGTGTAGTTCATTAATTCTTAATTTCTTATCTAGCTTGTAGTTTCATTTTGTTTTCTCTTTTGTAATATTGTAGGTGTATATTTGTTTACCTTTTTTCTTTTGTTGGTATTTCGATTGAGAATTGTACATTTTATATATTTTAATTTTTGAGTTTGGTTTAAGAATTATAAACCAATAATGTCTCTTAAGGTTAAAGTTAAGCTATGATGTCTAGTTAATTTTGTGATTATTATTTAATCGGTTGACGATTAGAATTTTTCTAAAAAGCTCAAGTATTCATCTATTCTTAATATATAAAAGTAGATACATAAGTTTATCACATTACTTTTAAAACATCTTTTTCTTTCCATTAATTCCATGTCAGTAATATTGCTTACTTGGCAAAATTATTTTAAAATTTTATTTGGCTGTTTTTACAAAAAAAAAAATATCCAGAAAATTTATTTTTCACCTGTTTAAACCTATTTACTTCTAAAATATTATCAATAAAAGTTCTCTTTAATAACAAAAACAAAATAATAATACAAGATTTAAGTTTAATTATTCTAAATTGAAGTACAATATAAAAAATTAAAAATAAGATATCATAAAATTCATAAAATAACAAACTAAAATTCATATCACATTAGGGTTTACTTTCTTAAACTATGCTATTTATATGAAATATGTAGATATGCGAATTTGCGGATCAGATCCGCAGATATCACTTCCATATCCGCAATCTGATCTTACGATAGTGCGGATCGGATAATATCCGCAAAATTCGGATCGGATGCGGATAATTACCGCAGATATGTGGATATTATCCGATCCATGCAGCCCTAGGCACACCATGAACCAAACTTGGCCACGTGTATAGTAGTAACGTGAGCCGTAAGCAAAAATAATTTTGACCTTTGACCGTTACGCGATTAAAACGATGCATTTCGAAACAAGTTAAAAATCAAATCAGACTATCAGAGATTCACTCAGGGATTCACAGGGCGGTGCATAAGTTTTCCGTCACTATCTTTCTTCCCTTCATCGCGTTTAGGGTTTCGGAATTTCGCCCAAGTTTTCAAATTCAACTCAATATCCTCATTTACGGTACGATTTTTTCTTTGTTCTTTGTTTTGTTTTTTCAGTCATTGTACAATATAATTTTTCTTATTTTTGGGATTGAGTGAAAGTTGAAAAGAAAAAGATGTTCTGGTACAGTCGAATTTCATACTTTTCATGTTTGATAAATCATTTCAATTTATGCAAACGGAAGGGTTATTTGGGAAGATAGGAATTCAAAGAGCATCTCTTCTGTATTCTGTTTTACACAGGGCTAAGATTCTGGACATTGTATTTGTGATTTGGTGTATATAATATAGACATTGCCTAAATGCACTTTATTTTTAAAAAAAATAAATATTAGGGTAAATTATATTTTTTATCCCTGAAGTTTGACAAAAGTTTCAAAAATACCCCTAAGTTTTATTTTGTTTCAATTTTGTCCTAAAAGTTTTCGATTTGCATCAAATATACCCCGAACGGCTAATTTTTCAAAAAATTTAAGACCAATTCAACAACAATTTCATAAGAACAACCCTCAACACAAGCAAATCAAGCATAGTTTTCATGCATTATTGTTAGATTGGTCTTAATTTTTTTGAAAATTTAGCCGTTGAGGGTATATTTGATGCAAATCGAAAACTTCTACGACAAAATTGAAACAAAATAAAACTTAAGGGTATTTTTAAAATTTTTGCTAAACTTCAGGGACAAAAAATATACTTTACCCTAAATATTATTACCTTGGTTTGAAAAGATGATCATCAAATTTTGGGGTAATAGGTGATTATAAGGTGAAAATCTAAGCAAGTAACTTCAGGATTTGAACCTCTAATATTGAAGCGTGTAGGTAAAATTCAGATGGTGTCATGAGTTGCAATCAACGGCTTTACTTTTTTGTAAAGATGTTGGGATTCTTTTCTGAATTAAATTGTATGCTTTATTAGTGTAAATGTACTTTGGAAAAACAAAAATGAGTCTGTTTTGGACATTGTATCTAATATGGCGATGTCTGGCAGTGATTTTTGCAGATATTGGATATTTAAACAACAGGAAATTGCTCGAGCCGGTACTGATGGGTATAATCAGAAGTTGCTTCTCATTCATAGCAGGGACAGTCTGTGACATTTATGTGGCTCAAAATTATCAAGTTCCTAACATTACCAAGCTAATTGACACTACCTTGCACAAGGCAAAACAAGTTGAGGAAACATATCGCAAGCCTAAGAAGAAGGGTTCTGATGATGATAACTACGATTAGTTCCCCTATATGGCGCTACTCCAGAATCAGGTTCATATTGCTGTGATGATAATTTCTTCTTTGTTTTGTCTTCCTCAATGATATATAGGGTCAAATAAATTTGTTAACAAAAGTATATGGTATATCGAAATGAATGGAAGAGTGTTAGAGGAGATTTCTTAGCATTTATAAGAGCTTTTTTCACTTTTTTTAATGGGAAATGTTATCTTTCCTTTGTCTCCCATGTTTGGAATCTTACATTGGAATAACAAATTAAAGAAATGTATAATATACCCATTCATTAATCTTGAATAGATTTTGGGACTGGGCAAGAGATCTATTTTTAAGATTGTCAGAATTATGTAATATACCTGGAGTTTTATGCCTATAAATTTTAATGGTACTTTACCTATTCTTGATATAGTCATCATCTTATTGTGGCTTGTTAATTATACAGTTCCATTGTTGGTGCACAATTTTGACACCAAAATAAAACACTTTTGCGAATAATATTAACAATATATTTAGTTGTAATAATTCACATTATCTCATGGTGTGTCTATCTATGTAATGTTTAATAAACATTCCCATTAGATGTGTTGTCTGCCTGTTTCATCTAACAAATGAGCTTAGATATATATCTTTTTTAAAGCAACTTGGAATTTCCTCTGAAATCATCCCCATGAACTTACATGACTGCAAGAATTAAGGAAACATGGTGCCATGGTGGCTGAATATTTAAGTTACAAACATCTCTCGGTTCATTGATTGATGTGCATTCTTAGTTAAGCTTTAGAGTGTTATTAGGATATCTCCTTTTTACTTGTGGTGGCATGTAAAAATACCTCAAGCATTTAGAGGCTCTATTCTAAAGACAGAACATAAAGTAATATTAGAATTGAATATGTCATTTTTCTTTTCATTTTGAACTTAATTTTGATGAGTTCAGTGTACGAGTCTTACATTGCCATTCAACCACATATTTCTATTGGTAAGATTTTCAAGGTATTGGGTGATTCACTCAAAACACTTCAAATGATTTGGCAAGACAAACTTAAACACCTGTTCAAACTTTTTATTTTTGATAGTGTATCAAAATTAAACCATATGAGTTTGTGTGATAATTTTGGCCAAAATCTGTTGGCGAACACTAGCTAGGTTGCAGGTTTAAATTTGTTGAAGCATTAATCTTATGTTACGAGTTACGGAATTCCCTCCGGGATTGCTGGCATGAAGTCTCAAGACGGTGTGAACTCGAATGTGGGGATCACTTGCATAAAATTTCAAGAAGGCACGAGGAAACTTGAGAACAAAATTGTCTAGTTTGATAACAATCTCTCAAAAGTTACCAACCTCTCTATTGTATAATTTTAGATGGTTCTTGAATGCCATTCATATGCTGCTTGTCACTCGTGGTGACGTGTGAAGATATTTTTCTAAAGTGCCAAGGACAAAAATATCTTAAATCTGTCTTCATTTGTATCTAGTAGTTTTTAGCCTTTATCTTTCTGCAAGTACTAATCTCATGCCGCAGTATTCTCCCAAAATCACTCCCATAAAGTTACAAGGTGATGAAAGTCAAGGAAATGAAGGGGTGAAGCATTTATGCCTCAGTCATAGGGTCATAAGTGTCTTTGGTATACTATGCATTTTAAAATAAGAATAACTCAATTTTTGTCTCTAGTGTTTTCTGCTGTCTATCCCATATTTATCCCTTTGTGGAAACATGATAGTTTAAGGTAAAGGCGGTGACTAGCAATACTTTCGAGATCACTCGCATAAAGTTAAGGTGACGACGGCCGATAATCAACTTATCCAATAAGAAAAAAGGTGATATATGGGCACAAAAACATTAGAGCCTCGGAATCATTCCTCAACGGTTAGTGACTTGCCTCACTCTTCACTTGGACTAGGGTTCTGGAATGCCTTTGCTTTGGTATTTTGGTTTCTAGAAGACCACATTTAAGAGACCTCATCTTGTTATCTCTGAAATAAATATCGATGACAAAATCAAGTTTTCTTTTTAATGTATGATTCCAAAAGCACTTATTAAAAAAATCACTTGTGATAATTTCTTTTCATTTTTAGTTTTATTACAAATAAAGGATCATTTTCTAACTTCAAGAAGTCATCAATTAATTTTTATATATTATATCTTCTATTATTAAATAGAAAAGAAAATTTAGAAGATAGAATTTAAGATAATTTTGTCTTTTTCTTTTGATTGTTTATACTTTCAATAAAATATAATGATTGTCTTAATACTTGTGTAAAATTAAAATGAGACACTTAATATGAAATGGAAATATCTAATAATTATTTATCATTTGTCCCTCGATAAATCTTAATTAAGTTGTCACCTAATCTTATGTTTAATGTACTCTTCTCCACATGAAAAAATAAGTAGGTGAAAATCAAGTATTAATCTCATGCCGCAGTATTCCCTTGATATCACTCGCATAAAGTTACAAGGTGATGAAAGTCACGGAAATCAAGGGGTGAAGCATTTATGCCTCAAGGGATGAAGCATTTCTGCAATTACTAATCTCATGCCGCAGTATTCCCCTGATATCACTCGCATAAAGTTACAAGGTGATGAAAGTCAAGGAAATCAAGGGGTGAAGCATTTATGCCTCATAGTCATAGGGTCATAGTTTAAGCTTTCAAATGTCTTTGGTATACTATGCATCTTAAAATAAAAATAACTCAATTTTTGTCTCTAGTGTTTTCTGCTGACTATCCCATGTTTACCCCTTTGTGGAAACATGATATTTTAAGGTAAATCTGGAATCACAAATTGGATGAAACAGAGCACATGGGACCTTGGGCATGGGCCAAAACCTGGAACTAAAATTACCATAAAACGTAATACTTGCAAGCTTTTTTTTTTTGTCAGATGGATTGAACAACCTCCGATCCTAAGTACCACACAACAAACCCAAACACTCTTCACATTTAACCTCACGGTATGGGTTTTCCTTCGAAATCACTCGCATAAAGTTAAGGTCAATCTCATAAAGTTAAGGTGGCGATTGGCGATACTTTCGAGATCACTCGCATAAAGTTAAGGTCAATCTTATAAAGTTAAGACGGCGACTGGCGATACTTTCGAAATCACTCGCATAAAGTTAAGGTGGTGCAACTTGTCCAACAGAAAAAAAGGTGACATATGGGCACAAAAATATTAGAGCCTCGGAATCATTCCTCAACGGTTAGTGACTTGCCTAACTCTTTACTTGGGCTAGGGTTCTTGCCTCACTCTTCACTTGGACTAGGGTTCAGGAATACCTTTCGTTTGGTATTTTAGTTTCTAGAAGACCACATTTAAGAGACCTCATCTTATTATCTCTGAAATAAATATCGATGACAAAATCAAATTTTCTTTTTAATGTATGATTCCAAAAGCACTCAATAAAAAAAATCACTTGTGATCTATTCCTTCAATTTCTTTTCATTTTTAATTTTGTAACAAATAAAGTATCATTTTCTAATTTCAAGAATTCATCAATTATTTTTTATAAATTATATCTTCTATTATTAGATAGAAAGAAAAATTTAGAGGATAGAATTTGGGATAATTTTGTCTTAGGGACTTGTCACCTGAGCCTTGTTACCATTTTCCACCTCAGTATCAGTGTAGTGGGAACTCCAAAGAACATTTTGCTATTTCTTTTCCACATATGTTTGAATGTAAGGATTATTACCGTGGAGTGAAGCTGGGTGATGGTGTAGTGCATTAATTTTAATTTCTTATCTAACTTGTAGTTTCATTTTCTTTTCTTCTTTTGTAATATTGTAGGTGTATATTTATTTACCTTTTTTTGTTGGTATTTCAATTGAGAATTGTACATTTTATATATTTTAATTTTTAAGTTTGGTTTAAGAATTATAAACCAATGATGTCTCTTAAGGTTAAAGTTAAGCTATGATGTCTAGTTAATTTTGTGATTATTATTTAATCGGTTGACAATTAGAATTTTTCTATACAGTTAAGGTATTCATTGGTACAAAATAATTAAAGGTAGAAATTCAGATGCAGTCAATTTTATGTGAAGTTGAAAAATATAGTCAAATCGGTCAAATTATTTAATGGTTTTCAATTATCAACTTCACGTGAAGTTGACTGCACATGACTTTTCATCATAATAAAATAAGTTGCAATATGAAGTTATGAACCACCAATTATAAAATATATTGTATTTCCATAATTAAAGATATAATTTATAAAAACTAAATAAATAAAAGAAAAAGTGATCTTGACGCTGATGGAGCATGGGTGATCAAGCAGAGAAAAGGTATTATAGTGCACCCCCGATAAATTGGCACACCATGAACCAAACTTGGCCACGTGTATAGTAACGTGCACTGCAAGTAAAAATAGTTTTGACTTTTTGACCGTTACACGATTAAAACGGTGGGTAATTTTTTTAGTTATGGAAGTTTAAAATGTGTTATGCTCAACTGTAAAAAAATATTGTGTTTTTTATGGATAAGGAGATAATTTTTTTTTTAAAATTGAAATTCACAAATCGAAGGACCAGTTTTGTTTTGGAAATAAAACTTAGGGTCATATTTGGGATAATAGAGAAATCTGAGTCTCAGATTTGTGTGGACTGAAGTTTTTTTTAAGGAATATGCAAATCGGTCAGTCAATTTTGTTAAAAAAAAAAAATCACAAATCACCTTCAGATTTGTGACCATCCATACCAAAAAAAAAATGAGGAAGTATAGAGAGCCAATGGAATATTTGTACAATGTGTACAACGGGGTTTAGAGATGTTCGATTCAGTATTAGAGATATAACCATTAGTGTTATCTTTTTCTATCAGCTTAAATTTTTGGATGAGTGGTTTCATAACATGGTATCAGAGCTCTAGAGATGGTTATTCTAAATAGTATAGGTAATGTTCATTTTATTCATATTGGGCCAAAGATTTAACCCATTGTATACATTGTACACTTAGACCATTGACTCCTTAGCAGTACTAAAAAAAAATACACCAACTCTCCACATTATTTAAAAACATCACCACAATCTCAATATTAAAAATAAAAAGTTCTAAAACGGTGCGTTTCGAAACAAGTTGAAGATCAAATCAGACTATCAGAGATTCACTCAGGGATTCACAGGGCGGTGCATAAATTTTCCGTTACTATCTTTCTTTCCTTCATCGCGTTTAGGGTTTCGTAATTTCGCCCAAGTTTTCAAATTTAACTCAATATCCTCAGCTACGGTACGGTTTTTTCTTTGTTCCTTGTTTTGTTTTTTCAGTCATTGTACAGTATAATTTTTCTTATTTTTGGGATTGAGTGAAAGTCAAAAAGAAAAAGATGTTCTGGTACAGTCGAATTTCATGCTTTTCATGCTTGATAAACCATTTCAATTTATGCAAATGGAAGGGTTATTTGGGAAGATAGGGATTCAAAGAACATCTCTTCTGTATTCTGTTTTACGTAGGGCTAAGAGGACATTGTATTTGTGATTTGGTTTATATAGTATAGATATTGTCTAAATACACTTTATTTAAAAAAAAAACAAATATTATTATCTTGGTTTGTAAAGATGATCATGAAATTTTGGGATAATAGGTGATTATAAGGTTAAAATCTCACAAGCAACTTCAGGATTTAAACCTCTAATATTGAAGCGTGTAGGTAAAATTCAGATGGTATCATGAGTTGCACTCAAGGGCTTTACTTTTTTGTAAAGATGTTGGGATTTTTTTCTGAATTAAATTGTATGTTTTATTAGTGTAAATGTACTTTGGAGAATAAAAAATGAGCCTGTTTTGGACATTGTATATGATATGGTGATTTCTGGCAGTGATTCTTGCCGATATTGGATATTTAAATAGCAGGAAATCGCTTGAGCCGGTACTGATGGGTATAATAGGAGTTGCTTCTCATTCATAGCAGGGACAGTCTGTGATATTTTTGTAGCTCTAAATTATCAAGTTCCTAACATTACCAAGCTAATTGACACTACCTTGCACAAGGCAAAGCAAGTTGAGAAAATATATCGCAAGCCTAACAAGAAGGGTTTAGGGTTTAGGGTTTCGGATAAGGGTTGTGATGATGATAACTACCACTACAAGAAAATGGAACATTTGTAACAAAAATTTTGTAACAAATTTAAAATTGTTACAAAAAATTATTTTTTTATAACAAAAATTAGTAATTGTTACATAATAATAATGTTTTGTATCAACAATACAATTTGTTACAAAACGTTTTGATATTTTGTAATGACTTGGTTTTTTTTATTACAAATTATATTGACTTTTGCAACGAATCAGTGTTTTGTTGCAAAAATTTATAATATTTTGTAATAAAAGATGAAGTTCTTGCAAAAGTTCAAAATATTTTGTAGCAAAATATCCATTTACTTCAAAAACTCCAATTATTTTGTAACAAAAAATTAATTTGTCATAAAATTCAATATTGTTTGTAACAAATTATTTGTTTGTCACAAAATATAAAAAGTTTTGTAACTATAAAACTTATTTTAAAATGTTAAAATCTTTAAGATAATTTTATTTTATTTCAAAAATTGTATTTTTTTAAAATATTATTTGTATTAATTAATTATTTTTTATAAAAATCTATGATGAGACAGTTCCTTTGGAAGAGTCAAGTTGATGGTAAAGGTCTTTCTCTTGTTAATTGGAGGACCGTGATCACTCCAAAAAAATTTGGTGGCATGGGTGTTAGAGATCCTGCGTGTGTTAATATATCTTTACTTGGTAAATTGGTGTGGCAACTTTTTCATTGTCAGGACAAGCCTTGGGTTGCTCTATTGAGGGCGAAGTATATGAGGAATGAGGGAGTTTTAGATGGCCCTATCCCTTGCAATGCTTCTCATGTTTGGAAGAGTATCTCAAAGGCTTTTGGTGCTCTTAAGGATGCCTTCTCTTGGTGCGTTGGGTCACTTGATCAATCTTTTTGGTTTGACAATTGGAGTATTGAGGGTCCAATTGCTCAAGATGTCCCTTTTGTACATATATCTGACTCTGATTTAACTATTAGAGACGTTTGGAAAGATGGTCAATGGAATCTTCATGATATTTTCTCTATCATTCCAGAAGATGTCAAACAGCGTTTGAATGCTTATAATCCAGATTTGAATGCTGGAGAGAGTTCGGGTTGGTCGTGGGGTGTGTCATCTTCTAGACTTTACTCAGCTAGGAGTGGGTACAGTTGGCTAGCCAAAAGAAAGTTTGACTGGAATGAGCATGATAATTGGTTGTGGATATGGCGACTGCATATTCCTGAGAAGTACAAGTTCTTGATTTGGCTCAGTCTTCATAATGCTATTCCTACGGCAGAGTTTCGTTTGGGTCGTGGTTTAGCTTTATCTAGCACCTGTCATCGATGTCAGAATGGTTCTGAATCAATTCTTCATTGTCTTCGGGAGTGCCCTAGTGCCAAGGAGGTCTGGAACCTTTTAGGCCTGTATTCAGATAACTCAAATTTACATGATTGGCTCTACAAAGGTGCAAGGAGTGAAAATTTTTTTCTTTTCTTTTCGACCATCTGGTGGATTTGGAGAAGCAGGAACCATGACTTATTTAATATAGATGATTCATGAAGTGCTAGTAAAGTGGTGAGTTTGATTCGTAGTTCAGTAAGGGAGTTTCACACTATTTTTGCTATGCATCAATCTCTGTCTCCTCCTTCACTTTGTTTGCATTGGATTCCACCTCCAGTTTATTCTGTTAAATTGAATTGTGATGCTAGTTGGTTTGCTCCTTCTGGCTATGCTGGTTTTGGTTGTATCATTCGCAATCCTGATGGATGTTGGTTGAAAGGTTGCACTGGGAAAGTCGAAGTGTGCAGTGTTCTTTTTGCTGAATTGTATGCAATTTGGAGAGGTTTACTTCTTGCTTGGGAGAGTGGATTTCGTGAGGTTATTTGTGAAACAGACTGTTTAGAAGCTCTTTTCTTGGTAAACCAAAGAATGCTTGGTAAAGATATTCCGGAATGGAATTTGGCAAAACATATACAGGAGGTTATGAATTGGAATTGGAGAGTCTCTATTCTTTTAATTCAGAGGACTGCAAATAGTGTTGCAGATTGTATGGCTAAAGCAGCTGCTTCTGTCGCGGACATTCACTCGAATTGGAGCCAACCATGGAGTGAGCTTCAACATCTAATAGATTTAGATATGACCCTAGCCAATTAATTTGGTTTTGTCTCTTTT
>NC_029789.2:18038325-18040059 GCF_000816755.2 Arachis ipaensis
GTGAGGTTATTTGTGAAACAGACTGTTTAGAAGCTCTTTTCTTGGTAAACCAAAGAATGCTTGGTAAAGATATTCCGGAATGGAATTTGGCAAAACATATACAGGAGGTTATGAATTGGAATTGGAGAGTCTCTATTCTTTTAATTCAGAGGACTGCAAATAATGTTGCAGATTGTATGGCTAAAGCAGCTGCTTCTGTCGCGGACATTCACTCGAATTGGAGCCAACCATGGAGTGAGTTTCAACAACTAATAGATTTAAATATATCTCTAGCCAATTAATTTGGTTTTATCTCTTTTTTTTCTTTCTTTTCTATTTAGTCACAAAAAAAAATAAAAACCTAACTAACCCTCACCCTCGCCTTTTTTATTTTTTCCCAGCCGCCTCACACACAAACACTCAGACCCTAAACCATACACACACGAAACGGAAAGAAAAGGAAAGAGGGGGGAAGAAGGAGAAGGAAGGAGAGGGGGAAAAGGGGAGACGGCGGCTGTGGATGTCACTGCCACCGTCGCCGCCGTCTTGTCGCTGTCGGGAGAGTAATAACGTGAGGGAAGAGAGAGACGAGCTCGCGAGGGAGTAGCGTCGCTGCCAGTGGAGGGGAGCCTGGCTGTCCTCGTCACTGCCAGCTCCGTCGCCGTCGTCACCATTGGAGCTGCGCGAAGCCGTCGTCGCCGTTGTCACCATCGATGCTTCTCGTTGTCGTTTGTGGGTTGTCGCCTCTTCTGCTTCTGCTGTCACGCTGTCGTCTGCCCCTCTGGACATCGCTGCTTTTGAATCGTGTCCTGTCACTCGGATATGCTGCAAGAAGCTATCAGAAAGTGGCATTGATGAGAAGAAGCACAAACCCTCCACCAGCAATACCGCTGCCTCTAAATCCAAGGACGGAATGGAAGATTACAATTTTGCTATGAAGAGGATGATGAGGAATCCTTATGAGTATCACCACGATCTGGGTTAGTTTCCTCTTTTTTCCCTCTTTGTTAGTTGACTGACAACTGTTTGATATAATAATGGGTTTCCTTTGTTAATTACTTGCATTTTGTATAAGGTGCTAGAAGGAACAGTTAGTGCTGTATTAATTTGGGGCTATTATATAAAATGCATAGCACAGTAATATGATTTCTGCTGCTGATGCAATCTGTGATTGATTTATTTCAGGTTTGAATTACACACTTATAACTGACAATCTCATTGTGGGATCCCAACCACAGAAACATGAAGACATCGATCACCTCAGGAAGGAAGAGGGTGTGACATACATTCTGAATTTGCAGCAAGATAAGGATGTAGAATATTGGGGAAGCCTGCATTTCAGTCAATTTTGTTGAGAAAATAGACTCCCACTCTGAATTTTATGAAAGTATATACAACAATGGCCAACTTATCTTGCATAATGGCATTGTCATGAGATAGAAATTTTAATTTTTCCTATCTGGTTAATACATTGTGAAAAAACATCAACACTTGATGGATTTATATGAATTCATCTTGTTTTTGCAGATCAAGAGTGGTTCCTCCACTGAGTTTCTCAATCATTTCCAAAATTTCCCTGCTTGGGGTCATAGGGTAAGTTAACTATTCCTATATATACCCTTTTCTTTGAGTTGACTATTGGAATTCACCATCATTAAGGCTCTTTTCACCCTTAATTGTTGTGAATTTTTTGCAGATGTTCATCACAGATGCTGGGCTATGCTGGAATTAGTTACAGTAATCCCACTTTCCTCA
>NC_029789.2:18040180-18048976 GCF_000816755.2 Arachis ipaensis
CACCTTCATACTTGCTATCATTTGCAGGTTCCTTTCTCTTTCTCAATTTATGGATTTATTTGACAAAATTCTAACCTGTACAATCATCATTTGCTGCTCAAAGGTGTTTCAAAGAAGAAGAAAAATGAAAACAAAAATGCTCAGAAGATAATAAAAATCAGTCCAAGTCAAATCAAAGTTATCTTATTTTGTATTTATTAATTACAGTTGGAATAAATGATCAATATTACATATATAAGTGATGTAATTAATAATTTCTTTCTGAATCACTATCTTAGTATCTTACCCTATTATCCATTCTTGTTCTGTGTTTTGTTTGTTTTTCACAATGCTATTACTACCACAACTTAAGGATGGAAAAGATAGATGTAAAAACTAGAACA
This sequence comes from Arachis ipaensis, assembly GCF_000816755.2. NCBI lineage: Eukaryota > Viridiplantae > Streptophyta > Magnoliopsida > Fabales > Fabaceae > Arachis > Arachis ipaensis. The sequence goes on from NC_029789.2 coordinate 18,040,564, forward strand.
ACCCAAGCTAAAATTGTGGGAAGCATAATATCAATAGGAGGTGCATTTATAGTGACATTCACATATGGTTAGAAAACCTTTTTCTGAAAGAGTTGTAAGTTTGTTAAATGCTTTGCTTGCTTTTCTGAGATTGGATTATAATTCATAGCTTGATATATTTTATAAATCTATTTTATTAGGCAATATAGACTTTGATCCAAACTCCTTGCAAAATATTCTACCTAAAGCAGTCTTATCATTGGAATGGACAATCTCAGAGGGAAAATGAAGAGTTTATGTGCATTGTACTGCTGGACTTGGGAGAACACCAGGGGTGGCAATAGCTTATTTGTTCTGATTCTATGACATGAATGTGAGTTCTAAACCTCCACCTATCTTTGATTCAAGAAATGATTATCAAATTTGATATTGTTAAGTGTAATATACGATTAGTTCCCCTATATGGCGCTACTCCAGAATCAGGTTCATATTGCTGTGATGATAATTTCTTCTTTGTTTTGTCTTCCTCAATGATATTTAGGGTCAAATAAATTTGTTAACAAAAGTATATGGTATATCGAAATGAATGGAAGAGTGTTAGAGGAGATTTCTTAGCATTTATAAGAGCTTTTTTCACTTTTTTTTTAATGGGAAATGTTATCTTTCCTTATTAACTATATATTTAGTTATGTTGATGCACCTATAGTTGTAATAATTCACATTATCTCATGGTGTGTCTATCTATGTAATGTTTAATAAACATTCCCATTAGATTTGTCATCTGCCTGTTTCATCTAACAAATGAGCTTAGATATATATCTTTTTTAAAGCAACTTGGAATTTCCTCTGAAATCATCCCCATGAACTTACATGACTGCAAGAATTAAGGAAACATGGTGGCTGAATATTTAAGTTACAAACATCTCTCGGTTCATTGATTGATGTGCATTCTTAGTTAAGCTTTAGAGTGTTATTAGGATATCTCCTTTTTACTTGTGGTGGCATGTAAAAATACCTCAAGCATTTAGAGGCTCTATTCTAAAGACAACATAAAGTAATATCAGAATTGAATGTCATTTTTCTTTTCATTTTGAACTTAATTTTGATGAGTTCAGTGTACGAGTCTTACATTGCCATTCAACCACATATTTCTATTGGTAAGATTTTCAAGGTATTGGGTGATTCACTCAAAACACTTCAAATGATTTGGCAAGACAAACTTGAACACCTGTTCAAACTTTTTATTTTTGATAGTGCATCAAAATTAAACCATACGAGTGTGTGATAATTTTGGCCAAAATCTGTTTGTGAACACTAGCTAGATTGCAGGTTTAAATAGGTTGCAGCTTTAAATTTGTTGAAGCATTAATCTTATGTTACGGGTTACGGAATTCCCTCCGGGATTGCCGGCATGAAGTCTCAAGACGGTGTGAACTCGAATGTGGGGATCACTTGCATGAAGTTTCAAGAAGGCACGAATTAAGGAAACTTGAGAACAAAATTGTCTAGTTTCATAACAATCTCTCAACAGTTACCAACCTCTATTGTATAATTTTAGATGGTTCTTGAATGCCATTCACATTCTGCTTGTCACTCGTGGTGACGTGTGAAGATATTTTTCTAAAGTGCCAAGGACAAAAATATCTTAAAACGGTCTTCATTTATATCTAGTAGTTTTTAGCCTTTATCTTTTTGCAAGTACTAATCTCATGCCGCAGTATTCCCCCGAGATCACTCCCATAAAGTTACAAGGTGATGAAAGTCAAGGAAATGAAGGGGTGAAGCATTTATGCCTCAGTCATAGGGTCATAAGTGTCTTTGGCATACTATGCATTTTAAAATAAGAATAACTCAATTTTTGTCTCTAGTGTTTTTTGCTGTCTATCCCATGTTTACCCCTTTGTGGAAACATGATAGTTTAAGGTAAATCTGGAATCACAATTTGGATGAAACAGATCACTTGGGACCTTGAGCATGGGCCAAAACTTGGAAAAACGTAGCACTTGCAAACTTTTTTTTTTTTTCAGATGGATTGAACAACTCCCGATCTTAAGTACCACACAACAAATCCAAACACTCTTCACATTTAATCTCACGGTACGGTTTTTCTTCGAGATCACTCTCATAAAGTTAAGGCGGTGACTGGTGATACTTCCGAGATCACTCGCATAAAGTTAAGGTGGCACTCTCATAAAATTAAGGTGGCGACTGGGGATACTTCCGAGATCACTCGCATAAAGTTAAGGAGGCACTCTCATAAAGTTAAGGTGGCGACTGGTGATACTTCCGAGATCACTCGCATAAAGTTAAAGTGGCGACGGTCGATAATCAACTTGTCGAATAAGAAAAAAGGTGACATGGGCACAAAAATATTAGAGCCTTAGAATCATTCCTCAAAGGTTAGTGACTTGCCTCACTCTTCACTTGGACTAGGGTTCTGGACTACCTTTCGTTTGGTATTTTGGTTTCTAGAAGACCACATTTAAGAGATCTCATCTTGTTATCTCTAAAATAAATATCGATGATAAAATCAAGTTTTCTTTTTAATGTATGATTCCAAAAACACTTATTAAAAAAAAATCACTTGTGATCTATTCTTTCAATTTCTTTTCATTTTTAGTTTCGTTACAAATAAAGTATTATTTTCTAACTTCAAGAAGTCATCAATTAATTTTATATATTATATCTTCTATCATTAAATAGAACGGAAAATTTAGAAGATAGAATTTAGGATAATTTTGTCTTTCTCTTTTGATTGTTTATATTTTCAATTAAATACAATGATTGTCTTGATACTTGTGTAAAATTAAAATGAGACACTTAATATGAAATGAAAATATCTAATAATTATTTATCATTTGTCCCTCAATAAATCTTAATTAAGTAGTCACCTAATCTTATGTTTAGGTCCCTAAAGTGTTTGGGGTCAGACCGGGTTTTCGGGTCGGACCGGGCTATGCACACCCCTAGATGGTTCTTGAATGTCATTCATATGCTGCTTGTCACTCGTGGTGACGTGTGAAGATATTTTTCTAAAGTGCCAAGGACAAAAATATCTTAAATCTGTTTTCATTTGTATCCAGTAGTTTTTAGCCTTTATCTTTCTGCAAGTACTAATCTCATGCTGCAGTATTCCCCCGAGATCACTCGCATAAAGTTACAAGGTGATAAAAGTCAAGGAAATGAAGGGGTGAAGCATTTATGCCTCATATTCATAGGGTCATAGTTTAAGCTTTCTAACTGTCTTTGGTATACTATGCATTTTAAAATAAGAATAACTCAATTTTTGTCTCTAGTGTTTTCTTTTGTCTATCCTATGTTTACCCTTTTGTGGAAACATGATAGTTTAAGGTAAATCTGGAATCACAAATTGGATGAAACAGAGCACATGGGACCTTGGGCATGGGCCAAAACCTGGAATTGAAATTACCATGAAACGTAGCACTTGCAAACTTTTTTTTTTTTTGGTCAGATGAATTGAACAACACTCGATTCTAAGTACCACACAACAAACCCAAATACTTCACGTTTAATCTCACAGTACAGGTTTTCTTCCGAAATCACTCATAAAGTTAAGGCGGCGACTGGCGTTACTTTCAAGATCACTCGCATAAAGTTAAAGTCAATCTCATAAAGTTAAGACGGCGACTGGTGATACTTTCGAGATCACTCGTATAAAGTTAAGGTGGTGACGGCCGATAATCAACTTGTCCAATAGGACAAAAAGGTGACATATGAGCACAAAAACATTAGAGCCTCGGAATCATTCCTCAGCGGTTAGTGACTTGCCTTACTCTTCACTTGGACTAGGGTTCTTAATACTTTCCGTTTGGTATTTTGGTTTCTAGAAGATCACATTTAAGAGACCTCATCTTGTTATCTCTGAAATAAATATCAATGACAAAATCAAGTTTTCTTTTTAATGTATGATTCCAAAAGCACTTAATAAAAAAATCACTTGTGATCTATTCCTTTAATTTCTTTTCATTTTTAGTTTTGTTACAAATAAAGTATCATTTTCTAACTTCAAGAAGTCAGCAATTATTTTTTATATATTATATCTTCTAATATTAGACAGGAAGAAAAATTTAGAAGATAGACTTTGGGATAATTTTGTCTTTATCTTTTGATGGTTTATACTTTTAATAAAATATAATAATTGTCTTAATACTTGTGTAAAATTAAAATGAGACACTTAATATGAAATGAAAATATCTAATAATTATTTATCATTTGTTCCTCAATAAATCTTAATTAAGTAGTCACCTAATCTTATGTTTAATGCACTCTTCTCTACATGAAAAAATAAGTAGGCGGAATACAACTCAATAAGATTTGGTCCTTTCTCATCATTTGTTTACTACATCGTATCATATGATAATACATGTAAATCTACAGTAAAGTACAATCAAATTATTCAAGACATAAAATCTACCAAGTAACAAACTATGACTAAAAGAAAAAGTTCTGAAATCTACAAGTAACAAACTATGACAAAGAAAAAGTTCTGAAATCTGAATCACTCCTCCGATGACCACAATGGCAACTCCAAATGAAATGGACTCAAATCAGATTTCTGATATCCAGGGATGTAGGTAAATTTCATTGTCTGAAGATTTGCAACATAAATCCCTTCATTAAAAGAGTACAAGTACACAGTCTCCCCTTCATGTGGGTGAAAACCCCCCACACGCTTATAGTAATCAGCACAAAATTCATTTGGCAAAAGTCCTGAGAAATCAACATGGTGTAATAATTCCCAGTCATTCGACACCAACTCCCAAACCTTAATATAATTGTGTCCAATATCAGCAATCCTCAAGTCTCCACAAGAAGTTCCAAGAAAACCAAAGCTCATAATGTTCATTGGGTCAGAATCAACAGGGTAATCAAGTGTCTCACCATTAAGTCCATAAGGATCATAAACAAATATACTAGTCCTACCCATGAAATACAATCCTCCTTCATATGCAAAACTCATTGACCAGTGAGGAGCAAAAGCAAAACCATCATCTAATATCACAGTCTTTTGTCTCCAGTTCCCTGTCTCTGAGGACCAAACATCAACCTCGAATTCATAGTGTATTGCAATGAAGGACTTGATTCTTACCACCCTGAAACACTTCCTAGGATCAAGATAGTTTCTCCTTGAATCCTCTTTAGGGTCATTACAATAATATGGATCACATGTAAAGCCAATAGCATGAAGACACTCCTTCTTCACCTCGAGCGAAGGGAGCTTGAAGGATTCCGTGTTAATGGGGTCATGGAGGAAATAACCATAGCCACTTGTGTACCTGTTGTCACTACACAAGAAAACATTCATGGAACAACCACACACTGTCCCTTTGATGAAAACTTCGGGGGAAATTAGAATCCTTTTGTTCTGATGATCATGTTCTAAATCATCATCGTTATCACTATCATCGTAAGGGTCTGGAGGGAAAGTTAGCATGAGTTGATGTGGTGATAGAAAAACCAAGCTAGCACCATAAAACTTTTGTTGTGTCGCCATGAACTGGCCAATGAAGTGAGAAGTTGAAATCAATTCGAGCCAGCTCTTTGAGACGCATTTGCATATTGTTGTTGATCGAAAAGGGAGCCTTGTGAAGATTTCTGAGAGCAAATCGTTGCATAAATGGGAGATGCTGCTGCTGCTAACAAGTGTTGTTGTGCAACAACTCTTCTTATTAGTATGATTGTTGTTGTTGTTGTTATTGTTGTTGTTACTGACCAAAAATGATAATGATGATGATGATGATGATGATGATGATGATGATGTGATCTGAGACATATTGGTGATAGTGTTCTACATAGAGATAACAAGGATGTTTTACCAGTTCAAATTCAACAGTGGGTTTCCTCAAAGAGCACCGAACCATGGAGTCTGATGGATCAACACTGAAAACAAGGAGTATGTGGATTCTTTGGATCATCTCAAACTCAACAATTATATATATATGAATCATTTATTACGATTATGTTACCTCTTAAAAAGTGTTGTTAAAATTAAAATAACGTTTTTTTATAAAATTATTATAAAATATAGTTTTTAAGGTACTATATAAGTTAAATAACTCTAAATTTTAACTTTTATATTATTTTAGAGTAAACTACCATTTGTACTCACGAAAGTTGAAAACGCTGGCATATTTACCTATAAAAAAAGTAAATTACTATTTGTATCCATAAAATATGAGTTTCATATAACAAAATTATCCAAACACTAAAAAATCACATAAAACCCTAAATTATCCTTATCATCATCTGTATCATCTTTTTCCATCCACCACCACCACCACCACTAACCCCATTCTCTCTCTCTCCTTCCATTTTCTGAGTTCGTTGCCGTCGCCAGAGTCAGTCAACTAGTGGTTGTCTTCTATCCATTTTGAAAAACATTCTCTCTCTCTTTCTCTCTCTTCCCTTCTGTGTTTTGCTTCTCTCTCTGTCTTCTACTTCTTCGAATGGTTGCGTGATGTAGGTTCAGTGGTCTCTAGGTTTGCAGATTGGGAAAGAGCGGGTGGAACCGCGGACTGGACAGGGGCTGGATCGGAGCTCTGTGTCAACGAGAGATGGAGGACTAGCTGGAACGGGTTGAGGCAGCGGTAGCAATCAGGCAGCGGCGGCGGCTCTATGGTTGTGAAAGGCGGCGAAAACAGAAGGCGACGGTGGTCCTAGGCTCGCGGAGGTGAGGCGAGGGGAAGAAGAAGAAAGAGAGAGGGAAATGGTGGAGGATGAAAGAAAGGGGGAAAGGACACTGCGGCAGCGAGTGGAGGTTGGGTGGAACTTGACAGCGCCAGCAACTGTTGAGTGCCGCGGCGGTGGTTATACAAAGGAGCAGAGAAGGGAACAGGGGTGAAAAGGGGCGAGAGAGAGGAAGAAGAGAGGAAATCGAGTGAGGGGGCGACAGCTTGGTGGTCGCCAATGGTGGTGCAGTGGTCTGAGACAATTTGCTTTTTCTATTGTTGTTGTTGTTGTTGTTGCTTTATATGAAGAAGATGATAATGGAGGTATAGTGGTGGTGGTGGTGATGGTAGTGATGCAGGAAATGAGGTGGTGGTGCCTTTGAACTCAAAGTTTGGCTCAGGCGAAGACGAGATAGGGAAGGAGAGAATGAGGGGTGGATGATGCGGATGATGATAGGGGTAATTTGGGGGTTTTATGTGATTTTTTAGTGTTTGGATAATTTTATTATATGGAACTCATTTTTTATGGGTACAAATGATAATTTTCTTTTTTATGGGTAGATCAGGGTTTTCAACTTTCGTAGGTAGAAATAGTAGTACTCATTATTTTAACTTTTATATCATTTGTGGAAAATCCTGATCTTCAAATATAATTTTCACACAATGTTTCATTTGAACTATATATTGCATATGTTCTTTTTGGTTTTTTTTTTTATTCTATCACTCTATTTTCATTATTAAATTTATATTTAACATTATGTGTAGTATGAAATTTCGGTTTGAATTTATTCTTTTTACATATAGTTTTATTTTTATATAGCTTGTTATTTTTTTATAATTATTACAAAATATACATGACACATATTTTATATTTGTTTTCTATTTTCACCTATTATATCTTACCCAATAAAACACCAAACACTAAATATATAATAATTTTTTTGGCATTGCCATCAAGATTATTGTAAATTAGAATGCTAAAAGTGCTAGAAAAATAGAACTAATAAAAGAGTAATAAAAGAACCATTTATCTAATCGATTGTAATCTTAGTGATTAGGTTATATAAAATCAACATTCAATATTAAAAGGTATTTATTATCATTGTTATTTTAATATCCATTCTCTTGTGTAAAAAAAAAATTGTATTTTTTGAGTCATTTATCCAAACACTACAACTTTAAAATAAGTACTTTTATAACTAAAAATTTAAATACAAAATAACTTATTTATAAGATATTATTAATAAAAGTTTTTATATTTTAAACTCTTTTTTTCAAAAAATTTATTTAAGTTGTTTACTTAAATTAAGTTTTACTATGTATGTTTGTACAATGATATATGTTGTTTACTACTTTTACAACATATACATTACTTGATTTGATTTACTATTTTTACAATATATATGTTGATGCAATTTACATTAAAAAAATATAAATTAAATTTATTTAATTCGATTTATATAAAAAGTTGAACAAGACATGCATGTAGGTAATTCAATTTAGGATATTTGTATAATTTTTTTATTTAATTTATCTATGTAAATTACCTTAATAATTAATACCAAGAAATTAATATTTTATGATTTAATATAAAGGGAAGGATGAGTCAAACATGGAAAAGGGAAGGAAGGAGAGGAACAGAATTGATTATTGATAGTTATTATTACAATTTGTTTCCTTCTATTGATTTTTTTATTCTATGTCTATTTAAACTATATTTTTAATTAATTATTATTTAGATATTG
>NC_029789.2:18049180-18053258 GCF_000816755.2 Arachis ipaensis
AGAAGAAGCATAAAAGGTTGAAAATTTTCCTTCAATCTAATTAATATTAATAATTATAGCAATCAATGATAATTATCCGTTGGCTTAATCTAAGTATGATTGTAGAAATATTATTTTACTAGGAAATAAATCTTTGCAATCTATTCAGAATTTCAAAACCAACCATTATTTAGTTTGCTTTTAATATACATTATTAAATTTAATAGGTAGGATCTCTTTTTATGCAACATTCATTGAATATATATGTTATTTATTAAAACTAATTTGTGGTTAACATAATAATAAAAGTAAAACAGATTCTTCTGATATGCCTTTTGTCCATAGTAGTCAAATTATCTGAATTGAAATTAATAAATATACGTAAATAAAAAAGGAAAAGGCCGCTGAAAACAAAAAGGTTTTGGTAATGAGAATAACTAAATTCGGTCCAAAAGAATAAAAGTGAAATGGATTGTGTTGATACGTGTTTTTCTCGGCTAATTTTTTTTATATTGATTAAATATATGTGTAATACATTATTATTGGAAGATTAAGTGTTTTTTCTTATATGGTGTTTTATTTAAATCGGACGGTCCGATTTGTTTGGAGAGAAAAATAAACTACAAATCGGAGGGTCTGATTTGTTTGGAAAAAAAAAACTACAAATCGGAGGGTTCGTTTTGTATTTTTTATTTTTTTTATTTTTTAAAATAAAAATCGGACGGTCCGATTTTAACATTAAAATTTTTTTTATTTTCGAAATCACAAATCAGACCATCCGATTTGTGATTGTTTGTTTAAAAAAAAAAATAAAACAAACAAATCGGTGCCTCCGATTTGTACATCCCATACCAATGTGAAACACACCTATGCTCACACCTATGCTCACAGCTTCTTGTTATACACTTCTCTCTCACACATAAAAAATAATAAGCGGTTTTTCTCATGAATCATAATAGTTAAAATATTTGTATTCAAATTAAAAATGTATATAATTAGAAAAAAGAAAAAGGTCATGGTAATTAATAAAAGAGGATTTTCTTCTTTCTTTCATTTTATAATTACGTTAAAAAAAATACATTTTTTATTTAGTAACATATTATCTATCTAAATCAAGGTATGATTTAGTTCACTTATTCTTGATTTGAATTTTTTTATAATTTAAGCTACTTGTATTAGACACTTTAGGAGCAACCTTTCTCCAAACCTTACATTAACAGAAAATGCTTATGCACTGGAATCTGGATTATCCTTTTTTAAGTTTTATCTCCATAATAAATTCTCCTACCCAATTCACTCAAAAGTCAAAACTCTGCCTCATCCTTCATACAAAAGGTAATAAATTTAGGAGTTACTCTTTAAGAGATTAACCCAATCAAAGCATCCATTAAACAAAAGAACTGAGATGACAGTATCTCAAAGTTGAACTTATTGGTAGGCTCTGAAATGAAAAATGACAAAGCCACAGCAAACAATAGCCTGTTCTTAGTGGGTGAAAAACAGGATACATATATCAAAATTTCCATACCCCATCTCTATAGTTAAACATAAATTAAAAAATGTGCTCCTCCAAGCAAAAATTACTAATCTAGATGTTGTAAAAGCCTCAGCTTAATTCAGCTGAGTATGGGGAAGTACACCCATTGACATTGGGTTTGGAACACATTTGCCCATAACTTTGATACAACACTCCTCTGTTTGACGCATAAGATGAGATGCCAACACCTTACCAGGAGTCACGACCGAACGAATTCTGAGGGTTCCCTTCTATGTTTCTACGCATCCCTGCTTGTCCACCTTGTTCTCCAGGGCCTCTTTGAGCATTAGAAAGATCCTGCAGGAGGAATATATTGATTGAAACCTGTATTATTCGATGATGTTTGTTGGTATCGGTTTCTTAGCTCGGCTCTTTGGTATCTATTCTCAGTTGCAGCAGGAGGTGCTTGTGCATGAGATTCAACCTTGTTACCGTCAGCGCGGAGACACCGAATCACTTGTGGTAATGTTTTGGTAATCAGAAGGACAAGCATTATTCCAGTCTCTGCTATTTTTCTCTGCAGCTTCAAACCCATATTTAGTAGAACTGTGCTTCCCATGTTCAATAGAATCACTAGAACTAGTTGTTAATTAAAAGCCATCTCCAAAGCATCTTGAAATTTTCGTGGAGCACCACCACCTTTTTTAGGCTCATATTTGGCATGTCTAACAATCATAAATACATTTTTTTGCCACACTTGGTCCACTTTCCACAACAGTGACATCTTCTATCTGCAAAGATCGTTATGATTTATGAATATAGAATGGAAGGACAAAAAAATAGGAGAGAAATATACATAGTATCTTGTAAAAAAATAATTCAGATTGGAAGTCCCAGCATCATATCAGAGCATTTAGACCGGATAACGCTCCTGTTGTTTCCTGCGTATCACTGCATGTTGCCCTGCACTGTTTTAAATGGACAAATAAAAAGGTATCATAAATTTATTTTGTCACATCATCTTTTTTGTTTTGTGATAATATGAGTGCAATAAATATATCTAAAAATCTTATATTGCACTCTAGAACTAAACACATTGAAATTAGATATTATTTTATTAGAGAACATGTACAAAATGGTACTATTGACATTCGATTTGTGAAATTCGAAGAACAACTTGCTGATATTTTCACAAAATCTGTGTGTGAGGACAGATTCTGTTCATTAAGGAACAGCTTGGGAATGATAGATTTAAATGCTGTTGAGAAATTGTGAATTTTCTGATCCTGTTTGTTTTGTCTCGTAAAAAATCAGGAGACAAAATTAAAGACGTAATGAACTGACATTGATACAGGAGGAGATTCACTCTGATATTAATGATCATGGGCCCAACCAAATCTTCCTTGACCATCCATAACTCTAGCCCGTTTTTGTCCTTTTTGAGTTCCTCAAATTTTTAATCATACTTTTGGGAAGTTGTCATATCAAATCTTATAGGAAAGAGTTGTTGTCACATCAAAATCTTTTTCCTTCCCTCATCCCTTGATTCTAGGAGCTAACCTCTCAACTTTTAATTTTAAAAATTCTTTCCTTGGATAACCGCGCCACTTAATGCCCATTACTCACTTAATCTTCTCTCTCCACTCAGCATTAAATGTCCTCATAACCTCCCACCTCTCTCCACTCACTTCGGCCTCTCTTCATCTTCCCTCTCCATTCTCCATTTTTCATAACATGAAAAAGAAGGTTGCACTAAAGAGAAGTAGCCAAACCCTCTCACAAAAAATTCTCCATTATCTTCTACCCCTCAAACACATACCCACATCCACATACACTCTACGTCCTCCTCATCCCCTTCCTCCTACTCAACCGAAACTATGAGAAGAAAGGTTATTGCCCAGAGAACTTCATCTCAAAAGAAGATTGGAAAGGATAAAGAACCAATTGTGGAAGAAGAAGAGGAGTCTCAATCATCCCTGCGTCATTCACCACCAAAGAAAGCAACCCCTCATGCTTCTGGCCGTAGCTCTCAGCGTACCAAAGGCTACGTGCTTCGTAACACCAGGAAATCACCAAATCTGGAATCACTTGATTTCAAGAATAAATTCAACAAAGGTCACTCACACTTTGATCCATGTAGATTTAATTCATGTGCTTCATATGAGTTTCATAATAAAGTCCTGAAGAAGCGTCACTTATGTGCATCCCACATAGCGAACTTGGAATCCCTTGCTGCAAAAGGAATCAACTTGGTCACTCTCTTTGAAAATCTGAAATGGACTCCCTTGTTCACCATTCAGAAACCTGTGTACCCTGCCTTGGTTCGCGAGTTCTATGCGAACATGAGGTTTATTGATGGCACAATCCATTCGTATGTCAAGCGGGTTCACATGTCTCTGAACAGAGAAACAATCAGTGCTGCCTTGGGATATGTTGATGAAGGCGCAGCTGCTTATATGACCGAAAAATGGGACTCGCAAGTGGGGGTCACGTACCAGATTGCCTTGAATCAAACTTGCGAAAACTTCTCTGCTTTGGATGGCACAATTCTGACTCACAAGGCTCTTGGTCCTGAAAGAGCACTTCTTTACAGAATCATCACTCACATTCTGATGCCTCAGA
>NC_029789.2:18053277-18076162 GCF_000816755.2 Arachis ipaensis
CACAGAATAACTGTTTCTAATACTTTAGTGCTTTTTGCTATTATTACTTCATCTCCTATCTCTTTTGCATATCTCATGGTGAGACACATGTAGGAGTGTGTTAGAAGTAACAAAAAGGCTAATCTTCCCTATGAAATCTTTCTTACATGCATCTTTGAATATTTTAATATTGATCTAACAAATAAGGATGTAGAAAATAAAGTTTTCACAATTAAGGGAGGAGGAGTTTCGGGTTCTATGAAAGGCAACAAAGGAAAACGCTCTGTGCCAACTGCATATTCTGATAGTGATCTTGAAAGCCGCCCAGCCGAGACAGCAAAGGTTGCAGAATCCATCAAGGAGGTCCTCACTAAGTTCTCTAATATGTCAAAATTGATGGTGCAATCCTACAAGACTGCTCGAAAGCAAGCATATGAAAATGAAAAAGCATGGACCAAATGTAAAGAAAGAGTAAATATGATGCTTCAGAATCTTGAAAAAAAAATGGGGGCTGCTGATGAGGATGATGCATCTGGCTCTGAGTATAACTTGTCTGATGATTGATCTATTTGTCTCTTGTTGAATTCTGGTTCTGTTTGGATTATTTTGGTATTTTGTAGGCTGTTGGATACTCTAGACCATTGTTGTTTTGTTAAAACCTTGGATATTCTGGTTCTGGTTCTGTTTTATTACACACCATTGTCATTTGTTCTTTGCAGGTTCCCCATTGATGACAAAAGGAGGAGGAAAAGTTGAAAAAAATTGAAAAAAACAGGGGCCGAAATCATTTTTTATTCATGATCACCCCTGAGCATAAACTCTATGTTCCAATGATTATGATCTATTTTTTTGAAATGTTTGCTGTATTTGGAACTTAGTTATGTTTTGATAATTCCCCTGTGCTCTGATATGTTGAATGAATAATTTTGTTTGATTGACAAATTTTTTTGCTATGTTAAATGATAATTTTTTGTGCTCTGATATGTTTTTCTTGCTATAAACTGATAATTTTTGCTCTAATATGATGGCTGGAAAATATTGTTTATTTAATCAAATGATTTGGTAGCAAATTTTTGGGAATTATCAAATGTGTTTTTGGTTGTTATGTACTTTGTACTCAAGCATTTTGTTATTGAGTAGAAAATCATTTATATGATAACAAATTAGTTTTGCTTATCACTTCACTTCTGCTCATAAATCAAGCTGTTCAACATAATTTAAATATTTTATATGTTGAATACATAGTTGCCTTAAGCTTGATTTTAATAGTTACAGGTAAAGTTTCCCTTGGTAAAATGGCATATATTTAGGGGGAGCTAGGTAACATTTGAAAAGGGGGAGGAACCCTAATCCTAAAAAAGAGTACTTTTTAATCTTTACTCTTTCCATTTCAATTTTTAATAATGTTTGTCATCAAGGGGGAGATTGATGAGTTTGGAAAACTCCAAATTAAATTGATGATAATCGAACATTATTAATATAATTAATTACAAAATTATTGATTTGAGCTTTAATTTCATATTTGCTAATTAATAATTTTGATTATTTGCAAATTTTGTTTTGGGCCAAAAAGAAAGAAAAATTAGCAAGCCCAATGTGAATCTAATATTCAGCCTTGGTTCAAAAATGTTTAAGGTGTTATGGCTGAATCAATATTCTATTAATTGGGCCAGAATGAATGCAAACAAGCCCAAAATAAAGTCTTGGTACAAGACCAAATATGCTTGGTCCGAAAATTGAAAGAAAAGAAAGCAAAGATTGCAATGCTTACAACGGATACCCACTTTCATTATACGGTGGATTTCAAAATTCATTTAACTTGTATTAATTGCCTTGGTAACATGAAAGAGAAAAAGCAAAGTGATTTGATGGCATTAATTGAAGTTTACACGTTACTAGGCAAAAGCATGGGAAGTTGGTTTTAGTTGATTTTATTTTATAACACTCATTACTTCCATAGCTTTGCTTTTCTTTCTACTCTCTCTTCTCTCTCTTCAGAATTCGATCACATCCATCAAGAAAGATGGAAGCACAAACAAGCCATCAGAAGAAAGAAGAAGAAGCTAGGAGCAAGCATGAAGCCATTGTGATGATGGCATCAAGAAAAAGAAAATATGAAGTATGTTGTAGTTGAGATCTTTACCACAAAAGGAAAAATGTGGTGAAGTAATCTCAAGCTCTCCATATTCAAAAATAGAAGAGATCAACTTCGGTCAGAGGAAGAAGATCCCTTGAAAGCATGGCTTGTCTCTACTTTTGATCAACCACCACAGGAGGTAGCTACTGTAACTACGTGGAGGAGGAGGTAGAAGATTAGAGCAGGAGGAGCTGTCAAGCATCAAGGACGCATCAAGGGCTAGGAATCCGTCTTGGGGAGCAAGTCAAGATGGAAGGCCCGGATTGATGAAGCTTGGTGTGAAGGGAAGACACAGAGGTAATTGCATGTTGGGTTTTACATTCGATTTCCTCTCCTCTCTCTCTGGCCGAACCGATTTTTGGGTTGAAGAAGAAGAAGATTAGCTTGGTCCAACAGTTTCAACCGTGGAGGCTTCCCCTTCTATAAATAAGGGAGAACAGCTAGGGCTTAAAGCAAGGAAAAGAGTGAAAGCACAGAGTTCTCTTAGCTACTCAAACTAATAGAAGTTCTTCTCCTTCAATGTGTTTCAAGTTGTATTTTTCTGTTTAGTTTTGTCTGTCTTGAGTCTCATGAAAAAAGACAAACAGTGAGATTTGTATGAAAAAGCCATAGAGCGAAAAAAGGCAGAGTATACAAAATTAAAAAAAAAAGTCATAGATGTCCTTAGAGGTCCTTTGTACATATGTGTTGTGTTTCATGATTCTGTGGGAATCCCCTTACAAGTTGGGTTAGCACTTAGCAGTTGAAAGCTTGGTGGGTTACCAAGTCAAGTTCATGATTGGGTTAGATTCTGGACTTGTCCCAGATAGGAAGGGTAGTTCCTAGGGAGAATTGGTGTATGTAATCATGGTGATTATACTGAAATTCCATCATTGTTTGTGATGGAGACTGGATGTAGGCTGCATTGCACTTAGCAGCTGAACCATGATACATCTTGGTGTGATTCTCTCTCTCTCTTCTACTTCATTTCTGATTCTGCTGCGTAGGAGACAAAACTAAAAAAATATCTCTTGGCTGGTTACGAGACAAAAAGAAAAAGTCTCTTGACTAGGCACGAGACAAAAACAAGAAATATCTCCTCAAGTGTTCTAAAAGACAGCAAGTGTTACTAAGCGAAAAAGGGGCTAAGATTCAACCCCCCTTCTCTTAGCCACTGATAACCATCACTCCATCAGTAGATAATGAAAATACTAAACAATGTGAACAATGAATATATTGGATGTTCAATTCAATAGGTATACAGATGCTTATCCTAATATTAAGATTTAGTTGGATAATTTGGAGGTGTAGTGTGTTTTTACTTTATTGGACCAATTTTAAAACTCGTTCACATTATTCACAAAAATCATTGTTTACCTAGCAAAGTTCATAAAAAAATATGTAAAATTTTGTTAGGAACTTAAGATAATAAAATGATTACATTTTAATAACAAAGTATTTTATCATAAAGATTAAATGAAGTAAAAATAATATATACTTTTAGCATTGATGATTGTAGATTTGTAGTTTCTTTTTCTCTCTGTAATAATAATTTAAATTCTTAACTTTGTTTCGCTAATTCTTAATTGAAAAATATTATTTATAAATGAGTATATATAGAAATGAATGATCGAATTAGCAAACATAAGAGAAATGAACAATGTTGATTGGTAACAATCTAAGCCAATGATTTTATTAAGGGTACGAATAGTACTATTACCGATTATTTGGTAAAAATTAGAAATCTAGTTGACTCACTTTTTGCAATTGGTTATGAGTTACAAGAAATTGATCATATTTAAGCAATTATTGATGAATTGCCTGAAAATTACAGTGGTTATATCACATTTGTTATGTTTTGAATGGGTACTTTTTTCGGTTAGTGAAGCAGAATCTTTCCATTTTACTAATGATGCCTCAAATTTGCTGTTCTCCTCACAAAGCAACTCAGATTCAGATAAACTATTTGTAGGTAATGGTAAAGGCATCTCTTTTCAAAATCAAGGCTTCTCTATTTTAGCTGATAAAAATAATCTTGTTTCTTTTAAATTGTCGAATCTTTTACATGTGCCTGAAATAATTCAAAATCAAGGCTTCTCTATTTTTCTTGTAATTCCAAAGCTATATACAATTGTGATCAGCATGTGTGTTTCAAGATTTGCCGAAGATAACCCTGTCTTTTTTTAGTTTTGGCCTAAACACTGTATTGTTTGTGATCAAGATTCCAGGGACATTCTGCTATAAGGCAAATCTAACAATGAAATTTATGTCTTTGATTAACTTACTATTCCAAAATCTGTTTCTACTAAAAATGATGATAAGAAATGTTTGTTGTTTTCTGTAAATTCTAATAATTGTAATTCTTCATTTTCTTTTGTGAATTATAATACTTGTGCACAACAAAATGACAATAAACTATTTTAGCGGCCTCTTGTAATAAAGACCAAATTGTGAAATGCAATAATAGCAATTCTGACAAGAACATTACTTCTTTAATTTCTTACAAATCTAACTTGAATTCTCTTAATTCCAAATGTATTTATAATTGTGTTCAATTTGTGAATTTAACTGATAAGCACCCATTATGTCTTAATTCTGATTCTGCTATTTCTAAATACAATCATATTACTCCATCATGTTTAGAATCTGACTCTAGTCCTCATTCTTTAAATCATTGCAAATCCAAATTTAATTCTCGTAATTCCAAAGCTATATACAATTGTGATCAGCATGTGAATTTCAATAATAATAATAATAATAACTCATTATGTCTTGTGTCTAAATGTGTTACTACTAGTCTAACTCTTTACAAGTCTGATTCTGGTTTACTTAATATTGATTATTCATCTAAATATGCCTTATTATCTAATAAACAAAATTATAACCCAATTGAACTATGGCATAAAAGACTTGGTCACAAAGCTGTACGTAATGTTATAAGAGTTCTTAATGCATGTGGGAAGTCTGAATATGCCAAAGCTATACTTTTGAACTTGTGTGAATCATGTTCTATATCTAAAATACATGCTATCCTTTCTTGGTCAAATTATGTTTATACATCACCATTAGAACTTTTTTTAATATTTGGGGACCCTCTCCCAACTCCCATCACTTCAAGGTCTGAGTATAGATATATATTTTAGGAAACATTTCAAGTGCATTCGGAGAGTACCGGTGCACCACCGTTAATTTCAATTAATATATATTATATATTTTTTTATAATTTAGATTAATGGTTAAAACAATTGGAACATCAGTACTCTTGATGCACTTAAAATATTTCCTATATTTTATTAGCTTTATTGATGCAAGAGAGTGTTAAGAGTCAACAAGTTTTGTGATTTATAGTCATTAATTAATTATTCTTAATGTTTTTAATGGTATGAAATTACATCTGATGGTATAAAATTACTTATTTTTTTGCTGGTCAAATGCTGACCAAATTTTAATAAAAATATTGACGCTTAGACTTTCTCTTTACAAAATATACATGTATGTAATGTTCGCGCCAATTTTTTTACCTTCAAAAAAATTTAATCTGATAATAATTTTTTTATCCGACAAATTTATTGTCATATTCACCAAAAAATTTATTGATAAACCTGCCACATATACTAATTATAATAATAAATTTAACGGTATTTAATATTTTTTTGTAATGAAATAAAATAAAATGTCTAACAAAATTAATCATTAGAAGTGACAAGGTCATTTTTCAATTAATAAAAGACAAGTTATTATTTTGAGCAATTGCTAAGGTTGGGGTGGAATTTTTTCATTTTACTCAACTTTTAAATATCATACACATTTGGACACATCACCTAATATTTTGGGAGAAAGTTGAAGCACCTCGAAACTCAAAAACCAAATTTGGTTTTATATACTTCTCTGCAATCCACACACAGCACACACGTCAATGGCAGCCATGGAAGAAGCATCTCCTCCTCCTCCAATACACATAGCCATATTTCCATGGTTTGCCATGGGACACTACACCCCATTGCTTCACTTCTCAAACAAACTTGCAAAGAGAGGCCACAGAATCTCCTTCTTCGTCCCGAGAACAACAATCTCAAAGCTTCAACACCTAAACCTTCACCCACACCTCATCACCTTCATCCCCATCACTGTTCCTCACGTCCATGGCCTTCCTCGTGAAGCTGAAACTACTTCTGACGTCCCCTTCTCTCTTTTTCCTCTGATCGCCACAGCCATGGATCAAACAGAGAACGACATCGAGCTTCTCCTTCAAGAGCTAAACCCGAAGATCGTGTTCTTCGATTTCCAACACTGGCTACCCAACATAACTCGAAAACTCGGCATCAAATCCATGCAATACTGGATCCTCTATCCGTTTGCAATGGCCTACTTTGATAAAGGACCAAGACAGAGACAGAGTCAAGGGAATGATTTAACGGAATCTGATCTCATGAAACCTCCACCAGGGTTTCCCGATTCATCGGTGAAGCTTCATGCACACGAGCTTCGCTTCGTAGCTTCCACAATGAAATGGGAATTCGGAAGCGGTGTTCCGATATATGATCGGTTCAGAATTGGAAGAGAGTTAGCAGATGCAATTGGGTTCAAAGGTTGCAGAGAAATCGATGGTCCGTACACTGATTTCTTGGAGAATTTTTACAAGAAGCCATGCTTGCTTTCGGGGCCTCTCTTGCCAGAGCCATCAAACATTGCTTTAGAAGAGAAATGGAAATCATGGCTTGATCGATTCAAACCCGGTTCAGTGGTTTATTGTGCTTTTGGAAGCGAAACCCCTTTGCAACAAAGCCAGTTTCAAGAACTGTTGCTTGGTCTTGAACTAACCGGTTTTCCGTTTCTTGCAGCATCTAAGCCACCGGTTGGGTTTGATTCCATTGAAGAAGCATTACCAGAAGGATTTAAAGAAAGAGTTGAGGAAAGAGGAGTTGTGTACGGTGGATGGGTGCAGCAACAATTGGTTTTGGAGCACCCTTCTGTTGGGTGCTTCATAACACACTGTGGTTCAGCTTCCATAACGGAGGCTCTTGTGAACACGTGTCAGATTGTGCTGCTGCCACGTTTGGGAGCTGATCATGTTATGAATGCAAGAATGATGAGTATGGAGTTGAAGGTTGGAATTGAAATTGAGAAAGGTGAGGAAGATGGGTTGTTTACAAAAGAGAGTGTGTTCAAAGCTGTTAAGATTGTGATGGATGATGAGAGTGAAGTTGGAAGAGAGGTGAGAGAAAATCATAGCAAGGTTAAGAATTTCTTATTAAGCAAAGATTTTGAGACTTCTTGCCTTGATAGTTTTTGTCGCAAGCTTCAAGATATTTTGTGATTTTCTGTGTTTTTCTTCTAGTGGGAGCAATAAGTTGTGTGTAGAAGAAATGAAAAAAAAAAAAAAGAGTGCCTCCGATGTCATCTATGTAGCCATAGTCCTCCTAGACACAGAACAATCGCCTGGGAGCAAATCTTGAAAACAGCTTCGGTGGTAATGGAAAAAATGTTGACAGCACTATTAATATAACCCCACCCTTTTTTTCTTATCTGTTTATTCCAATTCTCTATTTAAGTTATTTTCTTACATTATTGAAAAATTATATTTTTACCCTTAGATCTCCTAATTGGACCTAGTATTTGTACTCTATTCTTCTATATGAATGGAATTTGACCTTGATAAAAAAACAAAGCATACATTTTCTAGTTTCTATTTTTTAATGAAGGAAAGGAGTGAAAGAAAAGTTATTTATTAACGGTAGATTAGTTAAAATAATATTTAAAGGTGTTTGCTACGGTACGATGATAAATTCATACGTATCGATGCGTTTAAAATATAGACAAATAACAATAAGACATGTGGAATTTATTTTCCACGTCAGCATTTAATTTTTTCTTTTTTAAATATATAGTATATCACCACTTTTACTAAAACACCCTTTTAATTAAATAAAAAAAATATTTATTTAATTTTATAAAAAGACTTAAACATCCTTCCTTTATTTGATTAGACAAAAATACCCTTTTAAATTAATCAAATTTTAGAATTCAATTAATCCTAATTTTATAGTTTCAAATAATTGAAACAACAAAACAAAAATACATTAAAAAAACAAAAAATCAAAATTGTTTTTCATCTGTGTTAAACATATTAAAAAAACAAAAAACCAAAATTGTTCTTCATCTAGGTTCAGAAACCTTCTCGTTCACGCCTCTGAAGGTTTCAGTCTTCTTCATCTTCTTCTCTCCTCTTCCTATCCTCTCTCTCTCTGCTCCTCGATCTCTCTCATCTGTCTCTGCGTCGCACGCAAGACGCCATCGTTTTGCTGGGATGCCCTAGCCAATTACCCAACCCAGCAACCTTAACTCCACACAACGACTAAACGCGAACCCATCCCTTCCATCACCCTTGAGCTCCTCCTTCCTCTCTCCGTCATCGATCTCACTCCCTCACCTCCGTCCATCTCCCGCCGCAGTCGCCGAAAGGAGCTTCGAAGCCACCGTCGTTATCGTGCAGCTCTATTCCACCATCGTGCAGCTACTGTTTCAGCTTTGAAAGCACCGTCGCGCAGCTCGGTTCCATCGTCACCGGGCTTGCCTCCTTTTTTCATCGCGTAGCTCTGTTCCATCGTCGCCGGCGCTATCTCTGTTCCACTTGTCATCCCTTCGGTCGTGCCCTTGTCCCCCTCTTGCTCAGGATTTGCTCTGCTCTGTTCTAGGACTTCTAGCTTCTAGGTATTTTTTTTATAACAATTATTGAATAATTTCTGTTAGTTAATTTGTGAACTTGTTATGGGTTGAATAAGTATTAATTAATCTGTGAATCTTACTGTTTTTACTGTGAATTACTCCATTGTTAATGATTCTGATAATTCATCGAAGAAGACTGTGTTTGATGAGGATGAGGAAGATAAATACAAGGAAAGGAATCCGGAAAATAGTTTGAAGAGAAAAGAAAGTGGCGGTGGAAGAAAGTCAACCTTGGAAGAATTGATAAGGGAAGAGTAGAAGAAAAAGGAGAAAATCAACAGGAAGGACTATTGGTTGCGTGAGGGAATCATTGTTAAGGTTATGAGCAAGGCCTTGGCAGAGAAGGGGTACTACAAGCAAAAGGGTGTGGTGAGAAGAATATGCTTAAATACAGTTGCTCTTGCCTTCAAAAACAACACAACTCATTGACAATCTTAAGTGTCAAACACTTAAAAGCACATTCTTCTTTTAAACTTGGAAAGTTTCCCTTGCAGTTATTATTACATACATACTAGAAAAAAATGGGTTTTCATTTACCTGTTATTCAAAGGACATCATCATTCTCAGCTAGCCAAGCAACTTCAAAATCTGTGAAAGTCCCAAAGGGGCATCTAGCAGTGTATGTCTGAGAGAAACAGAAGCGGTTTGTGACCTCCGTTTCATACTTGAACCAACATTCAATCCAAGACTTGTTGAGCCAAGCTGAGGAAGAGTTTGGATATGATCATCCTATGGGAGGTCTAACAATTCCATGCAGTGAAGATGTCTTCCAACAAATCACTTCTCACTTGAATTGACGATGAATCGCATGCTGCAGGAGACTGACATAGATTAGTACACACATTTTGTACAATAGGTTACTTGTAAAGATTACACATTTTTTAAAGTAAATGAAAGAAGAATGACCATTACTATGACAAGTTCAAAGTGTTTCCTCTGTTTTTTGGTTTAATGACAAAGAAAGAATTCAACTACTCTAGTATTTCATTTTTTTTAAATATTTTATCTTATCTCTTCAAACAGAACCATATGCAGTATCTAGTAGTAACAATTCTGCCTGGTGTAAGATAAACCATACTTCATTGTTCATTTTTTCTCATAGGTTGCACTAATTCTCAAGTCTAAAAAATTATAAGATTTTAATATAGAAAAAAGGGATAGAATTATAGAAAACTTTAATTCATGGCACCAATGATACACAAGAAGCTGATTCTACCACCTGTCAATGCAAGTTTACACTAACAAAAGGTAAATTTCAACTGATACCATCTCCTTTATAGCTAAAAAAATTTTTAACATGGGATGTATGGCTTATTTATTTATATATGTATGTTCTCTTATTTTTTTATTGATGTTTTAGCAATGCCTTAACATTTTCAAAAAGCAAAGATCAGTCTTACATTTAACTGATTTAAGTTCTATTTTCATCCAAGGCCAACTACAATTTTACTCAATATATGGTTAACTTTTGGTTAAATTTTCTGAATCATCTCTTATTTATGCAGCAAATCAAAATTGGATTCAAGTTTGGATAATTAAATGTTTCCTTCACCTTTTTTTTCCTGCATTCTGAAATTATGAGCAATCTATGTGTTTAAAAATGAATGCAAATGGAGATGTTAAAGGTTAAGATATGAATTTACAGTTCTATAACACAGCCCTCTACAAAACTAGAATCACTATGAAAATTGAAGTTCGTGACACTCAATTATGGAATGTCTCCAGCTTGTGTTACTATTTATAATGACATGGAATGTCTCTTCCTTTCACTTCTAATATAAGAAAACTGTGAGTTCATAACAGATTTACAATTGTAGTTTCAACCGCCATTCAAAATTCTAATTTAAATGAAATGAATCATCAACTTCAGTGAATTTCTTCAAAATAATGATGAACTTAATTTTGAATTGCTGCATAAAGATATAAAAGATGATTCAGATTCAATAAAGCCAATAAAAAATAAATTAGTCAACAAATGAGATGCAATAACTTTCTTTCATTCATGTGCTATTTTTACACTTTCAAAGGAATGATACAAGGAAGAGACCAAAATGGACAATCTTCAAAATGAAAAGAAAGAGCTTTCTGTACAAAATTTGTCTCAACTAATCTATGTCAGTCTGTATGAGCACAATTTACTGCCCACTCAATTGACAAGTGAGGTTCAGGAATGCATCCTCGCTGCAAGGGATTGTGAGACTAATATGCTTAATGTTTAATGTTTGATTACTAAAAGTGCTTCTTTCACATCAGAAAAAGAAGAAAAAAAAACACACCTCATCATATTACAGCTAAGCATGTGAAGACGGAATAACATCAATTTCAGAGACTTGTTTAATGTTTGATTACTAAAAGTGCTTCTTAAATAATCTAAAATTGTAGGAAGATTAAGTAATATAAATATACAATAGTTTATATGAATAGCTGAATAACGTGAAGATTAATACATATATACACCGTACCATACAAGGAGTTACAGAAGCGTTAAGACTTAAGAGTTGAGACTATGTTACTCTTACTCTTAAGGTATGTTGTACAAGAAAAGTGATTTCTTGCACACTTGCTTTTCTGATGTACAAAAACTCAAAGTATTTCTTTATTTTCCTATAACTTTAAGCAATCAATTTCTGGGAAGCAGCCAGTTCAACTGTTAAGATGAAAAATGATTTGCCAGCTTCCCTCAGATACCGCACGTCTCCATTCATCAGCTTCAGCAACTTTCTGCTGATGAGCAGACTAATACCCTCCTCGAATTCTTGTCCCTCTCGTCCGAACATTTGGTTCAGTAATGTTTGCGGAACACCAACACCATCATGTGTTATGCTGCAAAGATATAGAATCGCAAAGATTACCAAGAAATGGCTACAGTCATGTCATCATTTGCCAACTACCAATTTAGAACTGAGAAGATCACAATATGGAACATATTTTTTGACCCTTTCTCTTCTTTTTCTTCTGCTTTGGAGGCTGGAGAACTACTTTGATGGCCGCATCAAAAACAGCCTTCACATTCTGTATTCAAAGGCAGATATGGTTAGGTACGTGATATTATCTAACCTTTGGAACTTTTATAGATGCAGAGAACATATATGTACCTGCTGTGTTTTTTTGAACTACATTCAATGTAAACTAGAGTACCAATAAGTTTTCTCAATTTCTCACACTTCAACAAAGAGAGAAAATTAGATCACTAATGTATAAAGTAAGCATATGGTCTCTCTTATGAACACCAACTGAAGGCTAAAAGGCAATGAAATAAGACACAAAGCGATAGCAATAGATATTGGTAATGGAAGCAATGAAAGCTAGGAAGTACCTGCACTGTGGTGATAAGCGCTGCACCAGGATGATCTTGAAAAAACTGCTTATCATCCCGAAGATCTACACAAGTCGCATATTGGTTGTCAAGAAATGGCCAAGTTAGTTAATAATAACATCTTTACAATGAAAGCATTAAATACATATAATTAAGTTAGCACTATATATGAGAGAAGACAAATTCCAAAAGAAACTATATGAAAAATTGAGACCAGAGACAAAATTTTCAGAATAGAAATTCTATTTTTGTTATTGACTATCAGAAATGGAAATTCTAACGAGTCAATAAGAAAAGAACTTATGGAAACACCAGCTCCACCCCGGCAAATTACTCATGTTAGGTAGTAGCAATCTTCTGTCACTTTAAACTTCCTAATACTTGGTGCGCAGAAATTGTGATTACACTTTAATTATGTAAAATTCATCACTCTTTCTTTCCCTGGTAATGGCGCCACAAACATGATGCCAGTACCATGGTTCACAACTTCGCACAACTAACCAGCAAGTGCACTGGGTCGTCCAAGTAATACCTTACGTGAGTAAGGGTCGAATCCCACGGAGATTGTTGGTATGAAGCAAGCGATGGTCACCTTGCAAATCTCAGTCAGGTAGGGCTATTTTCATCCAATCAGTCTTACTCCGTTCCATGGCTGGCTTTATGTGATACATCACCATTGTCAATGGCTACTTTCGGTCTTCTCTCGGGAAAATGATCCAAATGCCCTGTCACGGCACGGCTATTCATCTGTCGGTTCTCGATCATGCTGGAATAGGATTTACTATCCTTTTGCGTCTGTCACTACGCCCAGCAATCGCGAGTTTGAAGCTCGTCACAGTCATTCAATCATTGAATCCTTCTCGGAATACCACAGACAAGGTTTAGACTTTTCGGATTCTCTTGAATGCCGCCATCATTCTAGCTTACACCACGAAGATTCCGATTAAGAGATCTAAGAGATACTCATTCAATCTAATGTAGAACAGAGGTGGTTGTCAGGAACGCGTTCATAGGGAATGATGATGATTGTCACTTTCATCACATTCAGGTTGAAGTGCGAATGAATATCTTAGAAGCGAAATAAGATGAATTGAATAGAAAACAGTAGTACTTTGCATTAATCTTTGAGGAACAGCAGAGCTCCACACCTTAATCTATGGAGTGTAGAAACTCTACCGTTAAAATTACATAAGTAAAAGGTCCAGGCATGGCCGAGATGGCCAGCCCCTCTGATCTAAGAACTAGGCGTCCAAAGATGCCTAATACAATAGTAAAAGGTCCTATTTATAATAAACTAGCTACTAGGGTTTACAAAAGTAAGTAATTGTTGCATAAATCCACTTTCGGGGCCCACTTGGTGTGTGCTTGGGCTGAGCTTTAACTTTCCACGTGCAGAGGCCATTTGTGGAGTTGAACGCCAGGTTGTGATCCATTTCTGGCGTTCAACTCTGGTTTTTGATCCCTTTCTGGTGCTGAAATCCAGAATTGGGCAGAGAGCTGGCGTTGAACGCCAGTTTACGTCGTCTAAACTTGGAAAAAGTATGGACTATTATACATTGCTGGAAAGCCCTGGATGTCTACTTTCCAACGCAATTGGAAGCGCGCCATTTCGAGTTTTGTAGCTCCAGAAAATCCACTTTGAGTTCAGGGAGGTCAGAATCCAACAGCATCAGCAGTCCTTCTTCACCTCTGAATCTGATTTTTGCTCAAGTCCCTCAATTTCAGCCAGAAAATACCTGCAATCACAGAAAAACACACAAACTCATAGTAAAGTCCAGAAATGTGAATTTAACATATAAACTAATGAAAACATCCCTATAAGTAACTAGATCCTACTAAAAACATACTAAAAACAATGTCAAAAAGCGTATAAATTATCCGCTCATCACAACACCAAACTTAAATTGTTGCTTGTCCCCAAGCAACGGAAAATAAAATAGGATAAAAAGAAGAGAATATACTATAAATTCCAAACTATTAATGAAATATAGCTCCAATTAAATGAGCGGGACTTATAGCTTTTTGCCTCTTGAATAGTTTTGGCATCTCACTCTATCCATTGAAATTCAGAATGATTGGCATCTATAGGAACTCAGAGTTCAGATAGTGTTATTGATTCTCCTAGTTCAGTATGATGATTCTTGAACACAGCTATTTTATGAGTCTTGGCCGTGGCCCTAAGCACTTTGTTTTCCAGTATTACCACCAGATACATAAATGCCACAGACACATAACTGGGTGAACCTTTTTAAACGAAAAACAGAAGAAATAAGAACAAGGAATGAATACACCTTAGTGATGGGTGCGTTTCCTTCTTGAGGAACCAATGATGTCCTTGAGCTCTTCTATATCTCTTCCTTGTCTTTGTTGCTCCTCCTTCATTGCTTTTTTGATCTTATCTTATTTCATGAAGGATGATGGAGTGCTCTTGATGTTCCACCCTTAGTTGTCCCATGTTGGAACTTAATTCTCCTAGGGAGGTGTTGATTTGCTCCCAATATTTATGTGGAGGGAAGTGCATCCCCTGAGGTATCTCGGGGATCTCTTGATTTGCAGCCACATGTTCTACCACTGAGCTATAAACCCTTGAGATGAATCTTTCCATCTCCCATGACTCGGAGGTGGAAGCCTTTGTCTTCCCTTCCCCTCTTTTAAAGGTTTAGGTGCCATCAATGGTAATGGAAAAACAAAAAGCTTATGGAGGAGATGGAGGGATGTGTGTATGGATGTGAGTGGTGAATGAAAAACAGAAGGGATGGTCCTGAATGGAGAGAGAGAGGGTGAGGTGGGTGGGGATCCTGTGGGATTCATAGATCCTGAGATGATCCTGTGGTGTCCACAGATCTTTGCTCTTCAGTAACATCCTCATTCTCTTCAGAAGAGGAATACTCATCAGAGTTCATGAAGGGTGTAAGGAGGTTTAATGGAATCTCTATGGTCTCCAGATGAGTCTCATATTCCTTAGGTTCCTCAGAGGGAAACTCCTTATTGATCACTGGACGTCCCAGGAAGTCTTCCCCCTTGGGATTCACGTCCTTCTCTCCCTCTTTGGGTTCGGCCATTTTGCTTATGTCAATGGCCTTGCACTCTCCTTTTGGATTTTCTTCTGTATTGCTTGGGAGAGTACTAGGAGGGATATCAGTGATCCTTTTACTCAGCTGGCCTACTTGTGCTTCCAAATTTCTAATGGAAGATCTTGTTTCATTCATGAAACTCACAGTGGCCTTAGATAGATCAGAGACTAAATTTGCTAAGCTAGATGGATTCTGCTCAGAATTCTCTGTCTGTTGCTGAGTGGATGATGGAAAAGGCTTGCTATTGCTAAACCTGTTTCTTCCACCATTATTAAAGCCTTGTTGAGGCTTTTGATCCTTCCATGAGAAATTTGGATGATTTCTCCATGATGGGTTATAGGTGTTTCCATATGGTTCACCCATGTAATTTACCTCTGCTATTGCAGGGTTCTCAGATTCATAAGCTTCTTCTTCAAGAGAAGCCTCTTGAGTACTGTTGGATGCAGCTTGCATTCCATTCAGACTCTGAGAAATCATATTGACTTGCTGAGTCAATATTTTGTTCTGAGCCAATATGGCATTCAGAGTATCAACTTCAAGAACTCCCTTCTTCATAGGCGTCCCATTACTCACAGGATTCCTCTCAGAAGTGTACATGAACTGGTTATTAGCAACCATGTCAATGAGTTCTTGAGCTTCTGCAGGCATTTTCTTTAGGTGAATGGATCCACCTGCAGAGGTATCCAATGACATCTTAGATAACTCAGACAGACCATCATAGAATATATCCAGGATGTTCCATTCTGAAAGGATGTCAGAAGGACACTTTTTGGTCAACTGCTTGTATCTTTTCCAAGCTTCATAGAGGGATTCACCATCTTTTTGTTTGAAGGTTTGAACATCCACTCTAAGCTTGCTCAGCTTTTGAGGAGGAAAGAACTTGGCTAAGAAGGCCGTAACCAGCTTATCCCAAGAGTTCAGGCTATCTTTAGGTTGAGAGTCCAACCATATTCTAGCTCTGTCTCTTACAGCAAATGGGAAAAGCATGAGCCTGTAGACTTCAGGATCTACTCCATTAGTCTTAACAGTGTCACAGATCTGCAAGAATTCAGTTAAGAACTGAAAAGGATCTTCAGATGGAAGTCCATGAAACTTGCAGTTCTGCTGCATCAGAGAAACTAATTGAGGTTTTAGCTCAAAATTGTTTGCTCCAATGGTAGGGATGGAGATGCTTCTTCCATGTAAATTGGAATTAGGTGCAGTAAAGTCACCAAACATTCTCCTTGCATTATTATTATTTTCAGCTGCCATCTCCTTTTCCTGTTTGATAATTTCTGACAGGTGCTTGCTGGTTTGTTGTAATTCAGCTTCTCTTAGTTTTCTCTTCAGAGTCCTTTCAGGTTCTGGATCTGCTTCAACAAGAATATTCTTGTCCTTGCTCCTGCTCATATGACAAAGAAGAGGGCACAAAAAAAAAATAATAATAGAGATCCTTTTTTTTTGTGTGTGAGTGAGGGAGAGATGTTAGTAGATGAATAAACAAATAGAAGGAGATGAGAGAGAAGAGAATTTTCGAAAATTATTTTTGAAAAAAAGAGTTAGTGATTTTCGAAAATAGTTTTTCAAAAAGGTTAGTAATTTTCGAAAATTAAAATAAAAATTTAAAATAATTAGTTAAAAAAGAAATTTTGAAAAAGGGAAGGAGATATTTTCAAAAATTAGAGAGAGAGAGAGAGTTAGTTAGGTAGTTTTGAAAAAGATAAGAAACAAACAAAAAGTTAGTTAGTTAGTTGAAACAAATTTTGAAAATCAATTTTGAAAAGATAAGAAGTTAGGAAGTTAAAAAAGATATTTTGAAATCAAATTTTTGAAAAAAGATAAGATAAGAAGATATTTTTGAAAAGATATGATTGAAATTAGTTTTGAAAAAGATTTGATTTTTAAAATCACAATTAATGACTTGATTCACAAGAAATCACAAGATATGATTCTAGAACTCAAAGTTTGAACCTTTCTTAACAAGCAAGTAACAAACTTGAAATTTTTGAATCAAAACATTAATTGTTATTGTTATTTTCGAAAATTTGATATAAAAATAAGAAAAAGATTTTTGAAAAATATTTTTGGAATTTTCGAAAATAATTAAAAATTTGAAAAAGATTTGATTTTTGAAAAAGATTTTGAAAAAGATAAGATTTTCAAATTGAAAATTTGATTTGACTCATAAGAAACAACTTGATTTTAAAAATTTTTTTGAAAAAGTCAATCCAATTTTCGAATTTGATGAGAGAAAAAGGGAAAGATATTTTTTTGATTTTTGAATTTTTATGATGAGAGAGAAAAACATGAAAATTATGCAATGCATGAATTTTTTAGATCAAAACAATGAATGCATGCAAGAATGCTATGAGTGTCAAGATGAACACCAAGAACACTATGAAGATCATGATGAACATCAAGAACACATTTTTGAAAAATTTTTAATGCAAAGAAAACATGCAAGACACTAAACTTAGAATTCTTTAATGCTTAGACACTAAGAATTCAAGAATGCATATGAAAAACAAGAAAAGACACAAAACATGCAAATGCAAAGATCAAACAAGAAGACTTACCAAGAACAACTTGAAGATCATGAAGAACACTATGAATGCATGAGAATTTTCGAAAAATGCAAGATGTACATGCAATTGACACCAAACTTATAACATGACTCAAGACTCAAACAAGAACACAAAAATATTTTTGATTTTTATGATTTTATGATTTTTTTTGTATTTTTATTTTAAAATTTTCGAAAATCAAAAAGGAAAAAAAATAAGGATTCCAAAATTTTTAATATGAATTCCAGGAATCTTATGCTCTTTAGTCTAAAGCTCCAATCAAAGGGTCAGACATGGCTTAATAGCCAGCCAAGCTTTAGCATGTAACAGGTAGATCATGGATCAGCAGTAGGTGGATTAGCACCAACTAGCTTGCTCTTGATAACAAATTGGAAGCCTCAGTCCAAATGAATTTGGACATGGCTTTACAGCCAGCCAGGCTTCACATGCTTCATGAAACACTAGAATTCATTCTTAAAAATTTTGAATAAAAATATATTTTTGAAAACATTTTTTTTTTCGAAAACAGGTGAGAAAATTTTGAAATATTTTTGAAAAATTTTTGAAAATAAAAAAAAAGAAAATTACCTAATCTGAGCAATAGGATGAACCGTCAGTTGTCCAAACTCAAACAATCCCCGGCAACGGCGCCAAAAACTTGGTGCGCAGAAATTGTGATTACACTTTAATTATGTAAAATTCATCAATCTTTCTTTCCCTGGTAATGGCGCCACAAACATGATGCCAGTACCATGGTTCACAACTTCGCACAACTAACCAGCAAGTGCACTGGGTCGTCCAAGTAATAATTTATAATAAACTAGCTACTAGGGTTTACAGAAGTAAGTAATTGATGCATAAATCCACTTTCGGGGCCCACTTGGTGTGTGCTTGGGCTGAGCTTTAACTTTCCACGTGCAGAGGCCATTTGTGGAGTTGAACGCCAGGTTGTGATCCATTTCTAGCGTTCAACTCTGGTTTTTGATCCTTTTCTGGTGCTGAAATCCAGAATTGGGCAGAGAGCTGGCGTTGAACGCCAGTTTACGTCGTCTAAACTTGGGAAAAGTATGGACTATTATACATTGCTGGAAAGCCCTGGATGTCTACTTTCCAACGCAATTGGAAGCACACCATTTCGAGTTCTGTAGCTCCAGAAAATCCACTTTGAGTGCAGGGAGGTCAGAATCCAACAGCATCAGCAGTCCTTCTTCACCTCTGAATCTGATTTTTGCTCAAGTCCCTCAATTTCAGCCAGAAAATACCTGAAATCACAGAAAAACACACAAACTCATAGTAAAGTCCAGAAATGTGAATTTAACATATAAACTAATGAAAACATCCCTATAAGTAACTAGATCCTACTAAAAACATACTAAAAACAATGTCAAAAAGCGTATAAATTATCCGCTCATCAATACTCTTCATAAATCAAGGTTTTTTCAAGATTTATCAACAGCCATTTAGTTTTTAAAACAATCATTACATTATCCTTTTAGTTAAACAAGGAGGTAAAGGGAAAAATTAAGAAAGCATTCCATGAAATAGTTTGGTATATCTGAATCAATTCTTGATTAAAGTCATGATTTAGGTAATCTTCGAGGATGAACTTCCTTCTCTAAACCACTACTGAATAACAAGCAATCAAAGGGAAAAAAATAACAGCAATGACATTGGAATCCAAATTCTATTCCCCCCAACTTTCTAATAATGAAAGAAACACAGTATGAGTAAAATACAGGCAGACAGCAATTAGTATGATAATAAGATGAAACTTCACAGGATCACGGAATTACTATCATGCTGAAGGTTATCAGGTAGATAACAAGGGCATCAAACATCAAGAAGGTAAAGAAAGAACAAGAATCCAACCAAGTTTTGTTCCAACAAGAATAATTGGAACATGCCTCAACTCAGGAATCCACTGGAAAAGGAGGAAAAGAAAAAATTAGTCCAGAGTAGAGAGAAAAAAGAACAATAATAATAATAAGTATATACCAATCTTACTTTCTTGGCAACATTTTCATAGCTAGCCCTGCTTATGAGAGAGAATGCTAGCAGGAATACATCAGCTCCTCGATAGCTTAAAGGTCTTAATCTATTGTAATCTTCTTGGCCTGTTCCAAAATAATTGAAAAAAAAAGGATAAAATGGTGAATAGAAAAAAGACATACCCTGCAGTGCCATGTCCAGCATCTTCTTGACTCTCTCTGCTGAAAAATCCTCAACCAGCATAAGTAAATCCTTTCCAATAGCTTCCTCAACTGAAAGGCCTGTCAACTTCATTTTCACCAACACCAGTATTCGAAGGGACTATAATTTCAACTTCTTCAACATCTGTTTTGATCTCATTCTTTCCCTTCAAACTAGTTCAGATGTAAAAACGCAATCTCTCACATTTTCATCAGCATATATCTTATTTTCAGGCAATACATTTGGCATCACTTCAGCTTTGTGGGGATCTGATACAGTTGACGAGCCAACATTCATTGCATCCTTAACTGCCATTTTAGACTCCCCTTCACATGTTTCACCCACAACAGCATCAGAAGGGGTTATAATTTCATCTTCATCCTGATCAGACCTAATTTTGTCTTTCCCTTCAAATTAGTATCCAATGCAGCAGATGTTAGACTGAAATCTGTCACATTTTTACCAGCTTGGATATCATTTTCAGGCAATACATCTGGCATAGCTTCCGCTTTTTCAGAACGTGATTCGGATGACAAACCAAAGGTAGTAGAATCACTAACTGTGAGGTTAACCTCATCCTTTCCTTCCAAAATAGTATCCAATACAGCAGATCTCATATAAAAGAACTAAATTTCAATCACCAAAAGAGTATAAATTCATACATAGTCAAATGAAGACATTAAATAATCCGGCAAACAAATACGAACACAAACGTAAACAAAATATAATGTCGCCTGTCACTAGACGATTCATATGCCCAGAAGAAAATAATAAAAACAAAAATAATAATAAATATCCTATGTTGTAAATCTAATCTTGTGGAAATTCATAATCATTACGATGGTGATTATCATACAGCTTATTAAGATTTTTAATGGCATTTTTTTTACTCTATAGCTGATCATATTATGATTCTTTAACATGAGTGAGACTGCAATCTTCATGCGAACCCCATCATCTACCTAATAAAATTTGAAAAATTACACATTAGGCTTAACTACCTAAATATAAAAGAAAGAACGAAGGAAAAGATTAGTGCATAACATTACCTTTATGTTAAAATGATCATCTTCAAAACAAGCTATCATCCAACTAGCAACCCACACCCGCGTCACTCCTATATATCGAGGAAGCTATATTAGAGTATTATATAATTGCATAAATTTCATATCAATAACTACTAATTATACGATCTTACGATTCAGCTTCGAGGGTCGAAGGGCTTCTGGCTCTTCAAATTCAAATTGTGAAGAAATCAAATTTGGAGTGGTCTCAAAGTCATAGAATGAACGATCTTCCAATACCTCGTCCAAATAAATGGCCTGTTTATGTCTATGTTAGAGTTTACTTTTTTAGTCATATATGTAGATAATTAACAAAAAAAGGAAAATATAGCTACTAATTTCAAAGATGTCCTCTTTCGCTTGAATTGTTTCTCAATGGGTAATGGGTCTAGCAAAATGATTTGTCTTTTAACACGATCAATCACTACGAGGTACCAGTGTTCATGACCTTCGTCAGTAGTTTCAAATACAGGGATAAAGACCTAATCAAGAGAAAGTCATTTTAGTTATTAAAATTATTTTATGCCAATATTTGCTAATATGAATTTAAAATGATATAAACTTACTCTTTTTAAGCAGTCAACTTTGCCCAAATAAACATATGTGATACAAAGCGGCAGACGGTTGGGATCCAATTTTATCTTCTCTGACAGCTACATTATTTCAGCCACTAGTTTATATGCGCAATACAAATAACAACTACCAATATTATTTTAGTATACACTCCTATATACTGACTGCAAAAGTTGTGGGTAAAAACCAATAACCACTTTCTCTGATCAACTCTATCCTCATCATATCTGCTACTAAGTCTAGCACAAGAGAAACGATTGATTTTCCTGGCATCAAGCTCCTGAATACATCTCTGTGAGCTGTAAGCTCTGAAAATACTATATCCTCCTCATAGCTGCCAAAGATAATTTAACATAAATAAAAATAGCTAAACAAATCAACAACACTTTTAACAAATAAAATTCTAATTGAGTTTAGACTTCCACATGTTAAAAGCTGAGAACTTTTTGAGTTTAGGGATCTACAAGGAGGTGTGGAGAATCACTTTAGTTACAAGGCGTTCTACAGAAAGGTTTGGCTTGCAAAACAGAGAGTCATTGCTAGAATATATGGCGATTGGGAGGAGTCGTACAACGAGCTTCCTCGTTGGTTATTCGCCATGCAGATGTACTTATCAGGTAAGATTTATTTCATGTTTAGTTATTTGCTATTAAATAATTCGGCCGTGTAGAAGAAGCCCACTAATGTATTTCTATTTAGATACCTAGGTGTAACTAGTGACACAGTCCTAGCCTGTCTCCACTGACACAGTGATGTTTTATCGGATCTTTTAGACGTTTTCGCCGTGTGTTGAGGCTTTCAAGCATTGCAAGTCACTTATCTCCTTTGATGACACTCA
Source organism: Arachis ipaensis (assembly GCF_000816755.2). Taxonomy (NCBI): domain Eukaryota; kingdom Viridiplantae; phylum Streptophyta; class Magnoliopsida; order Fabales; family Fabaceae; genus Arachis; species Arachis ipaensis. The sequence goes on from NC_029789.2 coordinate 18,075,697, forward strand.
CTTATATAGTAACAGAACAAAGACAGAAAAGAGTAATATAAAAAATTTGAAAGAGAGAATGGAAGAAGAAAGGGACAAACAAAAATGGTTTCATTAAGTTTAAATAGTGTGCTAAACTCATCATAGAGTTTGCCAGAAGTTCGACGAACTTACTGTTATTCCCAAAAAAAAATCGTATCCTTAAAAATAAAGTCAAGATCTCTTTTTTAGGAAAATAATAAGTTTTTTTATTTTATTTACGAAAAACATCCACATATATATAGTTAGTTAGTTAGTTAATGCAGAAAAATACTACGTGTAAATATAGTAATATTTTGCAGCTAGGGTGGTCCTCGTGTATATATATATATCTCGATTGATGATGATGTGGGATCAGCCCACTATAAATGTGTGATGGCACAAATAACTACATTGGATAATCATAATTTGATAAATGTAACATTATTAATTATTATTAAAGTATTAA
>NC_029789.2:18076204-18076529 GCF_000816755.2 Arachis ipaensis
AAGAAAATATGTTTAAGTACGTATAGAAATAGCAAAATAGGAAACTTATACATCAAGCTTTATTACACACACATATATATGTATATATATAAGAACAGATATTTATATTGATAATCCTAATTTGATAAATGTAACATTATTAATTAATGATCGTATTTGTATTAAGTCTATATATACTATCTTATTTTATCTTGACATATACAATAATACAAAGCGTCTCATTTAATGGGATATAGAGGTATTGACTGATTGGACATAAAACTATATAGTCTTCGTGAATATTGTGTCAACCACACTCGGTCGGGTCAACAAATTATAATGGGTT
>NC_029789.2:18076540-18088082 GCF_000816755.2 Arachis ipaensis
GCTAAGCAGGTAAACTTACCGCCAGGCAGCCAGCCAGCCATACACAGAAATCATCCACATCCAGTATTCTTGCTTGGTTGGCGGTTAGTTACTAGTTAGCACGCCGCTCCTTTTCAATGACTTTTTTTTTTCCGAAATTTCATTTAAATTATTAATTGGTATGACTATGCAAATTGGTTTACATAATATTATTCCAAATCAATTTGTAAGAGATTCACCAAAAAAAATTTAATTTTGACGTAGGAATACGTGCATTTAATTACATAACGATACATTAATAAAAAATAAAAAATATTTATTTTTTACGTTGATGATTTGACGGCGGTCATCTAAAAATAAAAGTAATTGTACGACGGTATAAAATGCTTTACACTGTCAATCCATTAAAATTAAACTAAAAATAATGATAAGAGATTTTTAGTCTTTAATCTTCATTATGTTAGATAAATTAATTATCAACTTAAATTATGTATTAGAAATTAGAGTTTAATTTTAATGCATTGACAGTTTTACACTGTGTTTACACCGTCGTCACATTTATTTTTTGGATGATTATCTACGCCGTTAAAATAAAATGTAATTATTTTTATTAACGTAACGTTATGTAATTGTATATATATGTAAAATTATTTTACACATGGTATCAAAATTAAATTCTAAAAATTAATAAGTTTGACGTATAAACTTTTATCATTATTTAAAAAAGACATTAAAAAAAAAATTCTCATTTCAACTTCTTCGCAAAAGAGTATCGTTAATCTCTAAAAAATTCTGACTTAAAAATAATTTACCTAACAAAATAAAAATTTAAAGATATTGGATTAAAAGTTTAACGAGAACCTATGTAAATTATTACTCTATTTATACTAACGTTTTTTGCAGTACACTCCATTCCAGCAATACTTTTATTCATAGATAAATTTATAAATATTTTTGTTTGATAAAAGAAAAGTTAGGGCGGCATACGGATCGAATCGGATCGGATATAACCTAAAATTCTATTCGATCTGCACTACACTCATCGTATCGAATCGGATACCATATCCATATTTTTTTAGGACGGAACCGATCCGGTTCGATTCGCATACTTGCCGATCGGATAGGATCGGATCGGATATCGGGTATATCCGCATAATTCAAAAAATTATTTTAAGATTCTGTTTGGCTGTTTTTACAAAAAAATATCCAAAAAAATTATTTTTTATTTGTTTAAATCTATTTACTCCTAAAATATTATCAATAATAGTTCTCTTGTGAATAATAAAAACAAAATAATAACACAAGATTTAAGTTTAATTATTTTAAGTTGAAGTACAACACAAAAAATTGAAAATAAAATATCATAAAATTCATAAAATAACACACTAAAATTCATATCACATTAAGGTTTACTTTCTTAAACTATGCTATTTATATATGATGTACGGATATGTGAATTTGCGGATCGAATCTGCGGATATCACTGCCGAATCTGTAATCCGATCCGATGACTCTGTGGATCGGATAATATCCAAAAAATTAAGATCGGATGCGGATAAATACTGCGATTATTATCTGATGCATGTACAGCTCTAAAAAAAGTAGTGTATCTACAAAGGATATATGTGAAAAAAAAAAGGAGTGAAAACAACATATTCCATCCATTGAAGTCAAACAAGCAAAATCAAAGACCAAAGAAAAACAAAAAAACAAGCAAAACCAACCGTTTTTTTATTATGCATTGAAAAAAAAACACTAAATTCACACACAATAGTTAAAAGATTTTATTTAGAGAAAAGGACAAATAGGTCCCTGACCTTTTGTCCCACAGACATTTTCATCCCTGACCATTGAAAAATACTTTTAAGTCCCTGACCTTCACAAAATTTGGACGGATCAGTCCCTGACGAAGACATTTGGACGGATCAGTCCCTGACGGAGGCATTTGGACGGAGGGACTGATCCGTCCAAGTTTTGTGAAGGTCAGGAACTTAAAAGTATTTTTCAATGGTCAAGAACGAAAATGTCCGCGGGACAAAAGGTCAGGGACTTATTTGTCCTTTTTTCTTTTATTTATTATTCGGCCTAGTTAAATCTAAGCCAGACATGATGACCACTAAATCAATACCTTGCGTGCAACCACAAATCAAGGTGTGTTTAGAAAATAAGTTGGAAGAGAAAAGTTTAGATTTTTTAAAAATTTCAATTTTTGGTTTGGCAAATTTTTTATTCACAAACGTAGAAGTGATTTTGTATTTAAAATTATGTTTATAAGAAGCAACAATTTTGAACTTCTGCATTTTACCAATGGACTTTTAGCCATCAATATTCAATCTTTATTTATATTTTACCAACTTTATTCTTAATACATGTTATTGTATTATTTATGAAATTCTTATTATTTCTGTTTATATGAATTCTCTTTTTTTATTATTTATTATTTTTATTTTTTGTTTGATATTATACATTTTTAAAATTGTAATTTTTTTGTATTATTTTTTTAATTATCTTTTTATAATATAATTTATTGATCCTATTAAGTAAAGTAAATTAAATAAAAAATTATTTTTTATCTAAAGGTGATTTTGAATAGTATAATCCAAACAAAATTTATTTTATTATAATCTATTTTGATATAAAGATTGCCCAAACATAAATCACTTTAACACAAATTTACTTTTCATCAAAATCAAGTTTGCAAAATCAATTTTATGCAAACTCTCGTTTATAAACTGTAATCCAAACACACATTCAGTGTGTGTTTGAATTTACGTTGAAAGTTTGAATGGAAGTGATTTTGTAGAATTGATTTTGAGTAGAAGTGAGTTTGTGCTAATATGATTTATGTTTGGCAATTTTTACTAAAATTGATTTTGATCAAATAAATATTATTTGAATAATATTAGTTAAAATAACTTCTAGATAAATAATTAATTAATTATTAAAAAATATAATATTAAATTATTATATATTATTTTTTTAAATATATTTAATTTTTTAATACTTCTTTTAGTATTTTTTTATATAGTATTTTTTTATAATACTCTCTATTTTAGTATATTATAATTTTTTTACTATTATAATAAAAATTAATATTTATTTATTAAATAAAAAATAACATATAAAATTAATAATTTTTTAAATATTTTTTATAGTAAAAATTAATATTTATTTATTAAATTAAAAAAATATATAAAATAATATATTTTAGTACTCTTTTTAAGTACTTTTAATAATTTTTTTTTTATTATTATTTTAGGTTTTAATTTTTTAAAAGTTATATTTTTATTATTATTTATAATTAATTTTTTATTTAATTTATCATTTCTAATAGGAACAATAATACATATTATAAAAAATTAAAATAATAAATAGTGCACAAAAATTAGAATAATTGTTTTAATATTCTCAGTATTTATTTAGAAAAAATTATGGAAAAATCAATAATAACTAGCAACAAACCTAAACGTAAGTTGAATAAACGTAGAAGTTATAATTTCTTGCTTCTAGTGAACGAGCTTTTGGAATGTAGAATCACGTTGGCATTCAGATAAAAAAAATGGCCAAACATCAAAGAACAGCGTTCAAAGCATTGAAACGCACTTTTATCCTCTCCAACGTGTATTACAGACACACCCTCAGTGTTTTAACATATTGAGTTGGGAAACACCGTAGCTAAAAAAATTACTGAGAAATGGGTTGAGCCCATTGGGCCAATAGGTTTGGGCTGCGTATATGATGGGGCTGAGGAGATGCCTCACTGAAACTAGGCCACTAGGGTTATTCTTCTCGGTCTCATTCTCACAATTCTTCTCTCTTAGGCCTCTTTCTCCACCATCCCATCGATTTTGACATTTGTGTTGTTTCTGAAATCGATCAAATCACAGCTTCTGTTTGATGCATCGTCTATAATCCAATCTCATCTTCCGCCGCGGATTCAGTCTTCTTTCTCGCCGGTGGCGCCTCTACTCTCCTCCACAACACTGGTTCCAATTCTCCCTTTCTCCTTCTAGTCACTTCCGAATCTCTCATATTCTTTTGCTGTATTATCCTATATTTGCTTTCTTTTGCTTCTTCCGTTTAGTTTCTAACACAATATAGTTCAGTTTGCTTGTCAATTTTAATTTAATTTCTGAAAACATGGTGTAGAAGTAGTGAACACTGAACACTGAACTGAATTTGAATCGGATCTTGGAGAATTCATTCTTCGTCGGTGGTTAAGATATGGAAGCGTCGTTTTTCCGTTTTCTGAAAATTGTCGGAGTTGGATACAAAGCGAGAGCGGAAGCTCAAGGTCGGTTATTGTATTTGAAACTTGGATACAGTCACGAGGTTGAATTGGCGGTGCCGCCGGCGGTGCGCGTGTTCTGTTTCAAGAACAATGTGGTTTGCTGCACCGGAATTGACAAGCAAAGGGTGCACCAGTTTGCTGCCACAGTGCGCAATTGCAAGCCTCCTGAAGTTTACAAAGGGAAAGGTATAATGTACATTGATGAAGTCATCAAGAAGAAGCAAGGAAAGAAATCTAAATGATGTGCTACACGAAAAATTAACCAAATGTTTCTGTATTGATTTCGAAGTTGATTTGGCTTAGCAATACATATGATCCATTTTCTATCAGATAGAGATAAGTGTTAAATAATCCCTTTTCATTTGCCTTCTGTACTACTATTAAATTGGTTTTGATCGATTCCTTAGTTTTGTGATTTCAGATTTCCTTAAATCAATCGTCATTGCGGTTTCTTCTTCATCTATTAAAGTTACCTACTGGTTCTCTTTTCTTGCTGCCGCTGCCCGAGTTATAAACAAATTTAGCTAAAGTCCTAGTGAACTTGATTGTGCTTTTAGAAGAGGAAAAAAAAAAATTCGCTTCAATATTTTTGTGCTTAAAGAAACAAAAAGAGAATAGTTTTTTTTTTCTTTAAAAAAAATAACGACACTGTAAAGTGTATTTTCTTATTTTTGCTGTCAAAAATCAAAATAGATACTTGATGGCATTGACAGGGTACCTTCAGTTTTGCCACGAGTGCTGAAGGTTAAACACAATAAAAAAGGAAAATTTACTATAGCTTCTTCTGAAACAAGATATTCACTAAACAAGGGAAATGACATTTATACTATTTTCATTTATATTTTTTTACAAAAATATTATTTATATATTAAAATCATTTATTAAAATCAGCCACTAATATATTTATATATAAATATATATATAATTTAATTTATTTTTATTTTTTTTTATTTTTTATCAATTATTTTTAATATTAAAAATAAAAATGTATAAAAAGAATGACAAAAAATAGAAATAAGCCAAGGGAAGAAACAAATTACATGAATCAGCCAAACTGAAAATAGCTTCACGAATCAACCAAAGCACATTATTATGTAATTCGAACTAGCTGGATTCGAACTACATTAACATATAATTCGAATCAATTTAACTCGAATTATAAAGGAACGCATGCCCAAACTAATTCGAATCTACATGATTCTAACTACCAATGTACATAATTCGAATTAGGTTGGTTCGAATTATACAGTTCAATGCTTCCCCAAGTAATTCGAATCTAGTTGTTTCGAATTACTCACAATTTGACTCAAATAGTAATTTGAATGTGGCTGATTCGAATTACATAGAATTCGGCTATATAAGGAGTACTATAAAAAAATATTTAAATAGTTCAGGAATATTTTTTTATAAATTTTTTTAATAAATTTATTTAAATTATATCACAAAAAAAATATTCTATTTTATTCAAAATAATTTTAAAAAATGGCTTAAAAGATGTTAGAAGTACTATAAAAATTTGTAATGTCCTAATGACTTAAGACATTAAAAAAATACTCTACATAGTCAATAATAATTTAAAAATTAAAATAAATATAGTTATAACCAGTATTTATCTAAATTACTAGAATATTACAAATTTTTATAGTACTCATAACATTTTTTAAGCCATTTTTTAAAAATTGTTTTGCATAGAAAATGGCTTAAAATGGTTTAAAATGTCCTTTATTCTATGCAAAATAATTTTAAAAAATGGCTTAAAAAATGTTAGGAGTACTATAAAGTTTGTAATATTCTAGTAATTTAGGTAAATACTGGTTATAACTATATTTATTTTAATTTTTAAATTATTATTGACTATATAGAGTATTTCTTTAATGTCGACTATGTAGAGTATTTCTTTAATGTCCTAAGTCATTAGGACATTACAAATTTTTATAGTACTCCTTACATCTTTTAAGCCATTTTTTAAATTATTTTGTATAGAATAAAATATTTTTTTGTGGTATAATTTAAATAAATTTATTAAAAAAATTTATAAAAGAATATTCATGAACTATTTAAATTTTTTTTTATAGTACTCCTTATATAGCCAAATCCTATGTAATTCGAATCTTGGAGAAGCGTTGAAATGTGTAATTTGAACCAACTTAGTTCGAATTATGTACATTGGTAGTTCGAATCATGTAGATTCGAATTAGCTTGGGCACGTGTTCCTTTATAATTCGAGTTAAATTGATTCGAATTATATGTTAATGTAGTTCGAATCTAGCTAGTTCGAATTACATAGTAATGTGTGCTTTGGCTGATTCGTGAAGCTATTTTCAGTAACTGATTCATGTAATTTGTTTCTTCTCTTGCCTTATTTCTGTTTTTTTCCCTAAAAATAATATATATAACATTATTCTTTAAAATCATGGCCATAGTTGATGGAGATAATATTCATTATTTATTTTTGCTTACCTTTTTACATTTTCTCCCCGAACCTTTTTTTATGGGTCTCCTGCATAAACATGGACACATGGTAGCCTAGCCTAGCTTCAACTGAAACCAAGACCCTTGAAAAGCCCACCTTCGCAATTGACGGGAAAAAAAAAATCGAGTGTCTTATAAATTGGAACAACCTAAGTAATTAATTTTCAGGCATTACTGACGAAATAGTGATCGAAGGCCTTGTCAGTACCCGTAGACATTTCCTCACTTTTGGATTCAAGTTCTAAATAAAATCATAAGCACAATAGACAGCATAATTAAATTCACAAGTTCTAAAAAAGAATGTATCTAAATAACAAAAGAAAGAAAGAAAAAATTGACAGATTCATCTGACAAAAAAGAATAAAGCTATGATCATGGAAACTGGAATGAACCACCAATTTGGTTAGAACCAGCAGGGGGATTGATTGCCACCCACAAGAGAGAGATTGTGATTGCTATGAGTCCTGACCATACAAAAACAATGGTAGGTGTCCTCCCTCTCCTTCCCATCAAACCTTTTGCAAATGGGTATAGATGAGTCAACACCCAGAAACTGAAGAAAACACCACCTATTAGACGGCTCCACTGCGGTATCACACTGTATATCGTTCTGCTAACTCCCACTGCAATTGCTATCAAATTAACCATCATGATTGTTATTGGTGGGATCATCAGGGATGTCCATTTCACAATGTAGAGGTCAGCAAACTCGTCATCTACGTCATCGCCGGCAGATTTTGAAGTCAATGTGAACGAGATCTCTATCCCGGCTATGACTTTGAGCAAGCCTTGGAGGACTGCAGCTAGATGAGCACTGGTCCCTCCAATCAGCCAGAACTGCTCGTTTCGCCACCACTCTTCCAACTCAATGCCGGACCACTTGATTTCGAGCACTGCAAGCATGCACAAAGTGATAGTGATGCCTAATAGATAAGAAAGGAAAGTAACATTGAGAGTCTGCACAATGAACTGGCCGGAGAAGAGGGATAGCGCCGGGAGGAAGCAGTAGACAATAAGGAATATGGAAGTGAACGGGTAAATTCCGACGTTGAGGTATGCGATACGTTGAAGAAATTTCATTCTTGGGCTAGCAAGAAGGGCATTGTTCCGTGAGAAGAATATTTCAACTGAGCCAGTAGCCCATCTAAGGACCTGATGCAGCCTGTCAGTGAGATTTATTGGTGCCGTGCCGCGGAAGGCATCGCGCTTAGTCACACAGTAAACTGATTTCCATCCCCTGTTGTGCATCCTATATCCAGTGACCACATCCTCAGTAACCGAGCCGTAGATCCATCCAACTCGCTGTCCCCACTCGGTCTTGTCCTCGTACCAACAGGAGATGACACTGATGGCCTCGGCCACGGTTGATGCATCAAGAAGATCCCGGGGAATGGTGAGAGCACCCGGTGGCCGTCCATTTTTCACAGCAGGGTGATCAGCAAGAGGTCTACCTTGGAACTCTGCCACTGGGATTGAATCAATGAGGAATGTTGAGTTTCCAAACTTCTTAGGGAACAAAGATAGATTCATTTCTTCATCATCAGATTCACCCATTCTTAGTGCCCTGTTCTCTTCGGGGGTGCTTGCCATTGAAGCAAGCTTCTTCTGACGACCAAAGCAGCAACTACAACAACCCTGGTTATGCTCTTTTGAACGTGGTGGGTCGAAACCGTATAGCGCAACGCGTCTGAAAAGGCACCCAGTTCCCACATAGACTGGCCCTTGAAGTCCATCAAGGGCTCTCATGTTGACATCAAAGAAGACGGTGTTGTGATTAGCATATCTATCAGAGGGATCGATCCCCTCGAATCTCTGGGGGAACTGGACATAACAAATGCGGTCGCCTCCACGATCCATCATAAAGCACATGCCTTCCCTCATAGCTTTGGAGTTGTAGATATAGTGGTCGCAGTCAAGATTGAGTATAAAAGGACCATTAGACATTATGGCTGAGGCTCGGACCAAGGCATTCATGGCCCCAGCCTTTTTGTTGTGATCATAGCCCGGACGCTTCTCCCGGGAAACATAAACAAGAAGGGGAAGTCGGATATCAACGTTAGTCACATCAATGAGCTTTGTATCATCAGCATTTCCAAGAAGAGGTTCATCACTGGGAGGTTTTAACATCACCTGCATCATTTATAAAGTGCAATTTTGTGTCATCAGCAATCTCTCTAGGACTTAACATTCGGATTCAGGGGGGGGGAAAAAAAATTCTCCATGAGAACTAATTTAGTACCTGAATTATACCAGCATGGTCTCCCCTTGTGTGTTCAGATGTAGGACTTAACCAAGTACCTGGCCAATGAGTTCCATCAGCCATCCATGTTGCTTTTGGAATCTTTGCCGGTTCTATGGGTTCGTCTTCTTTGTTTTGCCTCTGAAGTTTCATGGCCTTGATTTCCTCTCTAGCATGATAGGCATCGGACCGACGACGGATTGAGTCAGGCAAACTATTGATCCTAACCTTGAACTCATCATACTCACGCTTCACCCGTCTTCGATCCTTGACAAAATCTGGCTTTACTTTGTTCTTGTAAGGATCTCTCTTTAGGCTGAAATATGATTCAGGATTCCTTGGCTCGATATCGTGTTTACGACAGAAGGGGACCCAAATATTAGCAAAGCTGGCAGCTTCAGCCATTGCCTCAAAAGTAAGAAGGGCACCTCCATCATCGGAAACATAGCAAGAAAGCTTCTCAACAGGGTAATCAGCAGCTAAAATGGACAATATAGTGTTTGCTGTGACAAGAGGTGGTTCTTTCTCCGGATCTGCAGTAGACACAAAGACATCAATGCCTGGAAGATCAGACTTCCCTGTAGGATTGTTAGGAGTCGGTGTCTCGAACTTTTCCTTCAGAACATTGAGATCCGTGGAACGATTTATCGGGCATAGTTTGGGAAGTTGATCTAGAAGCCAGGAGAAGGCAAACCATATCTCACAAACAACGGACATACCCCACAGCCAGATTGCATCAGTATTTTTGTGGCTCACTCTCCACATAAGGAATAGAGTCAGGACGACCAATCGAACAAAAATGAGCAAGCTGTAATAACATTCGCAACAAGAAGAAAATCATGATATGGCACAGATAAATGATACTTCTAGAGTTCATTACCATTATACATGTTATATAATAAACACATCAAGTCATAAAAATCGTAAAATGTGAAGTGAACATCATGGTTTAAGTCATAATAAACACATATTCACCAACCAATCATATGTTGCAATACTAAGATATCAAATGGCCATTCATAACAATGAGGAACTACATTGTTTAAGTTTTTATATCATTTTATAAAATAGAAGGCCGTTATGGTTGTTATCAATGAATTATCATTCTTTCAGTAAAGTACTTAAACTAAAGAGTTATATACCGATATGGACTTAGAACAGCAGCAGGTATCTTCAATTTCCGAGTAAGCGGCCTCCAGGGTCTGTTCATTAACTCAGTTGGCTCAGCAACACCATCCTCTTTTTCATTTCCAAAACCTCCTTCCTTTGGCCATATAGCATTGCCATAGCCATAGGTTCCCTTTGTCTCAAAGAGCCACCTATTATGATCAAAGTCTCCGGTTTGGCTCCTCATTAATGCTGACTTTGTTGACTTCATCAAGGACAATCTCCTCTCCATTTTAGACATTCCACTAGGCGGAGGAAGCGGAAGGGGGCGTGAATTGTCCACCGCCACTTCATCTAATTCTGTGTTCTTATACGGCTCCTTGCATCCCGGGCATATCCCACCTCCTGCTTTTACTGCATCTATATAACAATCCCTACATATCTTAAAGTCACACTCACAAGGAAGAATATCAACGCCGCGCTCATCACTCATCACTTTAGAATCACAACCAGGAATTGCACATGAGGATCCTTTTGCTCCGGCCATCTGTGGATGGTTTGCCTCGGATTCTATCACCTTATCCATCAAATGGGCTCTTGTAACACTGTTGAATCCACCCGTGAAGAGTGAATTCGACACATACTGCTCCTCAACTTTCTGTGAAATCGATGGATCCATAGGTTGGTTGTCTGGGGTTGGCGGTAAATGCACTGTATAATTCGCAAAGTCAGTGCTCCCGAGTTCACTGTCAAGATCATCTCTAGAGTAGCTGACATAGCGACCGGAGGACGTTCTCCGAGCAAATGTTACTTTCTGGCTTTCATTGACATCAGACCTTGTTGAACTTGATTGAGACAATCGACTAGGCTTAAATGATTTTGATGCCATATTTGAGAATTAAGACTGATTACAATATCCTGAAATTCAGAAGTTTTGCAACTAACCTATAAGCAAATAAATAAACATTGAATCCAGATATCACAAATGAATAATACACAGAATTCAAGTCACCTACAAGTCAAAGCTTTAAAACTTAAAGTGAAAAATGCTCTACTGTTCTAGTGTTCTAATGATCATAATATATGATTTCTTTATTTTCCAACAATAAAAGGATTCTGATGCAACAAGCCAAGAACTAGATCTCAATGAAGTTTTGAACAATGTATGGATAATGTGAACAAGTTTGCTGAATCGTCAAAGAAAGAGCTTGGAACAATAGAGTAATTACGAATCAACTACCTTCCATGTAGTGTGGTTGCCCACAGAAAAGAAAAAAGAAACCAAATGAGAGACAACAGATTCACCAGAATCTAAAATACAATGATGGAGACTCTCAGCATTTATTCCTTTAAACCCCTATTACAAGATCCCAAAATCTTCTTTCTCATCATCACAATTTCTCAGCAACTAAACCAACTCCAAGAGCTCAACCCAACTCAGAATAAGGCCTGAT
>NC_029789.2:18088132-18089417 GCF_000816755.2 Arachis ipaensis
TGTCTCAACTAAAACACAATGACATTAAGGAAAAGTTTGAGTTGGTAAACCCTTTTTGACTTCTCTGCTTTTGCTGAACCCTACAAATCAACATTACTCTAAAATCCCACCAATTTTTCCTTTTTCAAAAAAATCTTGCTGGATTATCATTTTCCAATGCTTTCTCTCCATTTTTTCCCCGCTGTTCAAAATATCATAATCAGCTGATTACACGTTGATGAAAACCATGAAGTAAAGTTCACACCTTGAAGTAGTAAAGCACTAGAAAGAAAGCATACATAGAAATGTAACATAACATAACACACCTGTTTGTTGTTTGAAGAAAACTAAAATGGCAGTGAGACAGTTTCAGATCTCGGTGTATGAGAAACTCATCAGGAAGAGATTTGGCCAAAAATAATTTCAAAGTTGAAAAATGTGGAGCTTGCTCTCCAACTTCATGTTAAATTCTTCTTATTATGACAACATTTTTTTAAGTGTTCCTTCTCAATTAATTAATTTAGAGGTCTAACGAATAGAGTTTTTTTAATAATATGTTTAATCATTTTGTTAATTGTTAGGTAAAGTACAAAACTTTCCATGTAGAAATTAAAGTTTGATTTTTGTAAAAAGTTGGATTATGATTCGAGAATATTATCATTTTCTATTTAAAATTGAATTATATACTTGGCAAAATAAAAAAGAATAATATTTTTTATTCTTTTAATAAAAAGAGGCACTTTACACAATTCTCAAAAGTCACAAAGTCGGTCCAAGTGCATTGGTTCCAAATCCAAATTTTGTTGCCATAAAAATACGTGAACTTTGGCGGACATTTATTTATGAGCGAAAATAAATTAATAATATGTTGTTCCTTGCCCAAAAAAGAAGACATTTATCATCTTTATTGTTAATTGAGTAAAACACTATACTATACTCCATATTCTCAATTCTCAATTAATTCAGTAAAAAATCGAATTTTGAAAACGCATGTCACCAAGATTTTCCTCTACGGAAACTTTGAAGTCAAAGGGTAATTGAATTTTGGGGCCAAACTATGAATTTACTCTTGGCTGGTTGCAATTTTATATTTGTTTTTGCTTATGGTTCATTTTTGTTGTTACTATGTACAATGATAGTGAATCATTGAATACATCAACCGTATAGTAATGTAGTACCATATCTTGCATATTAGTACTTCTAAAATGCTTAGCTTGGTTGAGCAATTGGCCCTTAATACTTGACTTTATATTGAAATTAATTATAATATAATAATTATCTAATATATAAATTTTAGTCTTACCTA